>NC_080634.1:84071077-84386077 GCF_027579445.1 Ammospiza nelsoni
TCAAAGAAGCATTATAACTGGGCTACAAGCAAATATACAATCATTTCACAGCTGCCCAAGTCAACATAATTAAGCACCTGAGGACACAGACATTAAGAATAATATCCACAGTAGGATGTAGAAATGACAGTTCTGTTGCTTTACTACTATTAGAACTAGTTAATAATCACATAGGAAGTGAATCAAACTCAAAGTGAATCAAAGTAAATATCATCTAGAAGACTTCTGGAAATCATAGGATTACAGAATGCATAAGGTTGGGAGCATGGGTCAGAGTGTGTGCCCTGGTGCTATCCCTGCTCAAACAGGGCCATCCCAAAGTGCACGACACGGGATTTTGTCTGGATGGCTCTGGAATGTCTCCAGTGATGGAGACTCCACAACCTCTCAGGGCAATCTGTTCCAGTGTGTGTGGTCACCCACACAGTAAATAAATTCTTCATTATATTCAGGTGGAGCTTCCTGTGTATCTGTTTCTGCCCTTTGCCTCTTTTCCTATTGCCTGGCATCACAGAGAAGAGCCTGGCTCCATCCCCTTGATAGCTTCCTTTCATAAATTTATGCACTTTGATGAGGTCCCCTCCCAGCTTTAGAGGCTGAAGTGGCTGCTCCAAGACTGTAAAAATGAATAATGAGAACAATGTGGCAAGAACATGCTCTGTAAAATCAGATTATTTTTATTTGGTGTATAAATGAGCTATGTGAGTCTAACTGTGAGTTGCTAAACAGGCTCTTTCTAAACTGTTGCTGTTGTGCTTTTATTAGATTTTACTAACATTTATTTTGTCTCTACAGCTGCTGCTCAGAGTACTACTAACCAACTAATCTAACTGAATACATGCAGTCACTGGTATGGAATGCCTTTCCAGTTTCTTAATATATATTTACAAATATATTGTGGGCATTTTCACTACTTGAAAAAGGGATTCCTATTATTATCTTTCAAGATGTTCTGTCATTTGTGTGATTGTTTGAATGTAAGAGATTGCTTGGATGGCAGTATCATTCTGTTCATTGCAATCAAAATCAAAAATAAGCTTTCATGAAAATAGAGTTTGGTTTTATCATACCATATTGAGAATGACTAATAGAAAAATCTAACTTGATATGTTGTTTTTTTTTCCCTTTGGTTGGTAAAGTAAGATATAATCCATCTTATATTCAAATGCAAGAGTATCTGATAAAATGAACAGATAGACTTTATGGCTGATGGCTTTTTATTCTGATCAACAGATGAATGACATCAGGGATATAAATAGAAAGCACATATCCATGCTGTGGTTGATCATTCCGTGTTAAAATGAGGCAGCTCACATTTGAGTAAGTGAAGGAACTCAATGTTCCATCAGAGAAGGGCAAAAAATTATTCTTAGATGAATCTTAATACACGTACATCTGAAGCAGATTATGAATTTAGCAAGAAGCTTTAATTCTCTCTACATATTATAATTGTAATTAATACGTCGCTGACTGGGAGATGGACTGAACATTTTTTTTCTCTCTCTGCAAAAGACAGGTTGGGATAGAAAGCTTTGTTAGTCTGAAATTTGTAATAGCTGCTCTCAAATGAGAGAATGGCAATTTGGGCAGGGTGAAAACCATCAGTTTCAGAGAAGCCAAATGACCATATAATTGAAATCTTCAACTTTCAAGGTACACTTGCATGTTTAAATAAAATGAGAAAATTCATATAATTTCCTTCTCTTTTTTAAGGACTCCTACATTGTCCCCTTTATTTTCCTGGTCTAATAGAAGGTACTAATAGAAGGTACTAATAGAAAAATGAATACAAGAAGAGGAGTTGCCCTCCTGATTGTTTTACTTAAGGTGGTTGCTGTTTTTTAAACTTAATGTATATGATGGTATAATGATATAATGATGGATTCCAGTTTACTTGCTTTTTGTTTCTTTGACCTTGGGACTAGAGGCCTCTATCAGATGCTACCCAAAACAATTACTTTCATTTAGAACAAAGATTATTGGCTCATGAGCTAGTGAAGCAAAACAGGATGCTGACCTCCACATCAAGCTGATCTGTGGTTATAGTGCCCTTTTAAAGTCACACTGTCAGATCTAATAAGTTACTGCCTGCTTTGAAGCTACAGTCTGAACATATTGAATGCAGCAGGTTCATTGAAGAATTTCCTTTCTTACAGTTTGGTATTAATTAATCAACAAATAAACAAAACAAAGACACCTCTCATAATAAGTGACACCAAAAACCCAGGGTGAGACTTTATTGTTTTGGTCAGTAAAGGAGGTATTGACAGAATAAAACAGAGCCCAAGAACTCCATCTAGAGCAGCTCTGCTACAACACCATCTGTACTGGTAGGCTAAATAAAACAGCGCCACAGGCAAGATGATCTTTGTCTGCCAGCTGCCACTACATTCCCTAGTGTGTATTTGATTTATGCCAACTTCAAAGCTTTTGGACAATGCCTAGGAAGTTTTTGGGGTGTTGAGTGATGAGGAGCTGTTTCCAGGGTGCAGTACACACAAAGCCATTATATAAGCTGTGGTATCTGTCCTCAGAACAAGAAAAGCGTGTTTGAAGTCTTTTAAGTACTGGTTTAGGTGAACTCCTACAACTGTAGCCAATGACTGTAAAAGTTCAGTTAATATAAACAGATAAATAAATGCTTAATTTCAAAGTCTTTGCTCCTCTGAAGGTGTTCTGTTACTGATAAAATAAATTTGTGATTTAGATGGATTTCCTTTTATTCTGAAATAGAAAAGAATTGTATTTCTTCATTTGGTTGTGTGAGCTGCCTTTTCATAAAATAGCTGGAGGCTTGATGTGGGAGGAATGTTTATACATGTCCACCAAACTCAGCACTTTTCTATTTTTGTTCAAGATGACTGTACATTCCTTCATGCAGACAATGACAGACCAAGACAGATTCACACAAATACCTGTGAACAATCTTCCACCCTCTCTTACTCAGGTCAGAGCACCTTCAAGTTAACCAGCATTAGAAAATAAATAAATTTTAAAATTGCATTCATTATATGGAAAAGCTGTAGAGAAAAGTGACACTAAGCTATTTCAATGTCATTTATTCATGCATGGTGTTAGTTGGGAAAATTTATCTTTGACATTTTTCAACTGTACAGCAACAACAACAAAAAAAGAATACAAGAGAAATGCTGCCTTAAGGATGACCATTCTAAATTTCCTCTAACACCATTCCTTTAGAGAAAGCATATTTACAAGATGAATTTCTATTGTAATTGAAACCACTTTTATTATTATTTTTAATGCATCTGTATTAAATGAGAATGAAAAATTTAACCTAGAAATTGGCAGATTTCTTAAAATGGATAATACACTAAAATTTTCAGACTTTTACATAATACAGCTTTCATAAAGTAGAAATTAATAATTTGTACAGAAGAGGAAAAAATGTAAACCAATGTAGAATAGAAGTTAATTACCTGAAAATTGCTTCACTGTGGAGATAACCGAAAATTAGTGATCAGGGTTGGAAATTATTAAGAAATATGCTGCAGCACTAGCCTACAAAGTACTAACAAAATAATTTGTTATTTACCATATATAGATGTATTAGTATGGAAGTATTACTGTACTTTGTTTTTAATCTACTTTTTAAGGTTATCATCTAGGAAAAATGGCTAAGCAAAAATACAAAAGAAGTTTTAAAAACTACCTGAAAATGGCAATAAATCTGTGTGTGTGTGTGTGTGTGTGTGTGTGTGTGTGTGTGTGTGTGTGTTTAAGCACATTTATTTTTATACAAAATGAACATATATTTTCAGGAAATAATTTTAAAAAATCCAGCTGTTCATGTAAAAAAGAATTGAGTAATTGTATTGGTCAAAGAAGAGAAATTGCATTTCTGTGTTTTTTGAGATATGGTTAATGCTAATTGACTTTAAAAATGAAAACAAATTCTAAAATAACAGAATATGCAATAGCATCTTGTCTTAAACAGTACCAAGTATTGATGTCTATTGTGAAGCCAAATTTACAAATGAGGAACATTTTTTTCCTGTTAATCCATTCCAACAGCAAACATTCACCCCTCAGAGCTATAACTGAGTCTGAAAACATTTGAGCTAACAAAACCCTAGAATTTCATGAAAACCATTAAAAACCTCACAAAAAAATGTCTATTTTTTCCCTAGTGAAAATCTATTTTAATGGGTTATAAAACCCTAAACTAAATTTCTTTAAAATCACTCTGAAGGCAAACAAAAAGTCAGGATGATTTCATAAAATTTGTGAGCTATCTGCCTTTTTCTTGGGCTACAGGTGTTCTTGAATAAGTGATAAAAGGACACTTATATTTCTTTATTGTTTAAATAGAACCAGGGAAAAATTGTCAGAGTTATCCTGTTACCTACATTAATACTCTATATTTCAGATCTTGGCCACGTGCAACATGCTTCCAAATGCAATTGATGCTCTGTCTTTTATTACTTAAAAGTGTTGGGGGGTTTTAAAATTTTTTAATTATTTAAAAAAACAATTTAGTCAGAACCAAAGAAAACTTCACTTGTAAAAGATGGTCACTTTTACAGTTTTAGTCAAAGTCTTTACAGCCCTTTCTGTGCTGGAGATTTTAGATAACACAGTTGATATGCCTAAATGATAGTGTGAGCACAATATATTATCTTGTATAATAATAAAGTTCAGACTAATCACTAGAGAGGGTGATTTAAGTTAATTTGTTTTATGAACAAGGAGAAATTTCTTAATAACATGGTGTTCAGAATGCAGAAGCAGTAATTGGACAGATGGAGACAGTAATGCTTTATATCACTCTGGCCAGCTTGGCAAAAATATGTGCATAACCTGTGTAAGCTGTATGTTTTAATTCCTGCCTTATGTGATAAAGGAGGAACAGTTAAGAATATTCTGCTCTGAAGAATTTATTCCTAGCTGACCAATAGGTAATTTAAAGGTTATTATTGTGAAAAAGTCACATTTGCATAATCAGTGTTCTTATACGGAAAAGCAATAAGTAAAATTTTTCAAGGGCAAATTTATTCAGGAAAATATACAAAAGTTGGCTAAATACAAAGATATGTTCTCTAGCTTCATAAACCCACAAATTGCTGGAAGGTGCAGGTGTTTTCTGGAGAAATATTCCTGTGTACTTGCCTTGTTCCTAGGTTCTTCTGTGACCATTCACTGTTTGCTGTTGGAAAGAGAATATTGGACTCCACATTCTTAATTTTTTCAAAGCTAGAGCAACTTCTTGAAGGTCAGCCTTCCTATGATCACTGGGAGAAACTGTTCATAACTTCTCACTGTTAATGGTTCTTGTAGCCATTATTGCTTTGCACACAGAATAGACCATCACTGCACTTTAAATAACTAGATGAAGATAAAATATAGATATTAATTGTCTGTCCAAATATAACCATAAAGCACTACTAATTTCATTCACATTAACAGCATTCTCTTTCAGATAGTACTAATATAATTGTGGCACTCTAAACTGCAGTATGCAAGTGTAAGCATGTGACTGGAGTGAAAAAAAAAACCTATTTTTATTACATTTTTTGAGTCCACAAATCCCTTTGCAGAGTTCAACCAGTTTATTAACTTGTCTGCTCTGTACTTTCTTCTACTTTTCAATGAGCACAATGGTATGCAGCCTTTTGAGAAGGTTATATAAAAGAGAAGAAATTTCTCACTATTTTGATCCTGTTTACAATATGATGATTGTGTGTATAAAGACTTACACAAGTATAAAACCTGTTGGAAAGTGCAATGAATTGTAAGGAGAAGGTCCATGGAATTAAAAATACTACTTGGACTTTGATTATTACAGTTCTACTAGAGATCAGTTCAACTTCAGTTATTAAATCAGTGCACACCTAGAAAAATAAGGATTTCACAAGTTGGTCAGGCATGAAGTTACCCAATGACACACTCCTAATTCAGTTAGCAGGACTTTATATGAAGTGCAATGCTGCATCACAGAGGTTCAACATGCTAATAGGCATGCTAAGTCATCTGTAAAGTGTTACACTTATTCAGATGAAAACTAGATAAATTTCTTACATGGGAAAAATGTGGCGCAGCAGAAAACATTTCAAAGTTTTTGGTGTCCACACAAAACATATTAGCTAGATTAGCTAAAGCTTCAGTATTATTTTCTTGAGACATTGAATCAGCTTTCTGAAATTCCTCAGTGTTTCTTCCAGGCAATTATATACTTTGGAACATTCATGTCTTCTTTGGAGATAAGCTCACTTAGTAAGTGCCAAAAGGCAAAATCACTTGTCACTCACTGTGTACCGGATAAAATAACCTACTTCATTACAACTTTGGTTGATTTGTAGTGTACCTTAATTTAGAAAGGCATACGTGGCATACACATTTTAAGCTTTAAAGCCTGAGTTTGCTTTTCTCTTGTATTCTATTACTCACAAGAGTAACTGTCCACTCTTTCTGTTTCTTTTAATAGAGAAACAATTTATATGAGGAAATTTGACTTAAATGTCTTTATTTCTAACCATAAGATTTTTCAAATCTTGCAGTCCAGTTTTGGCTCCTGGTTGACTAAAATGACAAATCAGGATTCATGGACAGTTTATTCCCCCATCTGATGAAGTCAACCAGTAGTATTTCATAAGTAAAAATACACATCCTACAAAGCACAGCACTGTTTGTAAGGCATGTTGCCTTTGGTTTATTATGCATTTGCCTGAATTCCAAAAGTTTTCTGTTTAAACAAAAGCAACACTAAGAAACTTTAAAAAGATTTATAAAAAAAACTATCATACATGCTTCAATATTATTTTCAATATTTCTGCTGTTCCTAAGATTAATTGGTCATCTTAAGGAGTCATATTTCACCAATTTTGTATCTCATGAGCTAGGAAAACAACACAACTTTTAAAACTTTTATAAGTTTTAAAAGCGTGTTTTATTTTCTGTTGTGTTACAAGTAATAAAAATCTTCACCAGCTTTGAGCAACATTAATTTAAATTTTTGTGAATGTTCTTCTAAAAGGAAGTTTCTCCTTCTGATTTGATTTTTTTTTTCCTAGAACAAGCAACCCAAACAACTTCTTTCAAAGTGCATTTTTCAGTTCCTCATAGCGCCAGAAATGTCTACACCCACCAACTGATATTGACAATCAGACAGGCATGTCCCTTTCATCACAGAAATTTCTGAGGGTTATCCAGTGTCTATCTTTGTTGATGAAGTCTCAAAAATACTTTTTCCTCTTGCTTTCCTCCCAGGCACAAGACATCTCAGCATTAAATTGGGACTACATTAAACTGCTTCTTCATTCAGAATACCAAGAAGTTCCTCTCATCACTGAATGAACAGAGCTTCATGACTGAGACCCACCTCTATGTTGGGAGAACATTTGTTGAGAACATTAATTTGTGTCTAGAAAGATTTATATTTAATGTTCTTGAAATATATCTACTTAAATAATTTCAAGCATCTTGCTTTTAATTATTTTTCTCACATCTATTTGCTGTTGATGGACCTGATTTTTTTCTAGATAGAATTTTCTACGGTATAGCCAATAAGAATAGCTCTTTACTGAATGCCGTGTGTACTCTGCTTTCCAGTTCAGATTCTTTTATATAATGAACTGATCAATACAGCTTCATTGATATTTATGTACTTTGAAGATTTCAGCAATCATTTTTCTTTATTAGCTGAGTTATTTTCCTCACATAAATGTTCTTAGTAATAAATCCTCTTGAATTATGAAGGCAGTAATCTGAAAGCCCTGTAACTTATTTAATTTTTCACTGCATAAATCAGTGAAAATCCTTCCAAACCGAATATGGAAAAACAGAGTTTGAAAGAGGAGCTAATACATACTATGAATTGTTGTTTATGAAAAAATAAGGTTTTATAACAATTTTCTTAATGAAGTGTAAGGAAATAAGGAAACAGGTCAATTTTGTTGTTTGTCATATGTTCTCATTCTGCCTCTCTGCATGTGCAGAACAGACATTCTGATATTATCAATGATAAGGAAAACAAAACATCAGTTACTGCATTGCATAGCTTCCTATTATCTGAAATCCAATCTATTCTTTGTTTAAATGGTAAAATTTGCTGTAAGACTAGAGAAATCCAAAATTTGTCTGATGTTCTGAATCCTGTTTTAAAAACCCAGTTTAAATTAAAAAAGCTTCGGAGCATGTGCTGTTCAGCCTCATGAAAATGCACTATTTCTTTATGTCAGTAATTCTACATCCACTACATATATTTCAAAAGTCACTTGTTAATATTAGAATAATATAATTATTAGGAGAGTAAAGAAGCCCTTACACCATATTAATCTGTGTTTGGTACTTGTTATTTTGAAACAAGAATGATAAAGAATAATAAAAAAAAGTAAGTGTATAAAGCTATATGCTTACTTTAATTTTTAAAATATAGAAACAATTCCTAAACATTCTGAAGGTCAAAAAGCCTAATACTCAAATAAATCTAACTGCAGTACAGGAGGAAAAAAACTCCAAACAAACAAACCCATAGGTAACAATAGGAAAACATAGCACAGATATGCATGCAATTGTACCATTAATTTTATCTTGAAACTGATGGAAATCATTAGAAATCAAAAAGAAGGATTACAAAAGTCTTAGAAGAATATAGAGAAGTAAAATTATATGTATGTAGTATGGGAAAGTGTAGTCACCAAATGCCTCTGTTGTAAATGATACCTATAAGCAGCAGCAAAAATAATTGTGAGATATAGTAAATGGGTGAACCTTTTTTTTTTTACTGTATACTAAACTTCTCTAAAGGTATTTTTACAGTATAATACAAACAAAGAAGCAGTTACCATAAAGGGAGTATTCGACAAAACTACCTCAACCTCTGCTTTTTGTGCACAGATTACAAAGATGTCTTGTGAAGTGTTAGTTGGATTTGAAAAGAAAACGTGAGAGAAGTGCTACATGAAAGTGGCCCTGCTAATTGATATACCTACTTTAAATTACCCCTGTAATATCCCAAGCAGATATAAAGAACTACTATGGAAACAAATAATCATTTATGCAAAATAACCCTATGCGACAAGACAAGCACAAAGTGCTATATCAAATTATTCTTCTATTAACTTTCATCTGACTCCTTCTTTAGGGAAAAGAAAAAGGAAAAAATAATCCAACCCCCCTGAAGAAATATTTGTGGATGTCAAGTAGTGTCATGACACAATTGTGCTACATTAAATCAATATCAAACAACTTCTGTTAGTAAACAAGACTCTTCAGTTTCCTCTTCTCAACTCCTCAACATCTCCACTGAAAGCTCATTAGGTCTCTATACTGTCAAGTGCATCAGAGCACAACAGATCTTTAGGTCCTTGAAGTCTCCAACTTTCTTTCAAGGAGCACTAATGAAAGGATCAGGCTTCAGCTTTAAAATATTTTATGATATATAGTTCTAGTTGGAACACCTGTCAGATAAATTAATTATTTCAAATATTGTATTGAAGTAAATTCTTTGCTCCCCACTGAATAATAGTAATAATAATAATTTTTCCAAATTTGGTTTTCTGAACAGACAAGTTGTATGCTAATATTTCTATTCCTGAAGGCATAGGTAAGTATCATCCCACATTTTTCTGCTTTAAACTTTGCGTGTTATAGTTCATGAAAATCCATACCAATAGCACTATCAGATGAATGTTGGTGGATAAATAATACAAAAGGCAGCATACACAGCCTAGTTACTGGTCACATTCAATATGTTGAGTATGACCTGGTTTTGAACATATCTTAAGTGTGCTCTATCCAAACAACAGCAGTTCAAGAATTAGCTAAATATTGTAACTGAATGCTGCTCAGTGGATTATTGTAACTTATTCAGCAGCAGTTTGGCTCTGCATTTTGTTCTGTGAATCTCAGAATTTGCACTTGCTTTTTGCTGCCTCCTGGGAAAACACTATATCCTGGGAGTAGATCAAAACACGGGAAAATCTAAAAGATTAATCTTACAGATAACTGCTAAATAGTTATTTTGTCTGTGACAGGAACATGCAGTGACAGGACAAGGGGTAATGGTTTCAAACTGGATGAGAGTAGGTTTATATGAGATATTAGGAAGAAAGTCATTACTGGGGACGTGGTAAGACATTGGAACAGGCTGCCTAGAAAAATCATGGATGTCACATCTCTGAAAGCATTCAAGGGCAGATGGGATGAAGGTTTGAGTAGCCTGGTACAGAGAAAGGTGTCCCTGCCCACACTGTCTGGAGGTTGGAACCAGATGATCTTTTAGGTCCCTTCCAACCCAAAGCAGTCTATGACTCTATGATAAACTGCTCATTGCCTTAAGGATAGCATGACCTGCATGGCCATTCTGTCATTGTCAGAAGCAGATTAGTACAAGAAGGATTTTATGACTGGATTCACAAAATCCTAGGATTCATTTGAACTACGAATTTAAATGAGACATCCAAGTCCTTAGATGAAGAGAAAAAAAATTGAGAGAGATATTGGTTCAACCCACTTAAGATATGGATGGATTTGAAGCTGGATTGGATAGATTTGTGCCTAAGTATCTAGGGCTAAAAAATTCCTTAGATCACAATGTACTAGTTATTACATATAGTCCATTAATATTGACCAAATCTTGACATTTCACCCTATTTATGGTCAATTTTCCTCAATTACACATCCTTTAAATTTCACCAAGTAAAAATGAGAGTCCTAAGAGTAATATCTGCAGGATTTGCATCACTGATAGCAGCAGCAGAGAATTTCTGAGAAGCAGAACTGTTCAACTGATCTGCTATTAATGAAAATTAAATTGACTATGTGAAAAATATTATTTATTTGCCTTCCCTCTTTCACAGGCACAAAAAGCAGCATTGATTAGGGGGAGCATAAAAAAGGGAAGATCATGCTTTTCTTTCTCTTTTTTTCTGAATTGAACTCAGTCTGTCCTCAAAACCAGCAAATAAAACATGACAAAATATGATATTATTATTTTTACAAAGTGGTGAAGGTTGTTACGGTACCCATTCAAGAAGGCACCTTTGCTACCTAGAAAATAGTTTGCAGAGCAAGAAACTGAAGGTTGAATACAAAAGGATAGTGGGTTTAGGCCTCTTAAAAAATATTTGCTCTTCCTCATGGGATTCCATTCATAGACAAGGGTTTCAAGTTATGTTTAAGTTGCTGGCCACTTAAAGTAGGAAATTTTCATTCCTTTTGATCCTACAAAGAAAAGGTGTTAAGCTAACACACTTTCATCTGTTGCATCAGGTCAAGAAATATGTGAAAATTAAAGTAGTGTTTTGTTTTGCAATGAGCCTAGAGGCTGAAAATTGAATAACTATGAAAAAAAAAGAAATGTAAATAAATATAAATAAACTTCAACACTTTTAAAGATTGTAAATTCTGAAAAAATAACTTACCAAGAAACTCTACCTTGGTAACCTGTTCAAAATTTTAAATTAATCAGATAATTTTGCCAATTTTTATAGCTGAAAGACATTGATTTATGACTTAAGAACATAGCAAAAACTATATGCATGGTTGTGGACTTCCACATTACAATCTTTGCAGGATTAGATCTCTCAGTGGCTTGAAGATCACGAAACACACCACAGAGATATATAAACTTTTCTGAACTAAGAAAAAGATATTTTCATCCAATCTACATTATTATTGAAGCAACTGGAAAATAGACATGAAACTTAGAATCAACATTGCAACACGTAGGATCAACATTGCACCTTTTGCTTCCTAGAAGACTCGGCTCTGACTTTTACGCCCCCTTTACAACAAAGGTAACAAATGTTCAAAGTATCAAAATGAAATAAATCTGGTGAAATTAGGATTTTGGTAAAAGTAATAGTAAAATGTTCATGTTCTGTAAATCTCTCTCAAAAAAATTTTGTGTCTCAGAAAAATATCGTCTTTTCTTAAAATATATCCTAGAAAATATTTGCATGGATTATATAGACTCAAAAATAATTCTTTCTTCTTACTGAACATATGTCCGTCACTATGATATTCAAAGCTGATTTAATTACCTAAGCATTAAACCAAAATATTTCTCTCTACATGTCCTCAGTACTGGAAATCAGAAAAAGAAAGGACATTTAGGAATGTCCAAAATGCAAATTCTTTTTCTTGCAATTATGCTATTATATTAAAGTTTATATACATTGTGTTTCTAGTTTTTCTACCACTTTACATCTTACCTTTACTACACATGTGTGAGTAGGACTTTAATATTACAAGCAGAAAGATTTGTGGTAGATAGCATTAGGGTTGCAGTGATAATACTGGTAAAAATTATTGTACACAATATTTCTTAACATTGAGACAAGTTAGAAGTTATATTCATGGCTTAGAGCATAGAAAAATTATGAGTATAGAAAAAATAACTGAATATCTTTCTATTCATCGCAACTGTACTGAAAGAGGATTTTATATTGGAGAAGCATTGCAGAAAGCTAAAAATGTCTGGAAAATCTGTTGACCATCAGAAATCACAAAAGAAGACCTCAAATAAATTAAAAAATGTAAAATAAATATAGATTATTTTAAAATCTATTAAGCTTCATCATCTACTCCAAATTATCTAATAGTCTATAGGCTCGTCATACACACCTGAGGGAAATTCTTCTCATTATCTGGGTAATTCTTCATATTTCCACTTCAGCATAGGGAACAACAGTAGCTATAGTAACATTACCATTTGAGAATGCATTTGCTTTCTGAATAATTTCTATTTATTTGTATACAAACTGCTTTCGAACTGAATGTCACTGTTCTGAATTCAAATGCAATGACAGTGAACAAAATGTAATTATTTATGTAAGAAGAAAAACCTTATCACAATTCTCCCAAATACAAAGACATTTCTACCAAAAGCTTGTTCTTTTGTGCTTTCTGTTCATTATTCTGCTTCTCCATTGAAGGTGGTTGCAACTATGATTTTCATTTCAATAAGTCTTCTGATTCCAAAGGAAACAAATAAAATGCTATATTGATTATGAAAAGAGAGAAGCCTATGTATAATAAACACTTTGATGATTAGGAAGAAAGATATATAATATCTATATCACAATTATTTAATCTATTGAGCAATGATATTGTGAAATACAGTTTATCAACTATGTAACCTCTGCTGGAAACTTTAAAATTAATCAGAGCAACACAACTGAGAAAAAAGCTGATAAGATCAAATTGTTTGACATTTATCTTTCCAAAAAATTTGGCTAATACCGGGAAAAGATAATGAAATTTAAATTGAAATCTTTACTAAATTTTTTTTAGATGATAGAAAACCCCAGAGCGGTTTGCTTAATTCTGTTAGTATTTTAAGGCACAATATTTCAAAGTCCCACAGAGATATTTACTAAGGCTCTAATTAGATATTTACTCTAATCTTTCTATCTGTGAGTGATACAGATAACTGAATCTGCCTATACATGTATAAGATACCTGAAGTTAAGCAAGTGTTCTTAAGCCTCTGTTCTATAACACAATGGACAAAAAGTGATTTCATACTCACTGCTTCTATGGTATGTCTGGGCTCAAAGTATTGTAACTCATGAACTAATAATTCTGTAGAGCTACAACAATACTTCATTGCAAAGACTAAATAGTGCAGTGTTTTTTCTCAAGGTTCTACTCATTCAACTTTGGAAAAAATTTTTAAGTACAAAATGAAATATAAGCCAGAACTGTAACAATTCAATATATCAAGTCAGTGGCAGTTCTAAAACTGGTAAGCAAGACATTTAACCATGATGAATCTGAGGTGAGGATCTTTTTTTCCAGGTATTTCTGAGGTGGCTGTGAGAACAGTTCTAAGAGAAGGTTATCTGTGGAATGGAAAATGGTACACCAATTGTCTTCAAAATAAAAATTACTTTTATTATCGAAGATTTTATTCTCTGAAAGCACAGATGGTGTCAACGTGCTTCAGTAGCCATCTTCAAGTGGCTGAGAACAGAGTGAAATTGGAAACTAGTAGAATAGACCATGTGCAAAAAGCAGAGCTGTGCAATTTTGATGAACAAAATGGAGCTGTATCTCATTAAGATCAAGAAGAAAAAAGCTGACTTTCTTCACTTTCTTTTAATTCAGGAAAGTTTGAAAACAAAACTACCTTTGCATGTCAAAAGGTCATCATACTTTTATATTTTTCAAGTTCTCCATGGACAGAAATAATTGCTCAAAGCCTGAGTGCAAAAATAATTTTGCTACCTCTAAGACTATTCCCAGCTTTCTGGTTATTTTCTTCAATCATACATCCTATTGTATCTCCTTCAGTCTCAGAAGTGAAATGGTTAAGTTGCTTCTAATCAAAGTTATAAGTCAGAAAGGAAAAGATAAAAACCCCTGTGTAGGATATTAATATCCAAGGTAATATAAATAGACCCAAAATGTTCAACAGCTCTAAGGCAAAAAAAGAAAAAAATGGGCATTAACTTTCAAAGGACATTTTAATCTTTTCCTATATGCCTTTTCTCATGAAACCGATGCTGAAGGTTTGACCAGGGGTATTTTCAGGGGTATTTGTCCCCTGTGTGTTGTCATGTCAAATTGGTGCAAAAGTGAACTGAAAAGAATGTATCTTGGGAACAGGTCTTGGTCAGCCTGTCCACCTGCAAGCTTGTCTTTTCAAAGTACTTGAAAATGTCTCTGCAGTTGGAGGTGATTTCTCTGACTACTCAGGCTTGCAGACACGAGCACGTAGCAGCTGGGGCTGAATAGGAAGAGAGGCACAGGTAAAAGTTACAAGGTTCTTTACAAAGTCATTAGCAGCTGTTATCTTTTCCACTCTATAACAGTTAAATATATTTTTCTTGTGATATTATCTTACTATCTCAAAAGCAATAAAATTGTATCATTGTTGTTTTCTATTATAATCTACTCTTAATTTTTCTTAATTCCTTCCACCACTTTCCTTTCACCTGCTCTGGCATACCTTGCAACACCAGGGTTGTGGGGGAAAAAAACCCACCTTTTCTATCACTGGAGAGCATTTGGTCTGTCTTTCTGGAATACTAAGACTGATGCTCATCTACATTAGTAGATTATAATACTAATGTTCATGGTAGTCACACCAACGACAAACTAAAGGGTGAATGATCATTTCTCTAGAAAGTTTGCAACTGAAGAATAAGTTGAAAACACACATCATGGAGCATTTTTTTACTCTTTTTCTTTGTGAGTAGATTTTAAAGTGTTGAGCATTGCAGTGAGTAGAATCTCAAGAACTACGCTGATGTACAGATGGACAATAGCATCAGGAGAATTAGAGGTATTCAGGTCTTTTTACAAGGACAAACTTATGTACTCTCACAGAACTGGTGGCCATAGTGCCTTTAGCACCTGGAATTGTCATAACTTTTCTCAAAAATACTTTCTGAATTAAATTATTTTGCTTTTATGTTGCTCTTCTGAGTGCCTTTTCAAAGAGAATTTTAAAGAGTAGAAAAAATTATATTTCTCTTTTAATTTTTCTGCAGGTAAAAAGAAAGTGACTATTTAATCCACAAGAAGTTATATATGAATGCATGTAAGGCAATTGAAATCCTGCAGAGGATAAAGGTGTCTTAATTTTGGCTTATTTTGAAGAATAAGTGATTTTTGTTAGAAAATAAAGGGGAAAGCATAACAATTCGGTGAGATTAGTTTGCTTATTTAAATTCATTCTTATTTCAGTTCTCATACTATCAACACTGTTTTCCACAAACACTTAAGAAAAAAACTCAAAGAAATGAAACTAAATTCTTGGTATAGGCTGACAGAAAGAAAATTTTGAAAACAGTAGTATGTTGGCTTTATACAGACTTAATTTTCCTTACCGAGGCTGTTTTTACTGTTAACATTAGGTAAGCATAAATTGCTACATTGTACTTCAAATGCTACTGAAATGCTACTGCATTAGTACTTACTAAACTAAGGAAAGAATCTGCATCATTATATAGCTATATTTTTTGGAGAAGAATTTTTAAAGTTGAAACAATGAAATAGTCCTAACTTCTGCATTGCCGCCTTCATGACAAGAAAAACTAAGAACAAAAGATGATGCAGTTGTCATAAGAACCGCTGACTGTCTTGTTTGTGTCATCTGTTATGAACCTGAAGTCAAGTTTTTCCAACAGAAGGAGCAGATCTATAGGTGTAATTGGGATCCTGCTGTTTCCATGGCATTACATGGAGTCTCAGTTTACCAAGTGTTGAGAGCCTCTAGTTTGCTACAACAGTACATGTCCCTCCCTTGGATAAAGGCAGTATGTACAAATATTTCAATGCTAAATGTGTGCAGGAGCACTTTTTAAGGACTGCAGCCTTACTTTTCAAAGCCTTAGGTGTGTCCTTATAAAAACAAAATGTCCAAAACCCCACCAGAAAGATGTTCTTGGCTAAAGTACATGGACAGAATATGTATAATCAAACACACACATCAGTCAGTACAGGGTTTTCCATCACCATTGCTCATTGCATAGCAAGATAAGAAACACTTTACAGGATAAGAAATGAGCAGAAACTAATTTCTGTATTTATTTTCCTGTCTCAGTTTCCTACTCTCTGAGAACTCACCAGCCTGCAGCAGGAACAGGCCTTTGAAACTTGTGGTTTCTTGCCTGATTTGCAGAACCTTTCCATCACATTCAATTTTTTTCCGATTTCAGCTGTCTAGTTAGGTCAGGCTATTTCTGATCCTGGCCTAAGCTCCTTATGTTCTGGACAGTGTTTGTCTCTTAAAGATTCTTATTTGTTTTTCCTCCCTACCTGCCCTTTCTTGATGAGGCTTCCACCGGCATACAGCACCCAGTGGATCACAGACTTCTCTGTTCTGCTTCGGGTAACTTTCCATTGTTTCAAAATAAACCCTTTCCCACAGGCAAAGAAGAGCACACTAGCTCTCCTGGGCTTCTGCTAACCCATCCTCCCAACTTGCTTTTAACTACTGTCTGTGGTCTGGAGGGACACAGAATAGTCCTTGCCAGCAATACTGTATTGACTTTAGTATGGAAGAATTGAAAAAAAAAGAAAAGCAGAAAAGCAGATGAATTTTGTAATACTTTTACCTCATGAAACAAAGTCTGTAAATAGTGTAAATGCAATTATTCAAATCATCACAACCAATTAACTTATTTGGACTTGATGCATTTTTTTTCTCCCAATGGAGAAACTATAGAACTATTGAGTTCACTAGCAAGGGAGTACTCCTGAGACAGAAAATAATATGAGATACAGATAGTCTCTTCGCAAAAACCTCCTGGCACTTTCATCTCTCTAAGTTACTTTTACGCAATGAGCTAAAATGACTGTGGCACATCATGCTAAAAAAACGCTCATGGATTTTCATCCTTCCTCATCTTCTGTCCCAGATAGTAGAAGGGAGAATGAAAATAATGCTGTGCATTTTCTGTCATTATGGAAAGGGCTGTGAATAGTCATTATTTGTAATCTACAAAACTACTGAAATTTGGCAGTTTGTAGATACACACTTTCAACATCTCTCATCATTGCTACAAGAGATTTACCAGCAGGAAATTGGGTGGACCACCATGTTTACATATATTTATCTAAACACATGTTTATATTAATGCCAACCAGAACATGTAAAACTATCCATATAAAGATGGATGAAGCATAGCTGAAGGTTTCCAATCTAATTTTAGTAAAGCAAGTTCTAACCCACTGAAGGTTAGCTTTCACAGCAGCCATTAATAGGAGTTAATGCAGACAAGTTACTCTGTGATCAAGCCTTCACAGAGTCATTAAGACTTCAAGTTTCATATTCTTTTGCCCTTGAAACTCACAAGTCTCATAGGGACTGCAAAATGAATTTTAGTTGGAAAATAACAGGTCAGTGAACTAGAACTAGATCTCTTGCTCTCTTTTACACAGTGGTTGAGTGAAAAAAAAATTAAAAAGGGAATAATAATTTTCCTCCTTTTCTATAAGTCAATTTTTCCTGAGAAAAGAAAACAAGTAAAACCTTGGTCTTGCTTTCCAAAAAATAAACAAGGTGATAATACCAACAGCCACTCTGTTAAACTTTCCCTTATGCAGAGGGAACTTTGCGATCCTGCTGATTTCTGCCAAATACCTTGGCTTCAGTGCAACAAAAAGGCCAAATGAATGCACCACAGTGAGTCCCTAACTCAGCAGGAGGGATCACAGAGCGAGGACAGTGACTGGCAAACGATGACAAATCTTGCTACAGCCCCCAGCTGGCGACTCTGCCCTTCTGACAGGGGTCAACAGCAGAGTCAGCAGAGATAATGTGGGCCAGCTTGTCAGCTGCCTCTGCACAAAGTCCTTCTCTGGCAGCCTAAACGGAGACTGCCAGCTTTACATTTGCATCTCTGAGGGTGAGAGTTTGTGATAAAGCTGAACCAATCTAATGGCTCACTTCCAGCAAAATTGGCTGCCCCTTTCTCCTGTGTTCTCTCCTCCTTGATGCTGACTTTTGCACTCAGCTGACCAGAAAATGAGGCAGTTCAACTTGCTTAACCAGTAGAAGGCTGGCATTAAAACAGGAATGGGCAACATGTGTAGGTGGCTGAAAGAAGGAAGGACAACTGTTCCTGTAGGTGTCCAAAAGACGACTGTTCCCTTTGGTGCAAACAGTTGATAGATTGGCTTATTCGCATTGTAGACCCTCATCCTATGGGGCAGAAAGGGAGAACTTGCCTCCTATACCAGCAGTAGTGGTTAGTGATTGCCACCAAACATACAGAACAAATGGTTGTGGAGGCTAAGGCAGCCACGGCAATATTTGTGGATATAATGTGCTGCCTGGGGTTATCCCCTGTTCAGATTACATTGGAGTCAGACATTAAATCAGTAAAATGCTAGGTTTTTCGCCTGCTACAATCTAGCAAGCTGCATCACTATTGTGCTACTATATAAAGCTACCAGCACCTGAATTCCAGCTACTCCAACAAACAAGCCAGGCAGGATGAAGCCAAAGTATCACTTAGATTTATGCATGTTGTAATTATGAAATGTAATCACAAGTGCACGGTATTTGAAATAGCTTTAATCTGGTTATCATATTTGTTTAAAGGGATAAAACTGAAGTGCTTCTGCAGAAGACATGTAAGACTGCCTAGAACTCTGCAAACTTATTTAGTTGTGTTATGAAATTTTGCTAAACTCAGAGCAGCTGAAGACCCCTTTATACTTATCAAAACTCGAAATAATTTTAGGACCACTGAAGTCAGCCACAAATGCAGTGGAGATACCACCTTCATTTAAACTTTTACAAAACAAATTGCTGTTGTTCCCCATGAGCTACCAAGAAAGCACTTGCAGGTTCTCAGGGTTGAATATGGCAAGGAAACTTTGCAAAGTTTGCCTACTTCCTACTGTTATTCTTCAGTAAATTAAAAGCAATCTAAAGAAATGTGCCAATATAAAACTGTCAGTATAACTGGACAAATAATATCTAACTATTTCTAGATTATTTCTGTTGGTTAACTGTGATTTGGCCCTTGATTACAAGAACAATAGAATTATCCTCCTAAGTACAACTTCCTAAGCAGATGCGGTCCTGGAGCTCAGAATACAACAGTCTGGAGCCTAGGAAGCAAAAATATTGCCATGGAAAAACACAGCAAAAAACAGGAAGCATCACTAAAGCTGAGTAGTTCTTGTTTTAATTTAACTGGCATCAAACCCAATTATTTAACAAATTTACGGTTCTCTGTTTTGGATTGAAACCAGGCGATTGAAGCAATATTTGCAGGAATAGGGAGGGGGAGCAGTGGGAAAGAGAAGGCAGACGAGTTTGCTCTGAACATTCTGTTCAGCTTTTTGAGTCTAAACCATTTTTGTTTTGATGATTTTATGTCGTTCAGATGCTCATTGTGAACATCAAATACTACCACAAGCTAGAGCAGATCATTTTCCATTCACACATCTCAACATCACCAAATGAAGGGCCAAATCCATGTCAAAGCCTTGCATCAATTTTGCTCAGACTTGTACAGAGGTGTCATGTATTCCTAGTTTACTACCATCTCCTAATCCTAGGATTAATTTGCTATCATGTTAGCACACAGGACCTGGGTAGAGCTAGAAGTTGCTTCTGGAGGAAGGACTTTAAATAAAGTGATGAGAATGCCCTGGTAAAAAAATAGAAAACTTTAGAGGAAACAGCCTGGCCCAGACTAACATGCTTCAGTTGATTGTATGCACTTACATCCCAGTGAATTATGAAGGAATAAAAGTCCTGCTTAAAACCAACCACTTTCATTTCCTACTAAATTAGTCTAGCTACATTTAAAAAGACTGCAAGCTTCTCAAACACTTTTGACTCAGGTATTTTCTTACCTACTTTATAGAAGATAATGATTCTGTATCCTTCCCACGATGCCTGTGATATATATGACAACAGGGAACTGTGTGAGAAGCACAGGAAATAGCAGCAAGCTCAAACTAATCTGTATTAAAAGTAGGAAAGAAAAAGTCACTGAGACTAATTTTTATGAAACCTATATACTAATAATATTTATCCTCTCAGCTTGAAGTTTCCAAAACTACAACTTTTAGCACGTGCAATGTAATTGGTAAAGCGTATGAAATAGAATACAAATCCAGGCATGTTTGTTTTAACAGCAATAGATCTTCATTTAGACTTTCATTAATGAATCTTTTTTCTTTCTTTGTTGCTTCATTTCATTCTCTTCTTTATTTGAAATCTTTTCTGGTCTTTACTTGCCAGCTGTATTCTTCCATTAACCAGTCATCAAGTGTTCCCATAGAAACATCTGGGATTTTTATTTGCCATTATACTTTCTTATTTTCGCTATACTTTATTATTTTCGCATTTGTTTTATGTTTCTCCTCTGCCATATTTTTAACTCCAGATCTCTGTCAAAAATATATTTTCTCTAATAGTTGACTCATCTAGAGATGTAAAGACATAGTTTAGTTATCCAAGTTTAGTTTCTTGATAGATTATATAGGAAGCAAAAGTGTTAATCCCAAGTTTTCACATCCACTGCAAGTTAAATATTAACCATGAACAATTGAAAAAAATTATGTGCATAAAAACTCACCAGATACCCAATAGAAATCTAAAACATTCAAAATAATAATAGAAAAATGCAGTTGTAATTAACGTAATATTTTTATACTGAGGAATTACTTTATTACTTGGACCATTTAGCCAAGCATGGGTAGATTCCACGCGATTCAAAGTCTTTACTATTAAGCTACTAGTATCTTAAAGGGCATGTTAGCCAGAAACTTTTTGATGAGTGGCTTAGATTCTCAAATCACAAAAAAATCCAAATATGTTTAAAATTTGTGCAAGAAAGAAGACAGAAGAGGAAGTCTTGCAAACAAAGCAATCACTTTTCTTAAATTACTTTCTTTAAAACATTTTGACTGCTTAAAAAGTCTAGGAAAAGTATCTAATGAAGATGGACAGGAGTGAGTGGGATTTATCAAGATTCAGGGATTTTCCAGAACATAAAAACAGGTGGAAGAGGTGTCATGATTGAAAAGGCCATGCAAAAAAAAAAAAAAAAAAAAAAAAAGATATACTAATGCTTTGTATTAAAGAGGCAGACTGACAGCAGCATAAATTACAGCTGTCGGAGATGGCCCCTGTCTGTCTTGCTGCTCCAGGGCCTGTTGGAGGGTGATGTTGCATTAAATCTCTCTGGGAGCTTATGTCATTAAACAGTATGCATAATACGAAGGAGAAAAAAAAATATTGGCAAAGGGACTGTGTAGTTGCCTTTGTAGAAGATAATATTCAGCACTTATGCACATAGATTTTTTTTCATACATACGATTAAGCAGCATATTTTCAGGCTATTGCTTTTCTATTGATTTTTATAAAAAATTTGGAATTATCTTTAACTCTTGGCACAGCTATCTCTCCAAAGATGCAAAAATCACTTTCTTCTTGCTCAGCAACTAACCTACCACTACACTGTAACTGCTAATAAAATTCAAGGAGACTTTCTGTTGGATAACAATAAATAATATGAATTTAAGCCCCATCAAACTTATAACAGCAGAAGCTTCACCTTCTTCTGAAATTCATTAATATAGCAGATATGCCACCTAAATATGCTTACTGAAAGAAAGAGTTATTTTGCTGAAACCTTCATGAAAATAGCTAGCCAAGCAGCAGATTTTTAAGAGCATTTATGGACATGGAGACACAAACAAGCCCTCAGGGAGTTTTTCTTTCAAATCATGTCATTCTCCATCACATCAGAGGATGTCAGATTGTCTGCAGCAGAAGCCATCAACTGGTGAGTTTTTAAGCAGCTCACAAGTAGCTTGCTTACAGGTCCCTTGGGCTGCTCCTCTGCTGAAGTGGTGACACAGAGTCAGCAGCAGAGCTGAGCTGGTACATACACTTTGGGTAATTTGAATATTTGGCTCTTTACCTCCAACTAATCAAAAACTCCCACACTCTACAACCTCCTTGCTGAGGATTGTGCCATCACAGAGGGTTTTGAAACGTGACACTTGGGTCAGGAACATTTGTCACTTTGTATTTAAAACATTTCAGAATGCAGCTAGGGTCCCAGTATATCCCTGTTTTCCTGGTCGGGAGCATCCTGTATTTTATATAAAACATCCTGCAAGCTTGGTATATTCCCCTGAAGCTGTGTCAATTAAGAAAGTGAGCAGAGCAGCCTGCAGCACATCTTTCCCCTCTGCCCCCTCTGCCCCTGCTCACAGCATGCTTAGAATACATCTAGCTTTACTCAGAAAACTGGAAAAAGGAAAAAAAAAAGTCTATATGTCTGGAATTCAGCTAGTTTCATAACAAAAGCTGGATTGAAAATGAACTGGGGTAATTTTGTAGATGAGTGGTTTAACAGGAACCGCATTCTTTGGGAGGGTGCTCGCAAAGAGGTTCAGAGCTCCTGCTGCCCCTCCAGTAATGAGTTGTGTTGGTTTTATGTCAACAGTGGCCCTGGGGGCCCCACCCAATGTTTCAGTCTGGTGAGAGCAATACAACTACATTCACCACTACCTGCATTATTCTTACAGCTAATGGTGGTGGTGGCCGCTGCTATGTCAGACTGAAGTACACCAAAAGAACACCAAAATCCTTAAAAGGTTCTTGCACTTCTCCGAATGTTCATAGGAAAACAATAATTTCTGGAAGCAAATACCTCATTTCTGTGTTGAGGGTGGTTTTGCCAGTTTTCAAGTACATCTCAAGTGCAGATTCCCAAATATGATGTTTTTCTGTGGAGTCATCAGCTCTTGGCTCAGATGCCATATCCCTGGGACAGCCTCAGAAATTTAGGTTGAAATCTTTTGAAAAGCACATTTATCAAAGCGAATTTATCAGGAAATATTATACTGTTGTGGGCAATATGCTCATTCCTTGGGAACTTGATTGTATGCCTCTGAAAAGGGGGAGCCCATACTTCCTGTCCAGAAAGTTCCTAAAGATAACAAAGAAGCAGAGGGACACACCATAGCCATGCAATCAGGTGCAGTAATCCTTGTCTTATTAGAATGTTCTTTGACCATGCAGCACTCCAAAATTCAGTCCAAGGTTAAGAGAGCTATATTTAGATGCTGTTTAATTTAAATTTTTTTAAAAAAATCTTTTCAGCATGTTTAAAACAATATTTTGCAGACTTCAATGGCTTCTGTAATGCTGAGGGCTGTGCATTACTGTGGCTAAAGTAAAATCTCCTCATAGAAGAATCATCTGCATTTAGTGAGAACAAATGCATCAAATTGACTTTCAGACAGAAACATAACCTCCTCTAAAGCAGGGTCATGTTTAACTGTAGAGCAGCTTTTCTATTGCATATGGAGAGAGTATCTGGAACTAAGCTTTTTTTTGAAGCAATGATATTTTGTTTTCCAGAACAATATTCAGTTAGTGGAGAAAATTTTCAAGTAATTCTAATCACTCAGATAAAATGCTATCCATTTATCTGAGCAAATATGCTTTAAGTGCAAAGTTGAATGTTAGAAATTTATATTCATTTCATCCTTGCTTTTCCTGTGCAGGAATACTTCTGTAAATGGTCCAGTCCTATAATTCAGTTTAAATATTGTTAGATTTTATGTTAATTGAGAACTAATGCCTTGGTTTGATTAATCAAAATACTATAGCTCCAATGCCAAATGTTAATGGCTAAAATGGAGGGCACATGTTAGTGAAATAGCATAAAAAGCTTAAAATAATTTGGAGCTTGTATAATTGGCCTTGTAATTTTTGCTTCATGAATCACTAAGTCAAACCTACAAAATGCTTAGTAATGAAAGGGATATTTATTTTCAGACAGTGATAAAAAGATACTGTTTAGAGTTTATTGTGGAGTTGTCTATCCTTAAATAGCATAGAGTAATTGAAATATTTTGGCTAAAGTATATCAGAATCCAAAAGAGAGTTAGAGACAGCTGCAACACTCTGTTGCAATCATATTAGTCAAGAAGGTCCTACTGCCTTTAACTTGGTGGCAAAAGGATGAACATGTGTTTACACTGGAGGCAGCAGCACAGTTTGATCAAAAACTCTATTTTAATCTGGTTTTGTAAAGTCAAAATTATATAAATGAAACTTGATCAAAGTCAGCTGTTGACTCCATCTTATTATCATACTTATATATTTTTACAAAAGGCTATTGAGCTATAACTGATGGATTCATTCAGACTAAGAATACTCCAGCTTTTCTTGAAATGACACTATTTAGCCCATAGACAGGAATATCCATCTAAAACAGTGGTACCATTTTGATAATCAAAATGATAGACTGGACTTCCATTTAGCCAAGGAATTTCCACAGCACACTAATAAATTTTAGAGGAAAAGGATGGGCTATTATTCATCCCGATCTCAGTCCCAATCAGTACTTCTAAACGCCTCAGACTCATTTTTAAGCTATTATTTTCTAACAATCCATAAACTTTGCATGATGCCCACAGTGAAATTTTGCTACAAAGCAGCAAGCGTTTGGAATTGGTTTTGTGAGAGTGTGCTTGCAAGGGCTGGCCCTTGAAACAGAAAAGGCCCTGACATGAACCAAAGCAGAAATATATCACAGTCACCAGGGTCTCTGTCTCTCCTTCTCTTATGTCTCTTTTTGTCTCTCTTCAACTCTCAGTCTCTCTCTACTTCTCCCTGCTGTGGTTTACCACAGAAAGAGAAACCACATTATAAAGATCCCAAGCTGCACATTTATTATCTTTGGCTCATACCTTGTAGACCAGGCTGCTGTAGGAGAAAAAGTTGCAGTCTTAATTTACTTTGTTCATAGAGGAAAGAAAAGGAAGATGTAAACCAGAGAGACAAGACAAGAGTAGTATCTTAATCAGAGCAGCAGAAGTGATCTGGATTAGGGGAGCATTTTACTTTTTCAGATTAAAGGCAAAACTTCAGGATGGTCAGCAGACCTATTCCAGGAGTGAGGCTTTAGGAATTCTGTAGTCTCTGCAGAAGCTGTAAGATCTGCTTAGGGATTCCTTTACTAAATTCAACACCATTTAAAACTTTTAAAGGATAAGTTGCAGTTTATAAAATTATTTCATTTATGCTGCAATTGATCAAAAAAGAAAAAAATAACATACAGAAGACCTTCTGCCATCTCAATCCAGAAATGTTTCCAGATTCACCATTATTTTAATTTGCTGGCAACAGATTTTTAAATATACTTTCAATAATCATTGAGAGCAATTCCTTGTATCAATGAGAAACAACACCTACCCTTTGGAAGCTTACTGCTTCCATTTAGGGCTCAACTCATCTTTATACAGATCCAGAGACTCAGGATGTTACCAAGCAATAATGAAATTTCTTTCCATGTATCTCTCAGCTCCAAGAAAGGATGAGGTTTAACATGATGTACATTAAGGACTAGTTGCATTAACAACGTATCTCCAGATCTTTTTTGACCAAAGTAAATAGGCTGTAAATAGGTTTCAACTAGAGCCCTATTGTTATTAGCCAGTATATTTTGCAATCCTATCATAAATGTACTGAAATGTATTAGCTTCTTTTTTATTTAAGTCAGAAGGTCGTTGTCCTTTCTTCCCCCTACCCCAGCTTCAGTTTTCTGGTGATCAGAAACTTGTTTCTAGCCTAGATTTAGTAATGACCTCTGTGTTCTTTTTTCTTTTTGTACCAACATTACCTCTGTGTGTTTCCCTCCTTTACAAGTGCTATGTCCCTAAAGAATTTGAAAAGAGCAGTTTTATCCATTCTTGGCTATTCTCTCATTAAAGTAGAAAACTTGGGATTGGATCCTCTAAGGTATTTGTCTGCCTAACTCTTATTTAGGCCTCACTTTGCCACTGAAACCAATTACTCCAGGGAGCATTTGGCTGTTAAGTAAGAGTTCAATATCTGAAGTGTTTGGGGAGGCTGAACTGAAGCATCTTTTCAGCAAAGCTTTTCTTTCTTCATCTTTCTTGGACACTGATAGCACTACACCAAAGATAGCAATTTTTCAGTGCCTTACAGAAAGCTATCAATATTTTCCAAAGTCTTTAGGTTAATTTTGCCTTTATCTGATATTAAATTTACCTTTCTTTAAGCTGAAGAGTACATGAGGTACTGTGTCCAGCTTGTGTAACTAAGACTCTTTACCCATAATAATTTCCAGTAAGTAATTGATGGTAAAATTATTAGTAATTATTAACCTTTAATTGCATGCCTGTAATTATAAAATTTCATTCTAGTCCACCTAAGCCCTTTGAGGGCGCTCAGTTCCTCATACATTCTATTTGATCTGTTTCTGGCTCTACACACCCTCTAGCTTAACATTTCCACAGCTTGATGTCATCAACAAAATTACCATCCCTCTCAACTCTGGTTTTTAATTCCACTAGTCATATCTCTCTCCAGTCTTGCAATTCATGTCTCCACACAATTCACCAGTTTGCTCCAAAATGGCAGTTGTGGTTTTGAGCAAGATTTGGAAAATGGGAAAATGCAGATCTGCATAGCTGAGACTTTGTTTGGTCATGCATTGATCATTACTTTGTAATTCTTGTGCTACTGCTCTATTTCCCAGCACAATTCAGTTACTACATCAGTGCTTTACCATAGTATCTATAGATGGGACTGTTTGGAAGATCAGTTGCCAAAGATAAAATCAAACTTGGTCTGGCATGATCTACATTTGGTTTGATTTCATTTTCAATGAGTTTAAGTGTCTTTTCACCTAATCTGCTTGATCAAAGATCTGCTTGATCTTCTGAATGGTTGATTCATTTGCATCATCTTCCCCCACAGATTTACTCCAAATTTAGAGTGATCCTCTATCTGAAAATGTCACCCTGATGTAGTGGCTCTCTTCACTTCCCCATGCCTTCAGACGATCTGAAACATGCTCAACTTCCCGTTAAAGCCAGCCAGAGTCAGGCTTTTAGTAGCTCTGTTTTAATACAGTAATTTTATGTTAAGATTTATCTGCATCACTCAAAAAAAACATTTAAGTGTCACTGTTGTCTTTATGAAAAGTTAGAAAAATTGTCTCTCCATTAAAAACACAAATGTAAAGTGCACTTAAACACTGACCAAGTGGTTATATGGATGAAACTTAATTACCTGTTGTCCATGAAATGCAACACGCTGCAGCAAAACCACAATCACTCAATCACTGAGGCGCAATCAAATCTGATCATGCATTAGGCAAATCCATAAACTAGAATGCTAAAGGACTTTCATTATGCCCTTGTCCATATCATCATCAAACCAAAAAGGAAAATGTTTGTGTGCTGGTCCAAAGGACATTCTAAGGAGCAGCTTCAATCCCTACTTGAATACACATTACAAAGGATTTTGCCTCTTCATTTAATATTACAAACTCACGATACTTTCCTCCTGATATTGGCCAGGGAAAAATCTCTGGTACTGACAGAAACAAAATCAAATTGACAGTCTCTCACCATCACACCACTTATTCAAGTCCAAGCAATAAACACAAGAAGGTGTATGTTTTTCATGGACTTAAAATATCCTTTACTAGATGAATGTGAACAATTTTCTTTACCTATATTTTACACATATGAGAAGAAATCAGGTTTTCTTTACTTCCATTGTCTCAGAATCAAGAATCAGAGAATGACTGAGATTAGAAGGGACTTTTGGAGGTTATCTGGTCCAACCTCCCTGTTCAAGCAGGGCCACCTGAAGCTGGTTGTCTGGGACCATGTCCAGGTAACTTTTGAGTAACACCAAGGATGGAGACTCTTCAACATCTCTGGGCAACCTTCTTGATGTTGCCAGTTCTTGGTCTCCATCACAGTGAATACACTTTTCCTGATGTTCAGAAGGAATGTTCCATGTTTCAGTTTGTTCCAAATGTCTCTTGGAGGATTATGAAAGATTAATTAATCTAGGAGTTTTGGGTTATTTTAGTTTGGGGTTAGTTTTTTTCTTTGGTTTGTTCTTTTTTTTTTGTTTGGTTTTTTTTTTTTTTTTTTTTTTTTTTTTTTTTTTGTTTGTTTGTTTTGTTTGTTTTTTTACCTGCAATTGAGACATAAAAACTGTTATGATTTTTCTTTCTGGAAAATTGAAATTTTCCTGAATTGTCTGTCAGGAAAATAAGTGGGGTTTCTCTTGAAGTACAGTGATAAAATACTAGATTTCTCAATGTGTGATCACACCTATAACTCCATACAAGGCTTCTCTTGCAGCAGCAAGTAACTCAGGAAATCACAGGGACATTTTAAGAACCAACGTACAAATAATTCCCCTTGTTCTGTCTGCTACTTTCCCTTGGCAAACGTGGGTAGGGACATTGATGAAATATCAACAGAGAAACTCCATAACATTTTTACAAACAGAAACAGTGCCTGTCTTTGTCAGCTGATTTCTATTTTATTACTAGCTCATGATTAATTAATTTAAAATTTTGTTAACTCAACCCTCAAAATTCGTCTAATTATCTTTAAGCTATCATCATTTGAATACCTTTTAGTTGTTAAATTAATAGGGTTGAAGCAAAATATAAACTTATTTGCAAGTTATAGCAAATACAATAGCAAATATAGTCATGTTATATCTCCAGGATGAAAAATATATTAAATATCGTAAAGCCCAAACCAAAGAGAAGGCTGATGTATATGCCACTTCTTGTTTGACGTTGTTTCCTTAATTAATTTTGAAAAGTTGTGATTTTTAATACTGTTTTCAGCTGGCTACTAATAAATATCACTGGATAGTATATCATATACCTAATTATTTAGGTATATTGCAATTACTAAGTCTGATGTAACACAAGTAATCCAGCAGATCTTCACTTTTATTCTTTCTGCTCCTTTCCCCCTACCACCAATTCCTTTCCCACTCAAATAGCCTTTAATGAACTCTCACCATCTGATGACTACAGGAGACTGATATCTCATTTATAAAATGTTGTAACTAGTGTTGAAAGGAAGGCAGAGCAGATTAAATTGAAGAAATTTGTGAAGATGCTTCTTGGACAACCATCAGTTTTGAATATACATGTTTAGATTTACCAAAGGTAGCAGGAGCAAACTATGCCAGTAGTTCTTATTATAATTTCCTCATTTACACTTTAATGAAAAAATTATTATGCTGTATCAGTTCTCATCTGCTACCATGATAAAACTTGCATTTATATAACCTGTAATCCATTTCACTATGGGCACAAGGGAAAAATTTGTTTTGAGATGACAACCACAAAAAGTTTTTTTACACACAGATTGGTTTGGAAACTTTGCAAATGGTTTGTACATACAAAAGGGAAGGTGCTTTTAGAGGTGTGCTTTTAGAGGTGTGCCTTCAGCAATTATTACTGTGTTGAGGGCCAAAATGGGTATAATGAATAGGCGTGACATCCATGTTCCACTTTCCTGAACTACAGCACAGATTTTGCTTCCCGTGATTTACTTTGCTGCTATTCTGCTTTGTCAGAAGATATAACTGCAAAAGATAAAAAAGTATATTTCAATATGAGATCAGTTAATTCCAGCAGGTCTGAGATATTTTGCTAAATGGTCCTCATGCATTTTCATTATATAGGAATCACTTTTTCCGTTGAGATTTTTTTCAATGTCTATAAATAAAGATATGAAATATAATTTGTCCCCATTCTTGGGAATCTTTTAAGGCCTAACTTTTCAGATTTTCAGTGGAAATAGAGAAATGATATTAAATTTTACTTTGTCTTCCCCTTCATAGAACACTTGCTGGTTTCCTTTATCTATTGAAAATTGACAGTTACTCAAAGCAGTTAAGAAATTTGAAGGTCAACTTCAGAATGTGAGAAGGGAGAAATTAATTTTCCTACACATCATGCTAAATACTTTTATAAAGTGCTTATATCTTTTTTATTCCTCATGAGGAAAGACTAAAACTTATTTTGATCTGTAACTTTACCATCCTAAATTCATTGTGCTGACCTAATAACAGTTTTCCTGGTGGCATAGCCAATAAACTCAATAACTCTTCAGAAGTATCTTGAGTAGAAAGAACTTGGATAGCAAAAATACAGATGCACCTTTTTCCCCAGCTTCTTTTATGGCAGAATAACATGGTGTTCTTTTATAGCCAACATTTTTTCAGCGCCTAACCTCTCTATCATTATATTTACAATTTACCATGATCACTATATTCAGAAGAGAGCTTCAGTTCCACAGCCACACAAGAGATAGAACAAGAATGGGAAGCACAAATTATTTCACCAATGCAACCCACAGTGCTTTCCAAATAAGATGAATTTGTCTTTAAAACTTTCCCAAGAATTAGTGTAATTCCCAGGCCCTACACATTTCCCAGAAACCTGGGACTTGCCTCACCAACAGCTAGGAATGATTAGGAAGACCTAAGGAGGTGGAAGTTTCCTACCTTCACATACTTCTCATTCACAGTCAGCAAAAGTTAATAGGTACTGAAATACAACTTTTTAAACTGCTCCACCAAACTGGTACTGTAAGTAGCCCGAAACATTTCCTACACACCATTTTTGATAAGGACTAAAGCAAGTCTAGCTTCTTCTTTGGCTTCATCCTAAAATAGACTTTCTTAACATTCTGGTGATGATGAGAATTGGTAAATTTCCATACACATGAGTTCTGAACCCCCATCCCATGATATCCTGGTAAGATGTTTTTGTTAAATTCTGATTGTATCAATATAGTATCATTCTATTGTTTCTTTTCTACCTTGACTTTTATTGAAGTTAACAAAAAATTAGACCTCAAACTATAGAGCTTGGTTTATTTTACTTATGCACAATACAGTAGCAGAATCTGAGTGTGCATATAATGCTTACACATAACTACCCTTTTCTATTATTAAATTTGATTAAATTTTCTGCTCTTTTATTTAAATTCAGAGTCATTGGCAGAAATCTAAGATATAGTAACTAATAACAATGGCCAAAAAATAACTCTGCCATTGATTAACTTTTACTGGAATATAAATGGCCCACTCTGAAACAATTTTTAGACTAATTTTTTAATTGATATTTCATAAAATGTTGATTCATTCAGTTTTAAATAAAATTTATCAAACACAGAGTCAGTTCTTGGTAACACAGAGAATTCACAAAGACTTAGAATTCAAGCAGTGGTAGTTGCACATCATGCAGCAAACACTATTTACTTAAATTCTGGTTTTATGGCTACTAACATCTCAGTGATTCAAATCATGTCAACTGCTGCCGCAGTGGCTCTCTTGAGAGGAGAGGGGTGTAATAAAGGTTTTCAATTTGTCTGCACTGATTTAGCTGAGTAGAAAACATCAAGTGGAGCTTTCACATTTATAATGAATATGATTAAAGAATGTATTTATAAAAATGCATACTCAAAATATGAAAATAAGATTAAAAACAATGATTTGAGCATTGAGTAATATTTGGAAGAGGGCTGTATTACTGAGATCAGAAGGCTATTACTGAAATTTAAGTCTCTCTGGGACTTTAATAATTTGTTTTTCTGTGTACTTTGATTAACAGCTGGCAAGCAAGTTCCCATTTGTTTCCAGACGAGACATGTGTTGTCCAGTAGTGAGTAATCTTTCCTTTTATGGTTCAGTTCTTTCAAAGAATAGTCTTTGAGGACCAGGAAAAGAACTGTGGTGCCAGGCAGAATTAAATTGGTTTGCATATCTGCCAACTTGGCTATTCTTGGAAATTCAAAACAGTAAACTGTGCAAAGTTGTTTCCTTTTGAAAAGGAAATCTTGAAAATGATATGGCACATATCTAAGGACACAGCATCAGTGTCTGGGTCACAAGATAGCTTTTTTCTTTTGTTGCCTGTACTTTATGAAGCATACCCAGTGTATGTTACAGAGTAGTGGTAAAGCATAAATGATAATTTGAAATAATTATTTATACTAGTGAGATATTTGGTCTACATTGACAAAATTCTGGATTTAGATAGAGTCCTTCATTGGAGCTTCAGAGACTTGTCTTCACTTGCTTGGAACACTTCTGTGAGGCTTTCTTCCAATTTCAGCTTTTCAGCACCAACACCAAAATTGTGCCATGGAAGATGAATATGGAAAAAAACTGCTCATCAGAGGCACTAATAGAAGGAGCAGTAAGACAGCAGGATAATGACAATCAGAAAAGAATACAAAAAGCATGTAGGGCATTGGAGAATGCATGGATCTGGTTTATTACATTACCTTTTTGACTACACTAACAAAAGATTTTTGGTAATCCAAAGCATGGATTGCATTTATGCTGCTTGCTCTAGAAATTACTCCATATGCTTGCTTCAGAATATCACCTTTGCAAAAATCCATAAAGGGAGTAATAAGAAGCTGGTGTACCATTGCAGCAGCCTGCCTTCCTTCTGTTCCCAGCCTGGCAGGGGATACGTTTGAATTTGATGACGTGATGCAAATTGTGACATGTCCCTAGCAGATCAGAAGAGGACTGAAAAACTGTAGAACTTTCTTAGTCATATTTATTTTCATAATTTAAATAATTTAAACCATCAACTATTGTATTTCTTGCCTTCCCCCCTCCCCCCATCCCGCCCCATTACTGAAAGATCTTGAATGTGATATTCCAGGTAAAACAAAAATGCAATTTTAGTTAAGCTGCAGAGCCATTTCTTGGTAGCACACAACAACCTTGTGGTATTTATCACCAAATTCAAGCAAATCATACAGTAGAAGCTAAAGCACATGGCCTGATTTTTTCATTCACACTTAACCTCTATGCAAATTATAGAGAGATAAATAAAAATTTTATTCACTAAAAATCCACTATCCCTATAGCATAAACATAAGTTGATTGCAGGGCTGAGATTTTTCACGATTGGAACCACACAAAATTTTGGTCCCGAACATCTACATGCTTTCCCACAATTTTCGTCCTCCTTTCCTGAGAGCATTCACTACTGTTATGTCCTGATGTCTGTCTTATTGTAGTTGATGTAGAAGAAAGCAAATCTAAAAGTCTTGTCTGCTTTGGAAATATTTGTTTTGTTTGTTTTTTTTTTTTTCTTTCCTATTGTCCCCCAACATTTTTTTAACCTTTAAATAGTATCAGAAGGCCAATACTATTTAACTCATAATTTGATGTTTATTCTGTGGGTTTTAAAATTTTGCATTCATATAGTAGCTTTTATGCAATGTAAATATATTAGTGTTAGAAAAGTTTGTAGGTGATTTTTTTTCTTTTTGAAGAACAGATGGTTGTGATGTCAAAGGCGAGTGATTTCTGGATGCTGAAAGTCATAGGAACACAAGCACATCCATAGTCTGATCTAGGGTTGTTCAAAATTATTTTTGTGTTGGCAGGTAAAAAAAGAAAAATCTAATATAGAAAAACTGTTTCAGGTGGAACACTAAAATGGTTGTTTTTTTTTTTCCCTGAGACAAAAATTTGAAGACTCCCTCTGTATCAAAGATATAACTATATCTAGGCTGGAAAGAAACATTTAGATCTTTTTAATGAAGAAACCTATCTAAAAATATAATAGTGTTTCATTTTGCTGAAACCTAGAAGTTATGGGATATGGAAACCCCAGCCTCAGTTCCTTCTTCTGTCTGAAACATATCTGTGAGCTTCTACAATAATATTCTAGTTCAAATAATTTTCAAGAGAGGAATGCATTCAACCTTGGCTCTCTTTCAAAACCAATCTTTGCTAATTGAGCTACCCTCTTTTTCTTACTGCATAAACGCTAGAGTTTGTAAGAAATGATGGAGCTCCAACAGGAGCAAAACAAGACGACCTATACCAGAGCACTTCAAAACTATAACTTTCAGATTACAACAGTAGAGATTTATTCAAATGTCTGGGCTAGAAAAAGAGGTGCTGGTAAGAAAGAATAGAGGGGGGAATAAAAGAAGAAAAATGTTCTAAAAAAGCCCAAAAAGAATTAATGTTCAGGTAACATGAATGAATTAGACAACTGTTGTAATTCTCATGTCAGGTTTTACATAAAACTGATAGGCATAAAATTAAGAGGAAAAAGAAGCTGAGATGTGTTTAACATTTCTCACTATCAACCTTTGTATTCTGACTGCCACACAATCAGGGGATAAAATTGCTATGAGACCTGTTTGCTGTGCTGCAGGCAAGAGGCTACACGTGCTACATGCTGAAGAGGCATGGTTCTTTCTAAATATGCGTATCCATGTACTCATTCAGCTTCTTTTCAAGATACACAGAAACTGAAAACATTCAACAACATAAAAAATTAAATCAACCAACCACACATACACAAATGCAATCGACTCAATTTCTGTTGCCCAACCACCACAATTTAATGAATGAAGCACAGTGCAGGGAAATGCAGAGCAATTTCCAAGTGTTCTTTTTTGATAGAAAATTTATTTTGCATCTATACAGTTTCAAACCTGTCCTCTGAGGTTTTTTTAGGCCCCATGAAACATGCAAGCTAGGCTTACAGTGAAATCCATGACCTAGACCTCTCTTTTTCCTACTGCACACTGACTACAGTGCCAAATTACAAAAGCTTTTGTCTGAATCTGCCTTACTCTTGTTGCTATTGGTAGCATTTATTACTCAAAGTGGCACAAAGAATGGTGAGCATTCAGAAAATATGAATATAGCTCAGCTAAAGACAAAAGATCATGGAGCTGCTCAAAGAAAAATGTATGAGAATCAAGTCACAGGTGGGAAAACAGAGAACTCAGTTCTCCCAAATGCTGGATTAGTGCGGTAATTTGAGTTATTGGACAAATTTCAGTAGTAGTTCTCTATCTAAAAGCATAAGTGAAATGAGCATGGCCATTCCTAGTGTACTTTATACAGCACTCAGTCATGTCACTGTTTACTAAGGAAAATCTGATCACAGATTTTATGTTATATCCTTTTGGAAATAAAAGAGATGAGAATGCAAATCTGGTTGGAGGATCTTAAAGTTCTTAAAAGAGGTATTGAGCTGCTCAGTGATTTCAGGATGGTTATTCCCATACCAGGATTGATGATCCTTAAGCACAGAGTGATTTTAGAAGAGCCCTAGGTAGCTAGAATCTAGGTGTGTGTTTTTAAGAATACAGTCTTTGACTTAGACCAATAAATTTGACATAGTATCGGTTTTAGTGCCTTTATAAATCAGCATCTGCAGTAGTGCAATTGCATTCCCATTAACAGGTGATTTCTCTGTGATTCCCTCTGGTGACAAACCTATTTGCTTGTCAGCCCTACAGTGCAGCATCGGCTCACTGCAGCACTGGATCCAGGTATCATCTCCTAAAATAAGATCTGCATGTGCTGCTGCACAGTTTCACAGTTGCTTTGTTCTTTTGTCTAGGTAAACCCTAGATTTCTTTCTATTTGAAGGTTTTTTCCCTAAAGAAAATTCAGAAGAACCACTGCTCTTATGACAAAACAAAATGGTTGTCACGAACGGGACTGTATAATTAGACCAAAAATTATATGGAATGAGGTTATCACAGTTAGATCTTTCTTCTATCACCATCCCTAGTAAAAAATTTATATTTTTCCTCCTAAATTATTACATTGTGAAAGAAGTTTCAATTTAAACTGACTTTCAGCAGCTTCTGGAAATGACCCTTCATGCTACTGTAGGCAGGTAGCAAATTTATGAGTATCTGCTACCTGGGTCTTTAAGTTATCCTCAAATGCTGTTCATAAGCTTTTTCAAAATGGATTATTTATAGTGTTTCTGAAAGTAGAACATATAAACTCTACTTCTACCACATTTCCATCAATGACAGGTTTTTTATGTGAGAGAAACAAATCATATCCACTATATTTATGGAGGATAACCAGATAAAGAAGTTAAAGAATTGTGACTAGTCTAAACATTTCATTGCTTTTGAAAAATATGTAAATAATTTTTTTTCTAAAGTATAGAAATAGTTACAAAAATGTGTCTGGATCTGTATGAAAGTCTTGAAATGAAAATATTCTGCAATGTGGTTAAACAAAAGAAGGATGCTCTGGTAACATGTAATCGATTTATTTGATCCCTTTGCTCCTGAGGTCTTCCAAGGAGAAAGAGATCTCTTTCTACTTGATCAGAAGTTGCCAAAGTTAGTAATGTGGCTGAAGTGTATTGACTTCCACAGGACAACTTCATACAATGAACTCTTCTGATATAAATGACCTCTACTTAGTTGCTCCTCAGAACATTTTACTCAATAGCATAGCAGGAAATTGTACCTGCAGATTAATAAGGAAAGAGTGAGTTCAAGAAAAAAAAGAACAGCCTGTATAATTTATTTTTAATTCTTCTCTTTGTAAGTAGCATCAGAATCACAGTCAGTGGTGTAGGTAATGAGGGAACATTATCGAGAAATGATATTTAAACAATTTGAGAATGAAGAAACTGGGTTGAATAGGCAAACTGCAATACAATATTTATGATCATCTTGTAGGGACAGCATTAAAGAAGAAGGTGAAGGAAGTGTGAAAAAAGCATAAGCTTACCTCCTTTTTGTTGTTCTACTTGCATACAGATTATAATTTTTACCTATAATTTTGATATCACAATTGGTTTCTCTCTCAGTTTATATTTTACAAATCAAATAAGAAATTTATCAGTAAAAGTTCATCCAGTATACCCAGATACGCTGGGATTATGGGTAATTGAAGCATATTTTGCATGCCTCTCATTTGATGAATGGAAAAACTATTAAACTTCTATTTTTCAAAAGAAAGGGAAAAAGTCAGGAGTCCCATGTTTGCATGTAGGAAATTTGTAATCCTTTCCATGAAACTTTGAAATACTCCAAAATATCTTAAAACTGAAAACACTTTGACTGTAACGTGCCATCAAAGCACAGAGGCACAGAGTATAATGAGATAAGACAGATTATATAATTATTTGGTCACACAAAAGCTAATACTTAGATATTGATGTAATATATGCAAATAGTGCATTTTGTGCCCCAGTGGTACTACAAAGTGCCCTTATTTTTGATAATAGCAGGGAAAAACAGATTGATCTTCTAAGGAGGTTATAGTTTTAGAAATGTTAAATAGTGTAAACATTTCTATATATATATATGATATATGTATATATCTGTATACCTGGTATATATAAGAACTATTATCATACATAAATCAGTTATCACCTGGGAAAATATAATAAAATAAGTCTAATTTGCGCTTTCTACTTTTCATCATATTTGCGATATCTTTATGGACTGCAGCTGTATCTTGTATGTCTCCAAATAGGCTCAATTTCAAAATTTCTTCGGAATGAAAATTGGATATTTAATTCTCTGACTTATTAAAGCTGCTACTAATTTTTGTTGAGAACAGAACAGAACAGAACAGTCAATCAGAACAATGTCTGTCGCAGACATTTCTCCACAGAAATCCTTTCTTTCGGATTTCTGTGTCTTCAGGAGGCCAGAGGCCTCCGAAGACAAGGTAAACAATTATTATCAGCTGCTGGGGAATGCAACAGGGGCACCTATTTTGATTGGTGATTGGTTCATGTTTTATGTTTATAATTAAGGGCCAATCACCAGTGCAAGCCAGGGGACTGAGTCCTTGGCCACAGCTTTGTTGTGGATTCTTCTCTTTTCTATCTATTCTTAGCTTAGCTAGCTGCTCTGCAAAACCTCTCTCTATATTCTATTAGTATAACTATAATGTATTATATCATATATTAATAAATCAAGCCTTCTGATTCAAGAAACAAGATTCACCGTCTCTCTCTCACCAGCCAGCGCCCACTCAGGCGCGGTAATAAATGTCCTTTGTGGTAAAGGCATAATTCTTGCACAGCAATTACTGCACCTATCTAGTTGAACTTTTTGTAATGTAATAAACTTAACTCCTCCTGAAGTAACATTCCAGGATGTTTCTCACAGCGAGGTAACAATACCAATATCTGTTAGGATGGATGCACTTGCACTTTGTGTATCTCCAAACAAGCCTTATCACATGTGCAATTTCTGTGAGCAGTTCTGAATTTATTTTAGCTTCTGTCTGTTGTAACATGAAGAGTATGAAGTCCTGGTGGAATAGAAGCCTTGCAAATACACCTTGCATTTTATTCGTGGTCTTAACAGGAGAAAATAGATGGGATGCAAAACTCGTGGAAATCTCTAAGTAATGGAATTTTTTCTATTAACTCAAAAGAAATTGTTCCCAGCCTCAGAGCTCTCCTGTCAAGTCCTAGTATCTAGATACTTAAAAAGATCTGAGAAATTATTTTTTGAGAACCTATTGTGCAATAAGCTGACATGTCCCACTTGCATCCACTTCACAAATACAATACAAAACATCAGAGTATCTATTTGTGGTTGTAGATATCCACAACTCTCTTTTATCATGGGAAAACCACCACAAAAAAAAAAAAAAGTTATGGGCTATACTGTGTTATAATTAGTATACAAACATGTGATACTCTTATATGAATGAAAGAAATAAGAGAAATAAGTACTAAATACAGGTTTCATTTTGCTTTTCAAAATTATATACACATGACAGATGTCAGGATACTTCATGGCTGGCAGGATGAGGTAGTAAAAGGAAGACTTTGAGTATGTGTACAACTCCCTTAAACAAAGCTGAATACTGATGTTTCTCATTACCAAGCAGTGCCAAAATCTTCAGGATTACACATTATTTATTTTTAATACTCCATTTAGTCATTGTCTACATCATCTAAATGTGTATCTTTGCCTGCCTATCTGCTGTTGATTTCTTCATTTGACATATATGTTTCAAGATGAAAAATAGTACAAAAGTCCATGGAGTTTCATTAAAAATGAAATCCTAAAATATGGTGGTGTGGTAAAACTTACTGCAGCTTAAGAGCAAGTTCAACCTTAAAAGCACCATGTTACAAACATCGAGGTGGTAGTGACTAAGACTTAACACCTAGAAATCAACATTTAAACCAAGACATTTATGCATATGAGAAACTACTAGCCAGTGCAATCGTTGTTTTTATGCATTTATGAATGAAATTATAAAAAAATATGTGTGCAAATGCATGAATTTTACTCATATCCATGCCCATGTGCTATCCTGATTATATAATTGCAAAATTCTGCTCTTAAAAAGGAGTCTTTCCTTGGTTTTCTGCCTTAATTTATGATTGTAGTTAAATCTTTTCAATAGTTTGCTTTGCAATGTGATTTTCTATTGCATTTAGAGGATTCTCATGTGACTGCATCCAGAATAGATTAAAGACAAAGATAGTTATAAAAGTTACAGAAAACCAGAAAGATTTATATACCTATACAGGTATAAACAAACATAATTAAGAAGACTATTTATAAAATTCAGTAATATTTACTTCCATCATAATAATTGAAGTCTAATTTCATCTGAATTATTTGAAAAGGGTTTAAATTTTTCTCAAATATTTATTAAAATGTTTTACAAAGTAGTTTCTTAAGGGAATTGAAGTAGGAGATTCAAATATACATTATAGTGGCTAATTCTCACGTGACATAAACATCAGAAAATTCACAAAACAGAAAATATCTGTGTTTTGAAAGATTAACTTTACTTTCCCATAGAGATCTCTGCTATGTGACTGATTCTGTATCTAAGTTAATTCATTAGTATATTTACAGGAGTTGAACACTTAATAAATTCAATAATATTTTTGTAATAATTTTTAAAAATCAGACAGAATATAGTCATTAAGTTTTACCTTGGCTTAAAGGTAAGGATTTTTTGATTGCCATATCTAACTGCCAGAAACCCATCATGCCACAAAAGCATTGGAGGACACCAAAGCCTGATCAAGCATATGCACTCCATAAGGAGAGTTCCACATTTTAAGAAGATAGTAGATGTGTGTAAGTTAGAAAGCAGTTTTTTTGATACAACAGATCTCTTAAAAAAAAGAATTTTCCACCCAGGGCTTACTGTAGTGAATGAAGATAAAGAATTCTTCTCAGAATTACTTTTTAAAAAGCCATCTCTTTCCACCAGGTATGAACAAGGCATAGCAAGAGTAGTGTATTAACTGGGACACACAGACATTTCTTTCAAATTAGACAGCATGGGCAACTCCTCACCTATGAAATCATTCCTAGCACAGATGAAGAGAGAGCACTAAAAGGACAACATCAATTTTTAAATTCTGAGACTGCTAAATTTATTATTGTATCACAGATAGGAAATCATGGCACAGTCCAGGAACCAGAACAGAATCTCTAATTTTCTCCATCCAGAAACCCCATGATTCCCCAGACCCAGGGAAAAGTCATGCAGAAATGTGAACTAAGGATGTGATGTAGGGAAAAGGAAAAGACATCTATTTGGATTTTGGCAAGATCAAAAAGCAGAAAATGTGAATGCTTGATATTGGAGAGATTCTTTGGGTAGCAAATAAACAGAGAATTTAGATGGTCTTACTAAGAAAGCATTTTGGAATTAAAAAGACAAATTGATGGTGTCATTAGCAAAGAGGGTAGGTGTGCAAACCTATTATAGTTGTTTTCCACAAAGTTTAGTATTACTTTAATTGGAAAATACGAGATCTTTGGTTGGAAAGTGCTAAATTGCTCTCAAATACTGAATGATCCATGATATCAAAGTATTGCTAAATGACAATTAATCAGACTGCAGTGAATTTAAAGAAGTTAAATATTCCCTCTTTAGGCTACTTGTATAGAAAGTAATGCCATTTTTTAATCATATGTCTATTTTGACTAAATAGTCTTGTGAAAAAAATTCAGATTTATAATCCCAGATTTTGATGTGCTATAACACATAGAGAGTTCTAATAAAGTGCCAGTCTTACCAAGTTGTTGATTGCTCCTAATGACAATTCACTGATAGAAGTCTTCCAATCACCATTGAAATACTAAGGATATACATTAACTTTGAGGGGAAACATGTGAGGAAGAAAATAAAACCCGGGCTCCTTGAAGCTTCAAATTCAGCATCAGAACTATTTATCTTCTATCCTATCCCCAGAATATTTTTACAACATGGAAATGACAAAGTAAATTGTCAGCTTTTCAAGTCTACTTGAATTTAAAAAGATCAATAGTAGACAGCAAATATTTCATCAGAAAGATGTGTTAGGTGTTCAAACAAAGCTTTTGCATTTCCTCCTTTTCTAATTTCACAACTTCCTATAAGGTATGCTGCCACTTTCTTTTGCTGCAAAACTCCAAATAATTGTTTTGCAATGCCAGTGGTGAGAGTTGGGATAATAGGAGCAGTTTGCATGGCAGGCTGCTGGCCCCTGCTTGTCTGTTCTGTAACTGAAAAGGAGACTCAGATAAATGTTAGGAGGGTTTCAGTAAACTTGAACAGCATAGCACATGTCTTTTTTCAGTAATAATATATGTAAACCTATACTTATCAGTCTTTAAAGTGAATAACACAAGAAAATACCAGAATCAAGTAAATGACTGTGTTCTCAGTGAAGGAATCTAACTTCTTGCAGAAAAGAAATAGGATGGAATGTTTTAATGTCAGCATTTAATACTAAACTCTGGAACAGCTACATCTGTCAAAACTTGAATTTTTCATTTGTGCTTTCCTGTTCAAGGTGCCCTTTGTTTTAAGTACAAAAGTGAACATATGTGATGCATTGACTTCTCTCAACTATCAAGCAGCTTCCAAAAGGAAAAAGTGTCTGGATACGGAAAGCAAGGAGGAATTCCTTTGCACTTTCAAAGAGCTTCCAAAGACAGATTAGAGGAAAATGGCATTGTCAATAATGTCTAAATTAATTAAGAGAATAAAAGGAAATAGCAAGGTTGTTTTTAAAGATACCTATAAAGAGAATTTCTGAAAATAAATAAAACTAGAAGTTCCTAGGCTACTTCCATTACATTTTCTCTGTAAAGTTTAAATAAAGTTTTTGTCAACATTTTTCAGGAAAAAGGCTATTTTTTCTTAGTGACAGTGTCTCCTGTGGTATTAAGAATATGAGAGAGATTTATTATAGTCAAGAGGACATTATTGGCAAATTTAAAGGAAAAATGCACTGGTTTGTTTCTACCTTAACTGAAACTAGTGGAATTTTCACCACTGAATTGGATGCAATAGGAATAAGACTTCAGTATTATCAAGTTATCAAAATTTAGAAGATTGATTCTGAATTCTGCTCTTTTGCAAGAAATGGCCACATCTCTATGGGATTATTCATAAGATGACCACATAATGCATATTTAAGGCAAATAAACTGCTTTCGTTATTGTTGTTTACCTTCTTTGTTTACGCAGAGTGAAATGAACCAAACTGAGGAAAAAGCAAAGCAAAAGAAACTGAAATAAAATCAATTTTCCCCCTTGCATGCTTGCAGCCAAAATTTTACCATGTTGTGCATATGAAAGTTGAAAAACACTGCACAGTGGTTTGAAGTAAAAATCAAGTTAATAATTTTAATTTCCACATTTAAAAGTGTAAATTCAATAAAGAACATCTGAAATACACTGATAAATGGTACTATTTAAAACATCCTTAATACTGTGTTATAATCTAAAAGAAATTATACAGATTTTTTTTTTTTTTAACTGTTCTGATTGAGGTTCAATATCTAAGTGTCAAAAGATGCCTTTTATGGCTTATGCTGTGTGTGGAAAAAGAATCTTATTGATTTTTTTTAGCAACACATCTGTTTGATAGTTGACTTCAGTTTCTGAGGATTAGGCTCAGTCAACCAGGTTCTTCTGTCCTTTCTGTGCTTCCATATCCTGTTTAAAGTTCCCTTAAAAAGTATTATCTTCTCCCCGGCCCACCATACAGCCCTTGTCTCTGTGCTTCTAACTATATTCAACTCCATTTGTCAGGCTAGAATATTCTTTGTAAACTGTAACTGAAGAAAAATCTTTGTTTTGATTCTAGTGAAATTTTTCATTGATTTTTCAGAAAGGCATTGTGGATCACTAAGTTCAGTGCTGACATCCAAGATCTCCATGCTTCAGGGCAGGGACCAGCTCCATTGCAACAGTAAAATAGAATCATAAAATCATGGAATTAAGGCTGGAAAAGAGCTCTAAGAACACTGACTCCAACTTTGGGTGGGATATCACCATGTTAGCTAAACCACAGCACTAAATTCCATGTCCAGCTGTTTCTTGGCACTTCCAGGAACAGTAACTCTGCCACTCCCTGGGCAACCTGTTCCAATGCTTAACCACCCTTTGAGCGAGAAATTTCTTCCTGATATCCAACCTAAAGTTCCCCTTATGCAACTTGAGGTCTCCTGCTGCTTCTTACCTGGGAGAAGAGGTGAACGCCCCATCCTGTTACGACCGTGAGGACATTAAATAGGGCTGGCCTCAATTCTGAGCCCTGGCCACCACCACTGGTGACCACCTGCCAACTAGATGGCACACCATTCACCACCATTCTCTGAGCCCTTCCTAAATCCATGCTGGCTGGGCCTGATCCCCTGGTTCTCCTACATGTGCTGGACACTCAAATCATCTGCCCCATAATGGCACCGAAGTCAGGATGACAGGGTTGTAGTTACCTGGATCCTCCTTCTTACTCTTGTAGATGTGCAACACACTGGCTAATCTCCAGTCCTCTGGAACTTGCCTGGTTAGCCAGAATTGCTAGTAAATGATGGAGTGTGACTTGGTGAACTCTTCTGAATAAGCAATAATAAAATGATGCCTTTTGTAGTTTTCTTATGTCTCATCTTGCCTTGACATATTTCTAAATTTGTTGATGTAATTAATCTTTAAAACAATCTTAGATTACACCTTAGATTATTAAAGTTAAATTAATTAAATTTTCTCATTAATCAGTCTGAAATAAACATTTCTTCAACAAGCCAAGAGGCAGCACCTCTGCTACCACTGACAGACACTTCAGGCCTGTTTCATCTCCAGGATATGAGATCTTCTGGGACTTAGAATTGCTCATTGTAGCTTCTCTGTAAACATCCAGTAATTAATCTCCCTGATATGAGGTCTGAGATCCCACTCTCATGCTCTCACAGTTTGTGGAGCTTTTCACAGTGAAGAGGATGAGAACTCAAAAAGATAAAGTCATATGCAGAAAAAAAAGGTTAGTGGCCTCACTTTAGAAACCTATTGTGATGCCCTATTTATTGCAGACCTTGGAGAAAGTATGGTGTATGGGGGAAATTATTTCAGGAAGAAAAAAGAAAAATAATTTTGTGTGTAGCTGATTTCATGTATGAGACAGATGGAAAAATATGAGTGGATCTTTTCATGGCAGTAATGCCCTGTGATGAGCAAGTTACCTAAATGAAATATTTTTAGAAATATTTACAAATGCCTGTTTTCTGGATTAGTAACTCTGGGTTTTGTAATGAGAGTCAGCAACTGGAATGTGAAGTGGCTGTTCCCATCATATTATTGTTACCTACTCATAAAAGAAAAAAAAGTTCAATTGTTGGGTTTGATATCTATGTTTAAAGAACAGTTTTTTAGCCAGTGATAGCTATGTATTTGATTCATTGCTAATGGAAACAATTATCACCCTTAGATGTCAATTTGACACAATCTAGGGAAGGTGTGCTGCTTCTCTCCATTGACAATAGAGAGCAATAAGAGGAAATCTTAGGCTAAATATGCAATTCTAAGGTATTATAAGACAGGGCAATTTAAAAGTGGTTCATAATTTTTGAATAATATTAGAATAAAGTCATTACTCTAAACACACTTTTTAAATAATCATGTTGTGTGGTTTTCTGGGTAAAAAAGTATAAATTATTCTAACAAAGACTCTGAAAAGATAAACAGCTTTGAGTTTTTAACTAACTAAGATACTGGGCTAGAATTATTACCACCATCCGAAAAGAAATCCTGATGGAAATTTTATACCTCTCCATGAAAAACACTGAAAATGTGAACCTTAATAGCTTGTAGAAAAAATTAATATCCATCTTTAATTTTCTTGTATTGTTTAGATATAGATAAATATAGTTTTCTGAATGCTTGGAAAAGCAAGGTTAAAAACATTACTGGAATTATTGTGTACTTTTTAGTGTGGAATAAAAGGCTCAATCAGAGAAATATGGAAAAAAAAAATTGTAATATTTCAAAATGTGTCTTTGGCCTTGTGACTTCCCCATGCAAGTTCTGTGACCTTCTTTGAAGGTCCAGTGACTCCACATGCAAAATAGAGTGTGACTTTGTGATAAATTAAAAGAAGTTGCTGCCCAGCCAGTGGCAGAGCAATGAAAGCAATATTTTCCCAATGCATGCTGCTGAGCAGGGACAATATGCAGATTCTGAAAATAAACATTTAAAATCATCAGAAAAAAACAGAAATGCCATCCCTAGTTAAAAACTACCACAACAAGTGTTGTGATAAATTGAGAATCAGCTTAGATATTTAGTAACATGACAAGATTCCTATATATACTAGTCTGGGTGAGCTAATCAGTGGTTTTCCTTTTCCTCACCCTGCTGAGATTGATGTCGTCTGTTTCATTTGAACTCCTGCCTGACATATGCCTTTTACTGGTTACCAGGCAACCAGCATCATCGAGAAAGCTAAACATGTGCATCAACTATTATTCACATCAATGCTTTATCTCAGAGTACCTCCAAACATCTCTGCCAATTCACAATTTTTGTTTCCCAGCCTTCAGTCCCTGAGGAATGGCTTCATATCACTAAATTGAGAAGAAAATCGGGATGCAGTTTCTTGAAGCAAATAAAATCTTCTGAAAATTTTATTGAAGGTTTAAATATAGTTCTAGAATTCTGACAGCTTGATTTGTTGATTTTTTTTCCTAAACCCAACAAACAAAACCTTAAACCTTCACTATTCATTTAGATTTCTTCAGTAAATCTGTAATGAGGCAGCATATCCAAGGTATACATGAAGATTTGCACTCTTTCACATAAGGATATGTCATTTTCTAAAAGTCTTCTAGAGGTTGTGAGAAGTTTGAAGAGTGGCATCAATGTTGGGCTATTAAGAAATACATAAAGAGTCTGAAGTAATGAGATGAACCTATCACGGCCTTCACAGATATTTTTTCAGGTCAAAAATGAAAGCATAAATCCAATCACCATACAGTTTAATAACATTCTACTATCGCTTTTCAATTAAGGAAGTGCTGTTCTGTAGAAGTTGCTCAAGCTAACTTGTATGAAGAAAATCCTGGCACAGAATTGACATTGGAAGACCTAGATGGATCTTTTGAACATGAATTTTAATTTTGTGTACTTTTATTAGATGCTAAAATGAAAATTTAATGCATGGAACAAAAAACATACAGTGTCCACACATTATATGAAAGTTTACAGTCCAGAAATCAATATAAATTCATAACTGGGCTAGTAGGAGCTCTCTGCTTACCTAGTTGTTAATAATTAATTAACAACCAATTTATCCCTGTTGTAATTGTCAAGAGAGTTCAAACTTGGTTTATGTTCCTCTGAGTCACACAGTTTTCAGCAGCTCTATCATTCAAACTTAGCTCCATATTTGTAAACATATCTGTTGATTTTTTTAAAATAAACTCCTGAAAAAGATTACATCTATAGTATCCCTAAAATTTATTAAGTTGACCTCAAGGGTTGTGCATTGACAGTATCCCTGACAGAAATGTTAAAGAATACTGGCAAACAGAGAAAACAAATCACTTCTAAAAATATAAACCATATATTGTCTTACTGTCAGGAAAAATAAATAGAATAGAAAAATAAAAACACCTAATTTTCCCCAGTTAGCCAGAACTGATGATAAATGATGAAAATGGGCTTGGTGAGCAGTTCCATCAGCTCCCTCAATATTCATCCTGGATTCCATCCTGCCCCACAGATTTGTGTGTCTAAGTACTGTAGAAGGTTACTGACCATTTCCATCTAGATTATGGAGGCTTCTGTTTCTTGTTTACACAGGAAATTGCTGATCAAATCTGGGCTTGAGACTACCCAAGACTTTGTCTTCTGCAGCTTTTCAACCCTCTTAGTCTTATTTCCCAAATTAGTAAAAATAGCCATTTAAGTTAACTGGTATTAGCCTTGCAATCCTCCTCACAGCCATTATAGCACCAATTGAAGTTGCAATTAGAGTATTAACCTTTATTTTCATAAAGAAAGGAAAATGCATCCAGTAAAAATGTTTGATTCCAGAAGGAGTGGAGTGGCCCATTTCTTCTGTTTTCATACAGTCTGAAATGAGGAGTGTAAAGGAGCATCAGGTCAGCAGTGTAGGCAGTATTTTGTAATGTAAACCACATTACTGCATTTTTAATAAAAGACTGAGAATGATGGGCCAGCAGGTAACATAGTCAGTAGCAACAGTTGTCAAGCCATGACTGCAAATCGTGGGTGTAAATTGTATAATCTGTATAAATTGTCCCAGCATCATAACAATATTCTGTAAATGGCAGTTTATGAACACAGACATCAATATAATGATGCAGTCAAGATGTAAAAAATTATAGGATGTGTAAGGACATCCCCACATTCCTACCTGCCTTCTTGTAAATGCTCAGGAGCAGATACCAAGCAGACACACATTTGTCATGAATTCAGAAACCAACATATTTTGCTTTGTTTTTGAAATCCCCATCAGGTGGTCTTCTGTATTCTCACACAAAAGGGTCTCTATTGAATATTTGTTCCTTGGCAAAATTTAGATTGGACTTGCAGTGAGATCCTGGTGGATTTGGAGTCTGGATGGCAACCCAAGAGGGAGGAGAGTGTCCTGGCTACTGCCCTCCCGTGCCCAGCACTCCCAGCTGTGGGCTGAGCCAGCCCTGGGACGGGGCCCCTGGAACAGAGCAGGGAGGATTCAGAGCCTTTTGCAGACCAGCACTGCATAAATTGTCGCTGGTTATCAGGGAGGCTTGAGGAATGAAGAGGTCCAGCACATCTGTGCATTCTAATTTGTTTCTTTCATGCTATCTGGCACATACCAGTTCTGGTGCAAGCAGAACAGGAGGAAATAAATGGATTTGGGAATTTTTCAAAAGACAAATGTTTGGGTTTTTTTTCTTAGCTAATTATTTTATTATAATTTTATTATTATTTCATAATATATTCCAAGGAAAAACAAGTATTTGAAAAGCAACTTTAATTATCTTTTCTGAGCCTGAATGTGGTCAAATATGTTATTGATGAATTTTAAAAGCTAATTTATATAACAAATAAAAATCTATTTTTCCATAATGATAAGAAGGCTTTGAATATTTCAAGAAAAAACACAGGATCTTAAGAGGAGAACAATTTGAATGGCCTTTAAGTGCTCTTTGAACCTGTACATCTCTTTGATATATTATTATATTTTCCTAGGAGTCAACAGAAAAATCTACTTCAAAATCACATTAAACACATGAATACTGGATCTTCCATTTCCTTTTATATTATAGTATAATACAATAAATATTCTTTGCCAAAAATGATGTCAAATAGTATAAATACCATTTCTGCCTTCTCAGTAATGGGTTTTTAACATATCTCTCCTGTGTCTTAGTCTTGACAAGTGACAGCACTAAGAACTGCATCATGATTTTTCTAAAAGTGAGGATGCATATGGAGATGCACCAATGCCTTACACAGTCTACAGCTTCAGGCATGTATGGGTTGTATGGTTCCTTTGTTTTCTGCTTTGTAAGCATGGGCAATCACAGCTGAAAAATACTCCATAAAGTTCACAATTAAAACTTATTTTCAAATTATTTTTCAACAGTATGTTTTTTGGTTTTATTAAGGGTGAATCTTTTACACCCAGAATGCTCAATTTGAAATAAGAGGATTTATTGTTACAAATTTAAAGTGAATTTTTATGAAACAGTTTCATGTATTCAGAAATGAAGCTTTGTTGTCCAACCAGAACTAAGAGATTGATTAATAATGTTTAGTGCTGAGATTAGCAATGTAACGGGACAAAAAGAACACAAGGAAAACATGTAAAACACATCATACTTTACTTATGCCCTCACAATCCACTTTTACACCTGCAACCTTATTTTATTTCTATGAGCAGCTGCACATCAAGAGATTTTCTTTAGTAATACCTCCTATCAGTGTTGTGGGCTGGCAATATTTAGTAGTTTTCAGAAAAACATTAGAAATATGAAGTATAAAGAACTCAAAGGAAAAAATAAAAGAGATGAGAAAGAGAGCATGAAATATTTTTTGACTTCTGCAACTTGTAATGTTGCTGTTGCATCAGAGGAAGTTAATACAGTTCTTCATCAAATTAAGAATCCTACCATATCCTTCCAATACATATTACCTTGAATTATTCTTTGCCAAAAATGATACCAAATGCCAACAACAGCCACTGAGGCTGTGGAGTTTTTCTTATAAGTTTTTCAAAAATTATCTAGAAGATTTCTGATCTTATTGCCTGCTTTACAAGACTTAAATGTATTTTAACATATATTTCTAAGCTATTTCATCTCATAATCCATTAAAATTAATTCCAGGCTAGATATTTTTTTATTAAAGTACTATATGTGAAGAAACAATACTGATTTTTTTAAAAGTAAACTATTTTTATAGTCCTGTGAAACTTGACCTCTAACAACTTAAGGTTATTTTTAATGAGACTCCAAAATCTTTTAGAATTCCATAATAGATTTGAGAAATGTGCCCATGCCTGTTTCCTGTCTCTTGAGGGAGATCAAGTTTCCAATAAACAGAAATTAGCTAACTATAAATATATATTATATTGCAAAATTGGAAATAATATCATTTCTTTCAACACTGCACATACTATGCAATTGAGTGTGAATATTATTTAGGAACATTCATGACCCAACTTGTCAATTTTTGCTTCAAAATAATTATTGTAAAAGAATAAAAAGAGCTTCAATTCTGTTATTTCTCAGAGAAAGGCTCATAATAATTCAAAGTAAATAAGAAAAACAAATAAAGTAATTAACTTTCCAGGCCCAAACCCATGATTTTAATTTTAAAAGACAAATACCTCAAAAAATGTCCTTGTGAATGATTTAACTGTTTAGTGATTGGCATGGCAATTGAATGGTAGTGACAGCAACTGCACTTAACCAACCCAGTCCAGCTCAGCCCACACAAACAGACACATCAAAGAGCTGCTATAAGAACACATACATTTTTTTCAGTACTAAAGAAAATTAAAAGTGGATATCAAAATACTGATTTTCAAATAATGGCAGAGGTAAAATCTGTCTCACTAGAGTTTCATATTCCAGTGCATTCTCAATTTCCTGCCATTAGTCCATAGAATAGCATTATGTTTGTTTCAATGCTCTGTATCTATATCACAAGAATAACATGTTATTCAGAATTCCTCACATAGAAATTAGAGCATACCAATTTATGTTGACAGACCATCACCTAATGTGAATTAAAGTTAACATTTTTTTCTGTTTGGTGGTAACATGTTTTTCTGTTTGTTTGTCTTTTATCCCAAAAACCAGACCATATCAGAGAGAAACTGCTGATGCATCTTGCAACGCTGTACATTGATTTGGCCAACACAAATGCCCAAAACCTGTGAACTGATAACGTCATGTACAATGGACTAAACTTACAAATTATCTGCATATAGGATGGTCTCTTTAATTTATGACATGATTTTCAAAATATACCTCCATGTATCCAATTATAATTATTTTCCTGTTTCAAAGTAGTGATCAACTGTTTACAATTTTATGACTTTTAAAGTTCTGCAGGGAAAATCTCCAATGCACAATTTTAAAAAGGCACTAACTACAGACTTTTCTTCAAATACTTTCATAGATCCTAAAAGATGCTAAGAGCATCTTAGGAAAGATGCTGTTAGTGAAAATGGACTTAAAGATATCTTTAAAGGAATGTACCCAATGTCCTATTTCTTCCTGAATTCTCAGACTATCATGTTCGCTTAAGACAAATGAATATTCCTTTTTCCTACAAGCCACAGTCATCTTCATAAGGCTCCTCTTTGTGGCCAGCAGCATTTATCTTCATCACATTAATGATGAATGACACTTCTTGCTGCACTGTATGAATTAGAAGTTCTTTCATTCTTCATATTATTTGGACAGTTCAGTTTTTTCTGTTGGCATTGGAGAATATAATAGGGGTAGAAAGAAAAAATACAGATAATTCACAACATTTTCAAATATACAATGTGTGAATTTGTAATTTGCACTAGCATGCAAGTGGGAATGATTTAACAGACTATTATTACCAGCATTAATTACTCCCATGTATATAGATATACAAGAAATCATCATTCTATTTGGAAAACAATTTCCTTTGGAGTAGTCAGCTGTTTTATTTATGAAACTACTTATATCCCTGGAAATAAAAAAGTATCACTGCTTTCAGATAAAAAATACAGAGATCATTTTTAAAACAACTTTTTCATAGTGTTCATCACTGAAGTCTAAAATAAAGAGTTATTTCAGTAACCACCATAAGTGAGTCCACAATATTTCTAGTGCAATAAGGAATAAAGGTTTTTAGGAAGGAGGCACTGTAGAAAATGAAAAGATATGTCTATTTTTCTATTATTTTTATTATTAAATTTTTTGCCTTCAATGGCAAAACTTACATTGAAAATGCTACTAGAACACAAAAGATTTGATTTTGGCTTTTGTAGCTAGCAGACCATTGTAGGTGACTGACATGTTTTGCCGGAAGCCTCAAGTGGAACATCCACAGTCCTTCGTGCATCCTGTAAGGGAAATAATAAGCTTTCATATGGCTCAGTTTTCTGAGGTTAAAAAAATCTCTCTCTAGTGTAGACAAGATGTTTCTTCAAAACTAATCACTTCTTCTATAACTACATGTCTCTTCCATGATCCCACTGAGTTTAAGAGGTATTGGGTCAATGCTGGAATTCATGGCATTGCGTTTAATTTCTCCCATTGTCATTTGAGAATCTCTGAATCTGGTGTCTTCCATTTACCATCCAAACAGACAACATTGGACTCAACTTTACCAGACTAATAAAATCTGCATTTTCAAGATCAGGAATCCATGAAATCCTAATGATACTTTTAGAAAGGTCAAATGCCAAAAATAAGATTTACAGAAGCCAGAAAACTGGGATTAAACTCAATAATGAGTACTGGAAATGAGTACAACTAATACTTTATTGTCAGGGAAACTTTAATGATAATCTGGAAGAAAATGTCTACCACAATTCAAGATTCTGAGCTTTGGACTATAATCTTTGTCTTCAGGCCTGCAAATGGATAAACTCATGTGAAATAAGTTTAAAACAAAAGATTCCTGGACTGCTTTCTATGCAGCAATTCAGCACTAAGAGAAATCATCACTTCTGTGGGAAAAATCTGGCTAAAAGCTGCCTTCTTCTGATATTTGTAGGTGGCTACATGCGAGTATTTCCACTCAGAACTCTTTCTTGGCATATTCAAGGTTTAGGGATTTGGGTCTCTTTCACAATCTTACTTTCAGTGCAATTTATTTGAACTTCATTCAAAACAGGAACTGCGACTAATTACTCTTTTTTTTCTTCTTTTTTTTTAATGCAAGGTAATAAATTATTTTCTTATAATGAATAAGGGGTTTTTTTTTTGTTTGTTTGCTTGTTTGATTTTTTTTCCCAAAAAATAATCACAGAATCACTAGGTTAGAAGAGACCTTCAAGATTATTGAGTCCAACCCAGCCCTAACACCTCAATTAAACCATGGCACCAAGTGCCACACCCAGGTACATATCCAGGGATTGTGATTCCACCACCTTCCCAGGCTGACCATTCCAGTACTTTATTACTCTTTCTGTAAAAACCTATATTTTCCGTGGCACAGCTTAAGAAAACATATTAAAGCATGTGTTCATGTAAGCAGGCTTGGGAAACATTCACCAGATAACCTAAAGGACCCTGATTAAAGAAAGGTGATGGGAGAGGGGTGTTAATCATCCAGCTTCATCAAGCGCTGTGTGTTCAAATACTTAACAGTAGAACTTTAGATCCCCAAAGAAAGCTGAACATTTCAAGAATGATGAGGACTACTCTTGTACTTTAAATTTTAAAGCAGAACAGAGGTACCCAAATCCACTTGCGGATCATGGTCTTTGCCATTCATTCTGATTCCCAGTGTGTAAACTCACAACAAAATATAAATTAATTTATGAAGTTATTGGCAACCTCTTTTTTTACAAGCTTAGAAAGAAATTAAACAGTAACAGATTGGTTTCTCTTTGTTATTTTTATGAGTCATTATAAATGACATAACATATGCTCTTTTAGAAGAAAAAATTTAGAGAAACTTTAAAGAAAAGTTTTTTTAAACTTTCTCAAATCAGGAGTGAATGCAGTAGCCATCCTCATCTAGGTAAACCTTCATACACTTAGATTTTATTCACAGAACACAATTTGCTTTCAAACTATCTATAAACCACAGCAAAATGGAAATACTTTGTACGTTACACCCTGTCTTACTTCCTCCTGGAAAATTCTGGTTTTCTTTAGCTTTTAAGCCAGAAGGTGACACATGTTAATTCTAAAGCAAGATGTCAATCTGTTGCTCATGAAGACAGTAACTGCCTCTCAGAAAAACCTTAAACTGGATCTGGGGTCTGGACAGTGAAATTAACAGCCCTTCAGGTATTAGCTCCAGCCCCTCTTGTTATCAGCACAATTGTCACCCCCAAGGTGGAGCACTTGTATGCCTTCCAGTAGAACCACGGTATGTTTTTACTGTGCTTTTACACCTACAGTCCTCTTGCAATTCCTCTGCACAGGTACTGTGACAGAAAGGCCCAGTCATGAGTCACCCTTACAAAACCCATGGCATTTTTTAGGTTTTGCAAAAAATCATTGAGTAAAAAATCTTCCTACTCACATTGTGCATCATGGCAGTTTCCCGTGTTCAGAACTGAGGATATAATGTTTTTATGAAGAGATATTTTGTTTTCATAAACTTCAGTAAACACTAACTGCATAAATCCCTCGTAAGCAAATATAAAATAAGCTTATCTTCCAGCTTATAGGAGAGGAGCTTAATATCCACTTCTTTTAGATAAGTAATTTTGGAACCGCACTGGGTAAACATTTCAAAAGCAATTAAAAAAGTAATCCTTGATTTTCGATAAAGAACTTGAACATCCAGTGACCTGTGAGCATATCAAAATACTTTTTAAATTGAAGAGTATTATATTGTGTAGAACTACATGCAACTTATCAGAAAAACAAGTACAAGGTTATTAAACAGTGAGAGTGGGCATTTGCTTTACACTTGTTTTAAAGACTTCTTTGTTTACATGGCCATTTTCATCAGCTGCAGTGTAAGCAACATAACTTTCTTTTGCAAACAAAAAATAATCCTGAAAATACATAGATGGGAACTGAAAGCTCAATATCAAATCAACACCTGGATTCATATGCCATTCCCATGGTAGCAGATCCTAATTTCTCAATAAAACCTGATTATAGCTAAGGAAACAATTACTGGTTTTATTTTACTGGGACTCCATAAAATCGAAACACAATCTCTGAAAAGAAGGCAAAGCAATATCAGAGCTTTAGACAAGCATGAATACAAAAGTTTTTGTATAGTCCTTAATTGTAACACAAATAACAAGAAGTAAGGGGACAAATACAGGGAGAGAAAAAAAATGGAAAAAAGAAATACAAATGTTCTTTTTCACTAGTTTGCACTCTATTTGAGATCATCCAGTGGGAGAAAGATTACTTTTTAAGATACTTTGTGAGAGGCAGAGAAGCACTGCTGTTCAGCAAAGGAAGATAAGACGATGTAGAAACTTAAAGTGTAATTGCTAGAGATAGAATTAGCTGATTTTTCTTGAGTAAATGAAATAGAAATATCTCCAGCATTTTAGGCCACATATTATTTAAAAAGCAAAAAGTACCTAAATAAAAAATATCTACAGCTGAGGGGTTATATTTTGTTTACTGAAAACAAAAACATTGTTCATTATCATTCCTTTGTTTAGTATCTGTTTCCAATCTGCTAGTTGCTGTTTTCCTTTTTTGTTTGCTTCCTAAATTAGCATGGCTCGTAATATGCATTAACCATTTCAAAGCAAAAAAGAAATCCAAACCAACCTCAAAACTACAACCACCACCAAAAACAGTAAGAAAAGCCAAAGCCCTCTTGTTCTTTAGCAACTCTGTCTTGAAGAAAAGTTAGACAGATTTTAATGCACGTTTTTTTATCAGGTTTGGGTGTTTCTGAATGGCATACTGTCTTTAACAGGATGTGTTACCTTTAAGTTTTGACAGCAGTGGGGCTGGAGGGATGGTCTCTGTGAGACAAAGCCGGGGGCTGCCCTGTGCTAAGTACAGGAGCTCCAGCTGGCTCTGATGGACTCATCACAGGGCACAGTGAGCCCTTCAGCCACGTGTGTGATGACTCTGGGAAATCTATTTGAGAAAGAGGGCCACGCTGAGGTGGTGTGGGTGGAATATTAGGGTCAGGTGAGCAGGAGGTGCTTCATAGCAAAGCTGGTAAAATCCCTGGAGGGCCCACGGGTTGTGTAGGACATGTGCTAGAAAGGGTACATTCCTGAAGGGAGTGTCATGTGTGGAGCAGCAGAAATGAGAATGAAGAAAAGTGAATTTGGAGAAAAGTACAAGAAAGGGAAGTGGTAGGAAGTGAAAAGTCACCAGCTTCCTGTGCTTCACCTAGGAGCCTGAGTGCAATCTGAAGTAGTAAAAAGGTATGTAGAGATTAGGAAATGGGGAGGAGAGGTGCTTTGCATATTTGCTTAAATGTTTGGCTTAGTTTTGGAATATTTTAATCAGTATTTAATTTATTTAATTAGCAGTAAATTCATAAGTTGAGTCTGTTTGGCCTGTGACAGTAACTGGTGAGTGACTTCCCATTATTATTTTGATCCCTAAGTTTTTTCCACTACTGATCTTTTTGATTTTTTTCCCCTTCTTGTAGTAGGTAGGAGTGAGCAACTGGTTGGGTGTTTGGCTGACAAGCAGGGCCAAAAACAATGCACAAGAAAACCACAATGTGCTTACTTTTAGGCTTTTGAGGATTGCTCAATTGTGCAATAATTTCTGACCATTCTAAGTGAACATAAAAAAAAAGTCTATCAGATGAGACTTTGAGATGATGGGAACTTCAAATACTGTATAATTGTAGATGTTAGAAGATGAAAAACACTTTAAATACCAGGTTTGTCACCACAAGCATAATGAAGATAATTAAGCTTGATCAGTTGTGAGATAAATAAAAAAATCACAAGGCAATCATATAAATCATCATAAAGTATTGCTGCTGGAAAAAACTAGATAGATTGAAAATGAAATTGCACACAGAAATTTCTTCCAGTGGACAAATAACGAAATATAAGGAGTGAGCAAAATTCAAGTAAGGGGGACAGGAAACCTGCATGGAAAAATCAAGTAAGGGGGACAGGAAACCTGCATGAATGAGCAGGGAGCTTTTATTAAATATCAAAGAGCATAAAGCTATTTTATGGGATGTGGGAAAAGAGACAGGTCACATGGGGTAGGACCATAGGAACATTTTCAGGAATGCAAGAGGAAGGCCAAAGATCACTTGGAATTGAATCTGGCAAGGACAACAAAATGGGCTTCTGTAAGAAAATCAGCAGCAAAAGGAAGATTGATGAAAATGTGAGGCTGCTGCAGAGCAAAAGCGGGTCATGGGAGACACAGAGAAGGTGGAAATACTGAATGTCTGCTATGCCTTTGACTTGACTGCTGAGACGAGCCCTCAGGAATCCTAAACCTTGGATTTAAGAGAGGAATGCTGGAGAAAGAGAGACTTCCCCTTGGTCAGAGATTAGCTAGGCAGACTTAACACCCATAAATCTGTGGGCCCTGATGGGATGTACCCACGGGTGCTGAGGAGCTGGCAGATGTTGCTAAGTCACCATCCATTATCTTTGAAAAACCGTGGAGAACAGGAGAGGTGTCCAGTTACAGGAGAAAAACCAATGTTACTCCCATACTCAAAGCTCAGGAAGGACGACCTGGGAAACCACTGGTGAGTCAGCCTCAATTCCTTCCCTGGAAAAGTAATGGAACAGATCCTTTTGGAGGTCCAGAAAGTTCATCAGCAATAAAAGCAACTGTAGCATATAAAAAGAGAAATGGAAAAATGAGCCAATTTCCTCTTAACTGACAAAAGTAGTTACAGTACTGTGAGCAGGAGGTAATATTAAGAATAGAGATAGGATGAACCATCAGTAGATCATCAATATTAAAAGTTGGAATGGAGAAGAAAAGAAATTGATCATCCCAGCTGCATCTAAGTGACTGTATTTCATACTTTTGTACTTGGTGTACATGTGATCACATAGGCCTGAAGGAAAAGTTATGCCTTCAATGTCTTTCATATGATTATAGCAATAAGTTCTTACAGTACTGGGTATCACTTGAAAAAATTACAGAGCTTCAAAGGGAAAAAAAACTCTGACAACTGCCCTCTTCTTCATAGATGAGACAGTCACATAATGGAAAAATATTTTGTGGCCTTTTTTGTTTTTTTAATGAAGAAGTCCCATTACACTAATGTGTCATGCAGAGGGCTTAATACATACTTTATATATCTATATATACATACTTTATATATGTTTACACATAGAGGGGGAGGAAAAGCCCAAACACATGCTAGGTGTAAGTATTTTACCTCTTTTCCAGTCTCCACAAGGGAAGAGATCACACAAAACCAGTAATATTTTTTTTATAATTAAGCTAAAATCAGGAGATAATTTAAGCATACTGGGGAAGATGATGCTCCTCTATAGATGCAAAATAAGGCTTCTTTTTGGGCAGCTTTTAAAGAGACTCTGTATTCTGTCCAACTAGGAGAGTAACAAGATATTAGCACATAAAATGACAGACAAAACCAACTTCAATGAAAGTACATGGTTATTGAGCAGGATTAGTGCAAGGCATGATTCAGGAAGAGCAATACATTGTCTTCCATTAGAAATAAAAGCATTTGGTAGCAATTTTCTGTAAGGCTTTAAGGAAGAAAAGGATCCTAAGGACAGAACTCAGCAAAGAGAGCAGCCTTTGCGTTTTGTGTTCAAAAAACAACACCAAAACCACTTTTTCCTCTACTGGTGTTTGTCAACATTTTTTTTTTCTGATTAATAAAGGATTTTGCTGTTTATCAATACATTGACCTGTTCTTCAAGATAAATGGCAAAAATAATATTTTCCACTCAAATATTTAGTTTCCTTCTTTTGTATGAGAAATTTCTCACAAACCATAAGAAATGTAGATTATATTATTGTCTTAGAGAAGAAGCTAAGTGATCAACTACTTTGATCACAAGAACAAAATTAAGGTATATTTGGCTACATGGGCAATACAGTCCATTGTCTCACACCTGCCCAGCCCAGCTTCCTCCCGCCATTTCAAGGAAAGAAATCAGATTATGAATGGTTAAACAAAGCACATAATTTTTTTCTTGAGATAAGGAAATAACTTTTTTTTTTGGTGTAGCAGAAAATTTCATTTGTTTCTTTTCCCCCAGCACTATGCTACAGTCATGGCAAAAAGGAAGGAAACACATAAAGAGCAAATGAGTACAAGTAGCAAAATTCTGATAAAAGTCTTAGGCTCTCAGATGTAGGAACGGATTGGAGAAAATGCTTCAAACACTTATACTTAAAACCTCCAGTCCACTAATTCTGTTTTTGAAAACAGCAGAAGAGATGGTAATAATAATCTTCCAAGGTGACTAGACTTTATTTTCTTAATGGGTGGAATTATACCTCAAGCTGTGAAGCGGTGATACACTTGTACTTGATAAGTTTAGTATGATATGTAAAGATAAAAAAAAGTTACAAAGATTTTGTATTCCAGTATGCAATCATACACATGAAAGCAAATAAATCTAAACATGACCATTCCAGGTAAGAGTTTTCATCAGAAATATCCAAAACTGACAAAAGGGTAGACTGCTTTACTAGTGTGTACACTAAATGACAAAAAGTTGTGGTTCCACCATAAATATCGAAACAAGGTATTTCAAAATAATGAATGTGATTAAAGTTACCTAAATTAATTTTTAGTAAAAAATTTCTTGCTTCTAAACTTATAAAATGTTATTGAAATCAGTAATTCTGTCACATTTTATGATGTGAATTGCTAAATGCCTGGCTCATGCTGAACTGCCACATTATCTGTGTACTCATCGCAAAATCCCTTCTAAATTGGCATAAGAATAATGAAGTTTTAGCATGTGAAAGAATTAAACCAATAGAACAGACAAATAGATCCACAATTGACAGCAAATTTCCTTCTGATTACTTCAAGAATTTTGATGGTCTTCAGTCAGCTTTTCTATCAAGATATGAGTGTATAACTTCAATTAAACCTTGCAATATGCAAAGGTTGGGAATATAAACATTGTAAATAAGACAGAGCTATCATGCAGAATTTAATTCTTTGTATCCCTTCAGAATCCCTAGTCAGCACCACTGTTTCCACTGAGATTTTTCGTTAATTGATGGTGAATTAGGGAAACAAGACTGACTAGAAAAAACCCAAAAACTGAAACAAACCTTAACTAGTTAAAAGGTTGCCATTGAAGTCTGCGTAAAGAGACCAAGAACATGGCATACCATGTCATTTATAGAAGGATATGTCACTATAGTAGGTGGTATTTCAGATGTCCCTTTAAAACACAGGATCAAATCGAAGAACTAGCTTATCTTGCAGCTTTGTTAAGCACTCAGGAATAACCCCTGACATATATTTTGCAAAAAGATAACTTTTCTGGCATTTAAAAATGATTTAGAAATGGACAAAGTATTGCTGTTTTCTTTAATTTAAATTTTCAGCACTTTGGTCACCTTAAAATTTATCATTTCTGATTTCTTAGCTATTTAAAAAAGTTTGAAAAATGTAGCCATAATGTTATAATTTCTTAATTATTTTTAAATATTGGCCTGGCAAAATATTATTTCTCAAGTTAGAGAGGAGATGTGGTCTATCAACAAGAAAAGTATATTAGAAATATACATCTATGGACCACAAGAGGATTGAAAAGAATGAGGAGGTAAATAAAAGACATATTTATTTTATCATAATTTTTATTTTTTAATAGAGCAGAGTTTAATATTTTACCCCAATCTGGAGAATAAAGAAAAAATTTTGACAACACCTGGTTAAATCCTCTTCCAATAATTCTTGAAATAGAAGCTTTTCAGTTCCTTTCTTTGGCGTTAGGAGTGAACTTAGGCAAGCAGATATAAATCTGACTTCTGTTGTCTGGCATTTTGTTTTTTTGAACTGGAAAACAACTTTTTTTTCAGGTAACCAATTAAGTGTCATTATCTAATTTTAATTAAATTCTGATTCCAATTTGTAATTTTTTTCCCATTGATTAGTGCAAATATTGTCAAGCTTTGATGTTTGAGTTCAAGTTTTTAAATGGAGACATCATCTTCAAGTGCCTGAGCTTGAGATTGGGACCTCTCATCATAGGCATTGAAAAGAGATTAGCTTAGATTAGTTTAAGGTAAGCTATCCCTTTTCCATTAGACAATGTTAGATTTCTAATTTATACATTCAGCTAATTGACTAAGGTTGGATGGAATAGGTCTGGGCCTTAACATTTCTTATATTTGTGTGAATATGCATACACTTTGTGTCCACCTGGAAAAAAAAGTTCCAGTGACTATACTGAGAAACACAAACTTTCAGCAGTCGGGGATTTGAAAATCATACCTTGGCCCTCCTATTATGGATAAATAATGAGGAATAGAATAACTTCAAATATAGTGGCAGGTAATGTTACTTTTCTTACTGCTCTACAGAGCCATGTCCTTTGCAGTCACGGTTCACACATCTCAGCAGATATTTTTTATTTTGATCTTAACATTAAGCTAAAAATCTACATGTAGCAGAGAGTAACACTAGGCAGGACTTAGAAAAAAAAATCTGAGTACTTCTAAATACTTAGAGTATTTTTAGCCCTTGAAAATTAAAGGGAACGAGGAAGAACTTTATGCATCTGGTGTACAGGTTTACTATGGTCTCCAGCATCAACACTAACAAGAGAAGAAAGTAAAAAAGATTACACCTCACACTTTATGGAGAGAGAAAAATTTCCACTTTGCTGGAATGAGCACCAAAAAATGCTGGGATAAACTATAGCAATTCACCCAACAAGGCCATTTGTCTTTGAAATCACTCACAGAGTACAACCCATACAGTTCAGTCCTACCAGTCATTGTTGTACAATGAGCATCTGTGGCTGAGGACATTGCTGGCTGGTAAAATAAAATAAAAAGAAACCCCAAAACTATTTTCTTTCTCTTTAGAAATAACAATTTGCCAAAACTGTTTACCAGAAACGTGTTTGCCAGAAATTTCTGCCTCAATGGCAAAATCTGTGCTGTGTGATCTTCCAGAGTATGGGAAAATTCATAGCTTTTTCAGCCTAGTATGTTTTAATGACATTATATAGGTGCTCTCTTTCAGAATGGAGTATACAACAGTGAAACAATGGACTTGAGATACATAAAAGCTAATAGGTTGTGTTATTTAGGAATGAGCAGCTCAGGATATATAATAACTCAAATGTGATTGCATACTAATATAGCTATTGCACCCTTTCCTCTCCCTAAACTCAGACCAACTAAGAAGATTTGGTGATAGGAATGTAGAAAATATTTCATGTGCTACATGAGGCTTGTGTGAAGTGGTTATGTTCAAGAAGAAATATTAACAGAGAAGCAAAAATCACATCCTTGAAATAAAGATAAATGATTCTCAGAAATGAAGACAGTATGATATAAGGTATTCAGAGAAAAAGTTCTGAGAAAAAATTCTTTTCAAGCAGTTTGAGATATGCACTAGGGATAGGTTGCAAGATTGCATTCTTCAGGCTGCTCATGGAAGCTGTGCAGGCTCCATCCTTGCATGTTTCCAGGACATGGGTGAACAGAGTCCTGAACAGTGTGGTCTGATCTCACAGATGGTTCTGATCTGTGTAGAGATGTGCTAGAGACCTCCTGGCATCCCTAAAAGCCTCAATGGCCATACAACACAGTCTGCCTACCTTATTTTGTCACTCTTCCTAACCCATGGAAATGAGGCTCATTACTATTCCTTGTCATGAAATATCCTACTGTGTGGGCTATAATAATGAAAGTCCTGTAGAAGTTAAAAGGAATGCTAAGGGAAGATTAAATGTAAATAAAATACATGCAAACCTTTTTTTTTTTTAATAGAAAGGTAAGTACTTCTTTTTTTATCAACTTCTTATGGATATTTTTACAATGCATCTTTGGGGAAGAGGAATTTGAAAATTTTGCATATACATGTGTGAATGGAAAAATTGCTCTTCTAAGCAAAGAATACTTAATCCTGTTCTTGTTGCTGTGTCTTAATCACTAATATGTTTCCACTAGGTGAGAAACAACATCATAAGGCTTGTCTCCTGAGGACTACTTGTTCCCATTACACAACTCAAACCTCTCTAGGTGCTGAAAGATATATCAATGGAAACATCTTTTCCAGGGAAATCTTATTTGCTTGTAGATATTTCAGGAGCACAAAGAGTTTCTAAATTTATTAGATCAATTACTCATTGGATTATTAAAACATGTTTAAATATTATTTATTATTACTATTATTATTATCACCATCACCAACAATATCATTACTATTTCCATTGTTCATATGCCCCAGCTTTCACTGCTGAGTGTTAGGTCCAAATATTTTGTGATGAACTGATTAATGAGATAATTAAATTTCCTTTCCTGAACAAAAATCTTTCTATTCCCTAAAAATAGTTACTTTAATCAAATCATGCTAGAAGCACTGAAACTGCTGATAATATACTGTCAAAGAAGACAAAGAAAAAGGATGATTTGCTTGAAGATCTTTCCTTAGTGAGTAGTACAAGATATTAAGTAATCTTCTGTATGATGGATTCTGAAAGGAAAATATAATTTTTGGGTATATAGAAAACCAGGCTGTTTCAAGGTGGCTGCCAGAGACTAACAGTTTATCCTGTTTTAAAAGCCACAAGAAAGCAACAAGGAAACACTCTTGCATGAACAACACCCCCCTACAACCCCTCAGATTTCTTGGAAGTTTGACTGTAATGTTTTACACTCTTTTTTCTTCAATTACATAGAGTCTTATTAGCATGTCTTTGTCGGGAAAAAGATCAAAAATGTTAGATTGGTTGGAAGTATTTCAATAACCTTCCAGTATTGATTAAACAGGATACAGTGCTTAATATAGATTTATTAAGGTCAAAATGTCATGATCTTTTTTTTTTTTTTGAAACTGAGAAAAGAGCAGAATGTAGATGAACACCATAGTAATTTTTTTAGTGATAGACATGGGTAACTTGTACTAGGCAAAGCAGAGAGTCTTTTTTCTTCATCTATTTTCATTTTTTAAATTGGCTTGATCTTTTATATTAAATACATATGTTCCATTTGCTGATGTTAACTAATTTAGCTACCTCCAGCCAGGTAATCAAATGCTTGGTCAGGTTATTCCCTGCACCCACTCAGCACAATTTGTTGAGCTAATTTCCAACTCTTTTCCTCTTGAAAGGACCCTTCAGGGTGCATGTGTGTGCATAGCTCTGTGTGCTGCATGCCAGAAACAGGAATAAGACCAAGTCTGTCTGTCCATTTGTCTGTTTCTGGTACCAGCAACTGCAGAGGCCAATGAAGCTGCATGATGAATTGGGCTCCTTGCAACAGCATGTGACTGCTGATGAAAATGAAGCTGGACTAGCTGGCAAGTAGGATAAAAGGTTTGGGAACCATATAGTGGAATGATCATGAGTCTGGGCTTACCCTGAAGAGGCAAAAGGATCTGCAAGTTGGCTACTGGAGAGGGCAGGAGGTCAGCTAATGGGAGGGCCATGGGGATAGAGGTCATCTACAAGTAACATACAGGTCTGGTCCTGCTCCTGGTGAGACTCTTTAGTAAATATGAGTCTATTTATGCCTAAAGAAACTGTGGTCAATGGACAGGCTGGCAGCTGCAGAAAGCTATTACTGATCCCAAAACTACTTAACCCATTTTCAAACAGTTTTTCCTTTAAGCACACAGACAAAAGAAGCTTCTGTGCAATGTGTGCTTGAAGCCCAGAAAGCCAACCCTGCTCTGGGCTGCATCAAAAGCAGCATGGCCAGCAGGTTGAGGGAGATCATGCTGACTCTATTCCACAGTGGTGAGACTCCACCTGAAGTACTGCACCCGGATGAGGACCAGCAAAATGATTAGAGGGATGAAATACTCCTTCTATAAGGGAAACCTGAGAGAACTGGGTTTGTTCAGCCTGCAAAAAAAGAAGGCTTTGGGGTCACATAATTGCAGCCTTCACATGAAGTATGTGAAGGGAGCTTACAAGAAAGATGTAGAGAGACCTTTCAGAAGAGCAGGTAGTGACAGGACAAGGGATTAAAGCTAAAAGAAGGTTTGGATTTGGTTTAGATTAGCCATTGGGAGGAAGTTCTTTGTTGTGAGAGTGGTGGAACAGGTTGCCCAGAGAAGCTGTGGATGCCCTATCTCTGGCAGTGCTCAAGGTTGGACAGACCCTGAGAAACCTGCTCTAGTGAAATGTTTTTATAGTTGTATCTAACATATTTGTTTCTTTATTAGTTGTGCTATGCAAGGCTGTGACAAAGGAGGACCTGATTATGATTCATATTATCCTAGTTAATTTTCATTTAAGGATCTTAACATTTCATAATATGGTTCATGATTTATAATATGATAAATATATATTGTTTTACAAAGTCAGTCAACATATTTGATGATGACAGTTTTTTTTTGCCATTACGTTTTTCACATTTGCACACTAATATGCTACCATTTGCTGTAAAAATAACACCTAAAATGAAATACTATAGTAATTTTATCTTTGTTAGTTAGAGATGTTAGGAAAAGAGCAGGGGAGCAAAAAGGCTCAGTGGCAAACAGTGTGAGATAAGAGTGTGATGCACAGCTAAGTGGGAGCCTGTGTTGAATCGGAGAAGTACTCTGAATTGAAGGCCACAGGATCAGGAAAATGACATGTACTTATGCAGGTGAGCTGGCAGAGCTTGCACCATGTGAAAACACCTTCCTGAGATAGCTGAGAAATACCATTAACAATCCCACAGCTGCAGGGCTGTGAAAAGATGAGGTACAATAAGCACTGATGGGAAACCTCAGGAGAAATCATTCTACAGTGAGAAGTTAGATGACCCATTTAGTTGAGTGTTTTAGCCAGCTCTCTTAAATAAATGGAACAGAAACAACAATAATTTATCATTGTTCTACCTCCTTGTCTCTCCTATGAACCTGAATGCATTAGAGCTTTGTGACACTTTTCTGCACTACATGAGGACATGAAGTTTGATTATTCATGCAAGAAATTATTAATTTTTGTTTTAACTTATGGAATATCCGTTGCTGTATCAATGCTGTGATTAAAACAGCCCTTCACTGTGTAATTAACACCTAAATGTATCCAGGTATGACTATATCAAAGAGAGCTAAGTGGCAATGATGCCATTTACACCAGCTGTCTAAACTGTATAGGAATTTTCTCCTTCTGTTCCTTTCAGAAAAAATCCTGTTCATGCAAATCACATAATTCTGTGAAGATTCATCATTTTTAAGAAAAAAAAATTGGAATACATTTGTTAGAAGCATAGGAAAGATTTCTTATGCACAACGAACAAACCTTTTTTCACACCCAGCTAAAGACAGAAGACCCCGGCGTCTTTCCTCTCAGTCTCTCTGAAGAGGGACCTGAAAAAGACATTCTGTATCCCATGTAAGTCTTCTGCATTGTTCTTTCATACTTTGTTTATCACCATCATGCATAACAAGATTTTTTTTTTAAATATGGAATTTTCATAAGCATGAAAATGAATCTTTATTCAGTTGCAAGTCAACTGAGTAAAGACTTGCTAGAATTGAAAAGTACCCTGCTACAGTTTTCTTTCAGCCTTGAAACCATGTCCATCAACACCACAGCAATCATTTAACTATTTATCTTTGCCTTGAAAATACATTGCAGAAATAATACGTATAAGAAACAAATTCACATATGATGTACGTTCAGCTTTTAAAGAGGAAAATAATTATAATCTGTTGTGGCACAGAAGAGCAAGGACATTTATAAGATAGCTACATCAGTAATATAAAGATGTACACATTCTCTAATAGCTCAGTATGTTTGTGATACAAACCAGATGCAACTAGACCACATTGTCTCAAAGCTAATCCTTCCTTCCTTGAGATATGTAATGCTAATTTGTTTTTGATTATAAAAGAAGCACCCAGTTTCCAAGCAGAATAGCTCAAGAGAATAAACTAATGGAAAGCTCTTCGCTATTAATTTTCTACTATCAGGAGTGTGTTTCTTTCTAAGAAACACAAACATGAATTTACATAATATCATTCTGAATACTTAATTTTTTTCCTGAAAGGGCTTTGTAATGTAGGTCTAAGACCCTACACAGCTTTCAGGATTTGGGGGGCGGTCTCATCCACATATCTGATCCATACCTGTTTGGTGGTGTTTTGTCATAAATAACTACATTAATTAAATCCTCATAATATTGCTCAATAAGATTTTGTAGAGAATTAAATTGCTTTTGATTTCAGTGAAGGAACTATTAATTAAAAAACTAGTGCTATGGAAAACAGGGAGCTAACTAGTCATTTTGTTTAGAAGGAGAAAATGAGAATCAAGTCAGAATCCAAAAGATTTGATGAATAGTTGCCCGTTACTAAAACAAAATAAAAAATAGTTTGCTTTCTAGCTTCCTACTCTTACCACTTCCCTCTGTTATACAAATGGAAATTTTTTATATTACCATTATAAGACTATAGGCTGCAAAAGATTTAATGTTTATTTTAATGTTGAGTTTTTACCTGAATTATTTCAGGTATTTAGCTTACTGTAGAGTTTCACTAATGCTTGACAAAGCAGAGAAGACATGAGCTTGTTACATGGATGGAGGAATGAGTGTCCAGCTGTTCTTAAAATGGATTTTACATCAGAGAAAATGCACGGTTTAATGACATCCTTTGATAGCACATCTGAAAAAGGATGCAAAGAAAATGAAACACATTCCAACCTTGGTTTCCCAGTGTACATTTCAAAGCATGTTGGTATACTGACTTAGATGGAATTACTTCAGTTGTGATGTAGATGAAACTTAATTTTTGTTCATACAAACAACTAACAAATAAAATAGAATTTTCAGGCTAACACAGTTAAAAATTAATGGGATATGTGGGCAGAAAAGAGTGCTTTTATTTAAAATATTTTCTTGGAACAGGACCTCAGACAATTCACTTGTTCCACACAGTGATTTGGAAAGACCAAAGACGATATCTACAGCGCCATGAGTCAAAGGCAGGGCTATGACACTTAATATTTTCTTTGAGTAATACCTACAAAATAGAGCACTTGTTGACAAGCTCTAATCAAAAACAATAGTTTATTGTTGCAGTGATGTAAGTGACAGTATTTCAAAGATACTATCCTGAATATTTTCACTTGGAACATACAATAAGAGGTATATCAGCTAGCTCTATAGGAATATTTCACCATCTCTTGGATGGATTTTTGAATGAGACAGACTGTGTAAAGGAAAAGCTTCGAAATTTCAGTGCTGTAAGAGGAAAAAAAAGTTTTTATTATTTAAATCCCTTTTTTGACTAAAAAGAAATCCTTAGAACAAGTTTAACTATTCAGGGTTAAACAGAGCAAGAGATGGGACAGCTATGAGAATTTTGCATGAATTTTGCTAGAGATTATTAAGTGGTCACATTAAACAGGACATCTTAACATTATGTCGATATCAGTCTGTAATTTTTTAGCCAAGCAAAAGGGAGGACTTTGGAAAAGAAAATATTTTTAAGTGTAAAGAAATCTCAGAAGAATGAGACAACATACTATTCATCAAGCATACTTTTGTTTCCTTAGTGGAAAATTCCTGAGTTATCTACTGTAAAAATGCTTTCTTTCTTGGACCTGTACTTACTTTTTTGCTTCCATTACCAGATATCTCTGAATGACTCAAGGAAAATGACAGACCTACAAGACTGGATCACTAGAAAAGTTTGTAATTAAGCTACAATGAAGCCAAAGGCTGGTATTACGAGAAAGTAGGAGGATTAAAACTAAGTCCTAGGTTTAAAGAAGTTCTGAGATTTTTCTGAAGAACTGTGAAAGACAGCCTGCTGAGATCTGAAGGCTTGGTTCAATAAGAAGCAAATGGTGCAGAAGGAATTTCTTTTCATGTTCAATTTGTTGAGACATTTTACTAATTTTGCTTGGAACAATGCTCTCACACTCCTAAAGTCCTGAATCAGTTCAGAAATGTCTGATTGGGCTACCTTCACTGAAGTGCCTCAGACTTGTTGACTGTTCATTAATGAGCGATACCAGGTACTTAAGGGGCCTACAGTAGGACTGGCAGTAGACATCTTACTGTTTGAAAGAAAACAGTGTGAATCCTTTCCATAATGATGATGTAAAGTTCTAAGTGGCATCTGAGTTGATAAACAATTTGATGGTGTCCTGGTGACAGAGAAGGAGGCAGAGACTAACACAGCTTGGGTGTGACCAAGTTGCTTAATCTCAACCACTCACATCCTTGCAGTTGTTTGTCCACGTATTTCACTGTTTTCAGGCTAGGGGAAACTGCAGGACCTCTCCTTGCTTTACTGCCTTTGTTTCCCAAATACTATATGGTGATGGGCATGGGAATCATTGCCACTTTGCCTTTGTCTGGTGACCAGTTTCTACTCATGCCAATTGGGAGCAGCAGAACTCATCAATTTTTTTGGATCAAGTTTCGAAAAGAACCATCATCAAAAGTTATTTCCATTTGGGAAGCAGAAAATCTTTCCATTTGGAAAGCAGAAAAGAAGTACAATGTTTATGTCCCATTCAAGCAAGGCTGGAGACACCAAATAATCTCCTAAGAGAATTATTCATTTCAAATTGCAATAATTTCTAAATATGTAAGCCAAGTTCAGGTAGCCCATAATCTGTTTGGGTACTAGAAAAGGAAATACAGAAATCTTTTTCTTGTCCTTGTTCTTCACATATTCATACCTTCAAGATCTCAAAGAGAATCAGTCACTAACACTAGCTGTAGCAGACTCAATGAAGTCACAGGAGGAAAAGAAAATTTAAGTCTAGACAGATAAGAGTAGGTTGATTATGCCAAACTATTTTATAGTACTGGTAAAGGCAGGAATACAAAGGTTGTGGAAAAGCTATTTTATTTGGGGAAAATGCTAAAAATGATACAGTCATTACAAAATGAGGCTGCAGTCATAGATACTTTTATAAAATGAAAGAAAATACTCCTATAAGAGAAGGCACGAATGCATTTGTAAAACCTTAAAAATCTGTGTCACGATTTGTTGTGCATATTATATATGAAATAAATATATACATATATTGTTAAGCTAATGCTGCTTTTTCTATAATGTGCTCATGGTAGTTTTCATATGAGGTCAGAATGAATACTGATGGACATTTAGTCAATTGGCTATAAATCTATGTAACAGGTTATTAAAAGGATATAACTTCTATAAAAACACTCCTAAGAGAAAACAATGGGGGAAAATAGTAGATAGGATAGATTATCTCTCTTTTACCACAAACATCTCCTCTTTAAAATGCTTATTTTGTTCCTCCCAATTTGCATAGCTAATATTGCACTAATTGAAAGCTGAGACCAGGAGTTTATGATATTCTTGGACTTCTTTAAACCTGCATACAATTATGTTTCTTTATTTCAGTAGGCCCATTGGCAGGAATATACATAATCATGGAGGAATACAGCACTGTCCTTGAAAGTGTTATGACAAATATGTTGCTCTTTATTTCTGAATACCAGAACCTAAAATGGTTATAATTTGAAAGCTAGTAACCTAATCTCTCTTTGCCAAGCAGTGGAAAAATTAAATTGAATAGGGAGTCAAGCAAGATCACAGACTTTTTTTTTTTAGTATGCAAGTCATTTTTTCCTAAGTATTGAATCAACAGAAATATCCAAACATTTATTGTTTAATTACTTGCAGTTTAGGGATAAACACACAGAGCTGTTTCAAAGTGATTTATCCCTCTCTTAAACTGCATACAATCCTCTGTTAAGTATGTTGATTTCCATTTTTATTTTCATGAAAGAAAAACAATTATTTTACATAATTACTGGCATGCTGTTGGCAATTTGTCATTTGATTCATCCAACATTGATATTTTCAAGGGCAATTGTTGTGATATTCTTACCATCCCTGCATCCCTGTAAACAGTAAAGGGTGATTTTTTTGGTTTTCCTGCACTACTGTCCTACTTTTCTTTTCCTTTTCTTTATGATGAATATTTCAGAGTTCTGTGAAAGGTCTTGATCTGTGCATTTATTTACTTTCTTCTTCATTCATCTTAGTGGTACTGCAGAAATATTACCTACTCCAAACTAAAAGAAAAAAGAAAAAGGAATCGGAAGGAAGTAACTGACTGTAAAACAAGCAATATTCAAATTCAATTTAGCAGTGGCAATTTTAATTGGTTTGAAAAGTTGAAACACTTCCAAGCTTTTATACATAAAAGCTCAGATGGAAATGAAAGATCTGCAATTCAAGCTACTGAATCATCTGCTATGGTACAGTTTAGACTGCAAAAAGGAAGCATCCGCTCTTACTCCCTGAATTCACTTCAAATATGTGAATTAAAATGTTTCCACAGCCTAAATGGTAAATAGTATGTTTCCAATGTGCTTGTATGTCCTTTTTCTTAAGGACTCTCTTTAGGGCATGCTACCACTAATGATTCACAAGTTTTGTTTGAATCGGTCACTCAGCTCTTGAGGAAATAATACTATGTACACTGTACCTTAATACACATTATTACTAAGAAAATAAACACTTCAAAAGAGAGTTTAAATATCTCTTGTTTCTTGCCACAATGCTCTTTTTGGTACAGGCAATTAAATTTTCTCAAGGCTAGCTGTACTCTAGGTGATATTTTGTTATTAACAGCTGTTTCAACATTTCAAATTTTTAATAAAATACAGCTTCTGATACTGAAAGGTGTTGGATACCCTCAAGTGCTATTATATTAAATGGGAATAAAGAGCTTGAAGTACCTTATAGATATTTGGAATATTCATTCAGGTCTGCTACAAGTTAAAATTCATTCAGAACTTAATGTTGGAGTATACCAACACATGTCATTCTCTCCAAGTACAAACTTCATAAGCAAAACAATCAGGGCTAAAATAAAAAGTACCATGATGATTTTCAAGCACTATACAGTATCATTAAGAACAAGGACACATATTTAAGAAAGAATCTGTGAAAGCAAGTTAGACATGTCCTGATTTTTCCTTCTTTGTAAGTCATTACCCTGCAATTTAAGTTTTCCAGCATAAAGTATTCAATATGGCTACTGCTCTATTAAAGATTACATGCACATATCATTAAAAGGCACAATTTTTGCACCACTGTAGGATGCAAGAAAAGTGAAAAAATCTATCATTCCTGTTGAAAAAACCCACCTCTAGCTTTCTAATTAACATGAGCTAAAAGAACTATTTGTCAAATGATGTAAGAGATCAATTTATTTCCTCAATCTTTTCAAGTGTAAATTCGAACTCCACCCACATGAAGTTAAAACAAGTCAAATTATTGAACTGTGAGTCTCTATGAATATAAGTAATAAGTTTCCTGCAAACCAACCCTGAATTTCTGAAATGAATTTGAGTAATTTTTTTTCTTAATAGTATTTACTGCAAAACGTAGGAAACATCACTTAAGGAGAAATTGCTTTAGGAATTAGTTGATCTGCCACAGTTCCACTGCTCTGTAAGGATGTTCCAGCTTTTTCTGAATGAAGTGTATCTGATATATCCATGCTTTTCCTCAGACACAATGTATTAGGTGTTATTCCTCAGCCCACTTGGCTGTGGCAGAGCAGACTGGGGAAGCACAGTTTGCATTTGTATCTCTTCCTCCAGACAGCTATTGTCTGTGTACAATATCCTAAATATGAGTCTCAGAAGCTGGACATCTGAAAAGCCTAGTGTTTAAGATTTAACCTAATTTTTCGTGATTTGATTTGTTCTGATGCCACTCACCTTTTCAATACCTTTTTGTTAGTACTTATGAAGAGGAAGTATTTACACTCCTAATAAATGTGATGACACCAAATGATAACGGTTCTCAGAAAAAGAACATCTAAGAAGATCTACAAAATTTTCTTAACTAGCTTACTCTTTTGACTTGACTTGAAAATCCAAAATATAACTGACTGAATATACATTTATTACCATTTTATGGAAATAACAAATATTTTAATGACTATTTCCATTTCATATTATGATGAGACCGAGACCATTTCAGATTGAAAAACATGCCCAGTAGTGCCGGTTAGAATATACAGATGGGGTATAAGAAATCTCTTTCTGTCTTTTCTTATATATATATAGGAATGAACAACAAGAAGGGTCCTGACTGTTAGTCTGTTCACTGTTCAGACAGTTTAAGACATAGAGGTACAGAAGGAAGATATTTTCTGTGTTATGTTATGCTAAGAAATTTAATTCAGTACAATGGAAAGGGTTACATTTCTTTAAAATGTTCTGTTCTTAACAAGAGCCTATTGCTAAATTAAAAGTGGCAAGTTGAAAAATTGCACACCAGAGCTATACTAATTCAATATACTGTGTATATCTCACACAAAAAAATAAGGAAATATCTTCTGGAAATATACATTTGTTGGTTCTGCTTCCCAGCCCCCAACCGCCCCCCCCCCCCCCTCATTCTGAATTCAAAATTATGTATTTATTTTCAGGGAAAAAAACCCAAAAAACAAGAAAAGCAAACAAAAAACCCAAAGCAAATCAAACAAAACAAAATCTCCTCTGAAGTGTTTGTTTTTACTCTACTCTTGTCTTACGCTGTAAATTTAAAATATAGGACTTCATGTGACATATACTAACAAGAATATTTGGAGGTGAGACAACTGATGAAAGCTTACATGGCATGTGAAGAGTAAACTCTGTGGGTATCTCTTCAAATACCAACATCCAGTGCAGGTTCTTTTCCTTTACAAAAAAGTATTAGTGTTCACCATGAAGTCTTCTGTGAACAGTCTTCTGATGCTAAGTAACTCCTATATATATACACCAGAGTAATGGGCATTTTTTGCAGTTTCAAAATCTTCTGGCTTTGAATCTTTTCCTATCCTTAAGACCTTAACCATCCTTATCATCTACACTCTTTTCATATAGTCCTGCTGTGAACTCATTGGTATGTGGGACAGAAGCTGCTGCATGAAGGTCACAGACAGAAAGCACGCTTGAATAGACAGCATGTTGTTGAATTCTGGATGCAACTTTGCTCTAATACACTTCTTATTATCAGAAAGAATGTCATACAAATTACAAAGAAACCACGGTTTACAAAGGACAAGGGTTTTGGGACAGGGAAAAGTAGGCAAATGTTGACTCTTAAAGGAAGAAGTTGCCATTCCTGACATTCTGCTGGAAGAACCAGAGATTTGGGGGAAAACGCAGGAGGAAGAGCTTAATCTTAGAGTATCACAAGAAACACTTGAATTCTGTACGTGAGTGATAGAGATGCATTTCTCATCAGGCCACTTCATATTGTGTGTAAGCCTGGAAATACCTCATTATTATTGCTACTACTTATTGCTGTATTCTGAGTGGCTTTTTTCTTATCTCTCTTCTATTTTTAGACTTTTTCATGAATGTAAAAAATTTCATGATGCTACTAAAAACTTTTATACTAAATCTTCATTACTGATTTAGACAAAGGGATTGAGAGCACCCTTAGCAAATTTGCAGGTGACACCAAGCTGAGTGATGCAGTTGACACACCTGAAGGATAGCGTGCCATCCGGAGGGACCTAGACGAGCTCAAGAAGTGAGTCATGGGAATCTCATGAGGTTTAACAAGACCGAGTGCAAGGTGATGTACCTGTGCTGGGGCAACCTCCAGTATCAATGCAGGCTGGGAGATGAACAGATTGAGAGCTGCCCTGCTGAGAAGGACCTGGGAGTGCTGGGACATAAATGTGCAATTGCAGCCCAGAGAGCAACAGGACAGGAGGTCAAGGAAGGTGAAACTGACCATCTATTTCTCTCTGGTGAAACCCCATCTGAAGTGCTACATCCAGTTCTTAGGATCTCAACACAGGAAATTTTATCACCATAAAAAAACAAGTCAGTCACATTAAAAACATTGTTCAAGACCTTATATATACATATAAACATATATTTTACCAGCCTGTATCTCACTTCTGATAATATTGCACTAAAGAACTCAGTTCCCCTATACCAGCCGTAGAGGTCAGTTTCTAAGAGTATGTCACAAAGTTAAACTGGATTGAGCAACATGTTCTGTGATTGCAAAAAAATATTTCAGAGACTGTTGCACATAACGGTCATAAAATTTTCACAAGGATTTCTCTTTGAAGAAATTATGTTTATAAATTTATAAATTTGTCATATATTATATATTAAGAAATGTTGTACATTAATAATTAATATAAGAACCACAAATCTGGATGTGTATTTATCATTCATGTCTGTCCTGGGTTGCCACACTTGAATCAGCCATGGTCAAAAAAAAAGGAAAAAGACACAAAGAAAAACAATCCCATAAATATATTGAAAATTTATAATCTTCAGTTGTAATTCTCTTTCTACATGCACCTTAAAATAAGCTGCTTCTTCATCTCATGCCAGGTTTGATTTATGGCATTCAATGCCAAAATACAAGAATATAAGGCATGAATACTTGTTATCTCCTAGTAAATTATAGTCTTTCACAAATTGGTATTTTATAGCCTGATGTTAAGGAATGTAAATGTGAAGCACACTATAAAGGCTTTGTCAGTTATCACCCGAAGGACTTACAAAGATTGTTCCTAACAACTGTCAGACCTTTAACTAACAATCAAGTGAAATAATGCTGGAAGCTATGGGGAGACCTTCAAGTTACCATGTAACAGGGAATTTTTGCAGATTTCTCTGCAATAACAAAATGGCATGAGTGCCTGCACATATACATGCACATTTCTATGTAAGATGATATCAAGAGGAATCTGGGAAATACCAATGAGTAGGATAAGGAGAAGAATCTCAAGGAAATTCTTTAATGTCTTAACTAAATTTAATTTTTATTGGTTTTTCTCAGTGAGTGTCAGGAAGATGTGAAAACTATTTTCAGGGAGATATAAACTGAACATTTTGACAACTTTTGTCAGGCTCATAGGTCCATTCTTAATGAAAAGCCAGAAGAGGCTAAAAGACAGAAAGAAGTGGTCAGATGGGAAGAGACAGCAGTTTGTGGTGATAAGGACCTCTCTATATAACATTTCAGAGGAAAATTTCTTGCAATTCTTCTAATATTTTTTTCCCAGAAAATCTAGGTTTGTTAAAAGGATATAAGTGAGGCTTTTGACAAGGATAGAATTGCCAGCAAGAAACACATAGAAAAATCTGACATGCAGATAACCTGGCTTTCAAATTTCAATTTCCAGATTTCACATTCATAACAATACACAATAACAAATTTAACCTTGTTTTATTCTGTTTCAAGTAAATGCATGTCCTGTTGGTTAATTGGTTTGGCTTTATCAAAACTGTCTAATCGAGTATGAAGCCACTCACATGAAAGGTCACATACAGCAGGTTGCTCAGTGTTTTTACCAGCAGAGTTTGAATATCTCCAAGCATAGAGAATGCACATCTCTGGACAATTCCTTTTCAACCACCTTCAGAAATGAGGTTTTTTTAAATGTTTAAACAGATGTTATTGTGTATCAGTTTGTGCCTGTTGTCTCTTGTTCTTTTCATTAGCATCGCTAAGAAAATTCAATCTTATTTATTTACCCCATCAGAGATTTACACACAATGATGACATCTCTTGTTTTATCCAGGCTGAACAGTTTTATCTTTCTCCTCCTCTTCTTGTGTGAGAAATGCTTCAGTCCCTTCATTATCTTTGTGGCCCTGAGCTGGATTTGCTGTAGCAAGTCCATGTTTCTCCTGCAGCTGGGAGCCCATGGATGTACACAGCACCAGTAATGTGCCTTACCAGAGCTGAGCAGATGGGAGGAATCACCTCCTTTGACCTGCTGGCTATGCTCTGCCTAAAGCAGGAATTCTTTCTAGATGAAGAATCCTGAGAAGGTGCTGGTTGGGTAAAATTTATCATAAATACATTCAAAGTGAGGAAGAAGTGAAAAGCAGCCAATTGAATTCTCTTTTGAGCATCTAGATTCAGTCAGAGGATCTGCAGCCTAAAATACTATATGGTTTGCAGGTATTATGGATAATTTATAAAATAAAACTAAACAGAATACAAGTAATATATGTATCTGATTAACTGAGTTTTTGATTTACTGCTCCTGCTAGAGAGATGAAGGTGGTAAGATTTATTGCTGATACTTTAGGTCAAAAAAGGCTTTTGGAAGGTGCATCTTTTATTAATTTTTTTTCCTGGTTTTGCCTGGTTTTCACAAGTTATCATTAAGTACACTTGTATGTGAAAGGAAACACATTAATTTGAGGGTATGCACTCCATAAGATTTTTAATGTATGGCAATGTTGCCATGCCCAGTCCCCTGTCCCTAGTCTTTCAAGATCTGTGATTGAACAGACTCTCTCACTTGTCTCAGTTTTGGGGTGACCATGTAATGTACATAAATTGTGACGTTCAGGAAGCTTCCTAAATGTCACCTACATAAATTTATGTCATTGCAGGTGACTAAGCTAGCTGTTAGATCTGTCCTGAGATGACTAATCAATTGTACTCACAAGCACTATCGTTTTCCCTACACAGTTCTCCCACTGCGGGGTTAATGCAAAACATACTCCATGATTATACACTCAGCAGTATTGGAGTCCAATCTTCTTCAATGAAGTGATGACTGGAGTTATTTTCTTTAATTTTCTAAAGTAATAGAGGAAAATTATTACCACGAGCTGTTACATTACTCAGAAAAGTGGTTTTCAATTAACGACCTGGACTGAGTAAGCAGGAAGCGAGCTGTATGTTGGTAGAATTATGAAAATAACCCAAACTGTTACTGTGTAGTCTAAATACAGAAAACTTCTTACACAGTATAGTCAGTTACATCTTTACCAAGTGAGCAGATCTTGCTTATTTGAAAAGTGAAGGGCATACCCCTTGCACTCTCCCACCAATTATGTTCACCCATTAGCAGCTTTAGCTGCTCCTCTGGGCTGTTTGCCCACAGGGGACTTGTGGAAGGTAGAACAGTTAGCTAAGCAGGAACAGAATTGATCTCACCCAGGGTGGCTTCTTGAAAACTGTTCAGTTGAACCCAAACATAATTAAAAGTTTATATATCTATTTTGTAGCAGAGCCAATAAACATTGAAGGAGATTGTGAATCCTTAGGCTAGATATCATGCAGCACATTATAAAATGTACTCTTTTCTTATTTCAAAAGACTGAAAAAAATTGTATTATGTTTTAATGATGAAAAATTGAGGTTCAGACTTGCTGAAAGTAATGGTTACATTTATTAGAGATCTGAAAACTGAACTCAGACATTTTGATTCCAGTACAGTTTAAGAATCAAGTCCCCATTATCATTAGGGTGAAATACAAGAGAGTTCAGGATATGGACTACAAAACTGAGTAAGCTTTCAAACTTCTTCAGTCAGCTAATGAGCAATATTCAAATTGACTCTTACAAAAGCTCTTCAAAAAAAGAAAAAGTTAGGTACTTGGGAGTTTATTATACTCTCTCTTTTGCAACAGTTTTCAGTCCAGTCTTCCAATTTTAGATTCTTCATCAGGTCTTAGTAAAGTACAGAATTTTTGTGTGAAATTAAGCTGACTACTTTAGATGAATTTGTATCCAAAAAAAATATTTCTATTTCTCTTTTAAATTTATCTCTAAAATTATACTAAAGTTATAATTGACGAGTTTAGCATAAAAATATGAGAAACTGAGATAATGGAATTGATGAACTTACTTTGAACCCCTAAGCAATAGTTTGCATTCTTTATTTTATTTGCATATTTAAGAGGTTATTACAGCGTTGTGACATAACTCTAATGTTTTTCTGTCTTCCCCCCTCTGCCCATAAAATTTGAAAATAAATTGCCAGCCTTTCACTAAAAAAGGAGGATGTTCACTTAATATATGGAGTTACTGATCAGACTGTGTTTGTGTTTAAAAAAGGATTTTCTTGTGCATCAGGAAGGAATCCTGTGCACACATGTTGATTTCCAATTGAATGTTCTGTGAACAGCCCTCCTGAATTAGCTTCTACTTGGAGTGCTGGAAACTAAACATGCACAGAAACCTGCATAAGGTCTAAAGAAAAGCAATCTAAAAAGATAAGCCACACCTTCTTTTCCAGTTATTAAAATAGAGCAGAGCATGAGCTGAACTCTCCCCATACAGGTACATGATGGCAACTGTGGCATTACTGCAACCTCTTTTCCCAGCTCTATTGCTTTTGTCACCACTTCTGTGTGCCTCACTGTTGCTCTGATTGCTTGCATTTATGTTGGTGACAGGAGCGATGACAGCAGGCACAGCAGCAGGCAGCTTCAATCTCTGAGATACATCTTCATTTTGGATATCCCTTGGAAAAAGAATGTCTTTCATATAATAGACTATGAGGAGTAGCGCGATGTGCAAGGTGGATAAAGGATGATTGACGCATACTCTACATAAATTCCTGAAAAGCAAAGGACCAAAGTGTAGCAGGAAATGTAGGTTACATATGACATTTGTTTTTGTTGTTTTGTTTTGGGGTTTTTTTTTGATGTTCTTTTGGTTTGGAGGGGTTGGAGTTGATTTTCTTTTGGGGAGGGTGCTTGTAGTTTGGGGTGGGTTTTTCCTTTTTTGTTTGTAGTTTGTTTTGGGTTTTTTTGTTTTGTTTTGTTTTGTTTTTGCGGGGGTTTTTTGCATTTTGTACTCATACATTGGAACAGGTATTGAAATTATTCATTCTTAAGGAGGAAAATGCCAAAGAAAAGGATATTTTGACTAAAATTATGAACTCTTTAAGGGAAAGATAAAGGAAGAACCAAATGAGCTGCAAATTTGGAAAAAAAAAATTTATTTTATTATTTTCCTGTTCATAGACTGAAGGAAAAAGAAAAGAAAAGAGAGAGAAAACCCAGAACCACATTCAGGGTCTTCAGGTTTCCCCTTCAGAAAACATTTTCATTTTTCTGATTGTTATTTCCTTTTATTTGATGTGAGACAAGGAAATGGTATTTGCTGAAGGGTTCTATTTTGAGTAACCTAAAATCTATAAAGTTGAAGCACCACACAGCAACAGCATTGCAGTCCCATCTGAGGCCAACAGGTGACATTTTCTGATGTAGTTCATTAGTTTTCTTTGTCTTCTTTATGTGGTCATTTATTATCCCTTATTTCCTCATGCTCACTGTAACCAACCAAAAATGCATATGAAAGTACAAATAAAAAGAGGCAAGAGGTTGAAGAGATTTACAGAAAATGATAAACTTTTAAGGTTAAACTGGTCTTCTAAACCCACCAGTAAAGAAAAAAAAAAAAAAAAAAAAGAACACACACTAATTCTAGCATTGCATATTCCTGTGAAAAAGAATATTCCTCAACATTCTTGCCCAAGTGTGAAAGAGACACAAACTGCTTGCACAAAACAGGGTATTACTCTCTTTCCTTATCCTTGGCATTGGCTCAGCTCATTTAGTCTTAGAATGAGAGCTTATGCTTTCAGCTGGTGGTTATAGAAAGCTTTTCCTCCTCCACTCTAAAGCAGCCACACTGCTGTTAGCAATCAGAGGTAGCTAGTTCCTACCTGTGCTAAGTGCCTGGGCTGGTAATTATAGCACTTTCTTTCTCCTTTTCTTTCAGGAATTTATAGCTCCCCTCAAGCCAGAGAAGAAGAAAAGAGACAATTGTCTACAGAAAGGGGAACAAGGAGGGAGTAACAGAGGGACACAAAAGACATTTGTAATTTCTAAGAGTTTGAGAGAACACAAGTGAAACAAAGCTAAATAATGCTTAAGACAGAAAAGTGTTTTAACAGAATCTGCTACCTGTAGCTCTAGTCTTACATAATTCAGAAGCATAGTTTTTCTAAAGTTTAGCAGAGATTATTATTAAATAAAGTACAAATGCTTTCACTACAAGTGATTCTTAGAGAAAAATTATTGAAATGAAACTTGGTAAAGAAGTAATGATAGCCTGGACTGCCCTTGACTTTATACTGCCATATGAATAGCTTCACTATTACATGTTCCAGGCCTCGTGCACAGTGCAGGCAAACAAGACTTGTAATAAAGGACAAATCTTTATTACACCAAAATAGTATAGCTGGGGGGAAAAAACCTCAAAAACTAGGCAAGCTTTTAGGCACACAGGCCTTTCTTTAGTTCTGAAATAGAGAGAACAGCTACAGCTCTAGAGCAGAACTTGGCAGAGTTTAACAAATAATGTATTAACAAATTGCCCTCTGAGAGAAAAAGTAATTGGTACTAGCAGAATGAAAGAAATGGTGCAAGGAGAAGGAACAAAAAAAATAGGAAAAGAGATGTGGTGAATTTATGTTACGGGAAAAAGAGACATATACAGAAAGTTGTAGGAGAACAATTGCTTTTTAGGGATATTGAAGTACAGTATATCAAGTCAGTGATTTTCCTTTTCTTTACTGTTTCTTCTTCTTCAACCACAATAGCAGCAGGAGCACCAATACTGGGATACACTACTCAGTACAGCTCTTTAGGTAAATAATGTGTTATTACATTTCAATTGCAAATGCTGGCTCTGCAGGCAGGGCCAGGGCTCTCCTGGACTTCATGCAGCGTCTTACTCTCTTGAGACATTCGTTAATCAGAATTTTTCAGAATAGTTTTAGAATTACCCCTACACTATACTGATGAATGGTCCCAAAGACCCAGTAAATCTGTCCTCATGAGCATTTCTTGATTGTTATTAAAATCTTTTGCTTCTCTGAAACCTAAGGGAGGACATGAATATTCACAGATGTCAATTGTAATGCCCAGAGTTTCTTGGCTGACAGAAAGGAAACAACTTAAACATAGAATAACTCTTTTTGAAGCATTTTTGGTGCATGTTTTTTGGTCAGGAATGCTGGAGAATATGATAAATTTTACACTATTTTACGTCACTTTTTTTCCCCTGATAATATAAATTGCATTTTGTGCACAGATTAACATGATCCTTTGCATTATCTGATTATCTTCTATGACTCTGCTATAATGACCTCACACTGTTACTTATCACAGTAATTGGCATACTGTATATTTGTCTTTCACAGTATTCATTTTGTATTTTTAATAATATTTGCCTTGTAAAACTGTGCTTCCTGTTATTGTCTGGACTGTTGCCCAAATCATCAAGAGAAAAAGGATGCTTAGATGAAAGGGAAGGAATCTTTTTTCTAAAGACATGATTTCTGCCTAAACATTTGTATGCCTATACATTTAAGGTCATACAAAAGAGAGGAATGGGATTGATCTTAGCTTGGTGCCATCTTATACACCATAATTTTCCTTGACTTCACAAATATTTAAGATAAATTTAGGTTTTCAGTCTGTAATTTACCTTGACAAGTGCAGATGTCTGGAGTAACATGAAATAAACAGCCCTTCAGGCTTGTTAGATCTTACGGACTAAAGGGAAAATAAAAGTTCTCAGTGAAAATGTACATCTTGGTGTTGCAAGTGTTTTCACATGGTCACCTGGGGCAAATCTGATCCCAGAATTTTGGGGAAAACTTTAGAAAAAAGAAAATTGATCTATTGAAAAGCTATCAGCAAATTCTACCCTTGGCTTAAAATTTTACCTGGCTTTGTGATATTAAAAGTTCACACCACCATATGTGAACCACAATTTTATGTGGATTTGTATATCCACATAGTAACTTTGTCAAATTTTGCTAACCACATTTTTACCATAAATTTCTATCATGGGCTGATTTCCATTTGGAATAAAAACTTTTTACTACTTATTTCCAGCACTAATCTAATTGTTATTTAAAAAAGCATTACATTTTTATTTTGAAAATCTCTAATGTACAATCAGACTCAGACAGCATTTCAGAATTTTTTTTCTATGAAGTTTCCATTTGTGTCTAATTTTCATGAATAAAAAGTATAAAGTAAAAAACCCCTAACCCTTAGATTTCAGGAATTCATTAATTAGCTTAGAAAATGTTCATCTTTGCTAGAACAAGTTCCTGACTTATGAAGAACAGGAAGGAAAACATTCTGTGCTTCAGATCTAAAGATCTGGAATTTTGGTTTATTGCTTACTTTTTAATATATCATTAATATTTACAATATCTAGTTTCCATGACTATTATTTTTAAATTTTCCAGTACTGCTTTCATTTCTATATATTTCCAATTACCTAGCAGTACCTGTAGAAATATAATTACTACCTAATAATGACTAATTAAAATTAGCATAAGATTATTTTAAAATATTTTTAAATTTATATTTTAAAAATAAATTATACCTCTTTCTATTTAGTCATGCTGCATTTTTTGATTGAATAAACTAAAAACAAAGGCATTTATCTCCACTAAATGATTACACTCATATCATGCCATTTTGTCTACAAAAAAGGTAGAAATTAATTAATGTCTTTCTATCCCAAATTCTAAAATTGAGACATGTCAGAATTCTCACATAGATGAGGTATATTGCATTCAAATTATCTCTAAAATGTTTTTCTCTTTCTATCTTAATTAAATATTTTATGGAGATCCTATCAAGCAACTGATTATGCAATGAGAATATATACAACATTCCTATCAGCACTTCACACAGCTTAACTTCATTAGATATGATATTTTAGCCTCTTATGAGTGAAAAATAAAATTTAATTTATGACGTTATTCTTGAATAGTATTAAAAGCAGCTGAGGCTAAAATTCTAGGACTTACCAAGAGCTAAGTTCCAGGGCTAGTATTAGCAATCTAGAAAGCTGGACTGGCTTTGTAGAAATATCAAACTTTCCCTGTAAATTTCTTAAAACTAACAATCTCTTCTTCAAAAAACAAGCAAACAAACCCACCCTATTTTACTTCCTCTCTATTCTCATGAAGGAATTAGTTTTAAATATGAAAAACTGCAGCCATTATTTATAATATGCTCCAAAAACTTTCTAATTCTAAATTCTCTGTTATTTGTCTTCTTCAAGTAAGATAGAATTTCATTTCTAAGGTGCACACACATAATTTGTGAAGAGATTCAGCAAACAGAGCATTCCAATATGAATATCATATTTACTTATTCACTTCATGCTTTCTTTTCAATACATGAAAGAAAGATTTTACAACCCTCTTGCTGTGCTGTACAAAAGCTTGCTACGAAAAACTAAGAAATTCCAGATTATTCAACATCCAAGGCTGATGGCAAACTTTATTCAGTTCTGGTCTCCAGCAGCTCCTGACCATTGTAAACGAACAATATTGAGAACTGGGAAAATACACAGCACAGGAGTCTGTATTCTGAATAAAATCCATTCTTCCAAGCAGAGGATGGAACAAGGAAATCACAGCATACTGTGAGAAGAACAAGCCTGATGTATTCTCAATAAAAGGAGAATAAAGATGACTAAAAAGTGACATTAACAATTGTATTTAAAAGTTAAGCTAATAAACCAGCTTTTCAAATTTATACCCTTTTTAACATAGTACTGGACTTTTAAAGGGAAGTTAGCTTTCATTGAAAGAAGAATCATAAAGGTTTGAAATGATCCTATAGTTTTTGTAAACACCTATGAATTGGTTTTCATATAAATGGAGCCTACATGTGGTACGACTCCCAGATGGATACTGAAGCTGTACTGAAGTACTCTGTGTACAGGCTGGGGCTCGTGAGAGGCAGAAATCAGTCTCTCCATCCTCTCATTCCCCCTGTAAGAAGGAATGCAGTGACAGGAGTCAAAGACTATAAGGAAAGTGGGATACTAAGGAAGCAGCGTGTTTGAAACTTAGCGGTCAAAGGAACCAGTAAAAGATGTGGGGCTTGATTTTCAGCCTGACATATAAAATTATTGCTTCTACTTCAGATCTTGGCATTCATGGATCCTAAAGTGACTTGATTTTCCCTAGTATCATACAGAAAAGCTGTTTGCTTCAGACTATATTTAATTCATGGGAGATAGGTTTAACAACATGTGCCATCATGGTTTCCAGGGTGGACTCTGTCTAGAGTATTACATGAGAGCTTAGCAGTGGGTTAAATCTGTTAAATCAGCTTTTCTCTGTAGGAACCAAAGCCTTTTTTCATCAGGTGCTGGGGGATGGATACATGCCCACTTCTAACTTGAACATAGGGTTGTGAGAGAAACGGGGCTATATCCATCCATGGAAGGCAGAAGTGCCTTTAAAAATCTTACAGCTATGTGACTGGAGGCAGAAAAAAGAACTTAAAGCTCTGTATCACCTCTTCTGTTGGTAAAATGAATGTAGTGATATTTCCTTTCTTCTGGCCTTTTCTTGTCTGCTTATAATTCAAGCCAAAAAATTATATATAATGTCAAACTATTACTAAGACCAGCCTAAAGATGTATAATTGACCTAGAAATGTCAGAGACTTCTTTCTAAACACAGGTCTTCATTGATATGCTTAGCTTTCCAAAAACTGGTATACAAAGCAGATGCACCACTATATAACTGAGATTCATCCAAGATGTTTACCCTTATTTTCAAGTCTATTCTGTTGCTCAAAACAGACCATCAGGGGTGTTTTGTGGTGGGGGTTTTTGGGGATGTTTTTGTGCCCCTTATCACATATCACACCCAATTCTGCCATTTCTGGGAATGTGTTAGTCATGTTGCTTACACAATACACTACTGAAGGACTTAAATACTACAGTCATTATTACAAACTATATAATTTTGAATAAAATCTTTAAGTTCTTTTGTCTTGCTTTTCTTTCCCAAGACATTGTACTCATTTTTGTGACAATTCAGCCACAGGCCGTTTGGGGGAATGAAGTTAGCACATTATAGCTAATTTCCAGATGGACCAAACGTTGACAGCTGCAGCATCTGGTTTTGGCCAGAAGCCTGGGGTGTGAATGCAACCCACTCAGTATTTCATGCACAGTCAATGAATATCTCTTATCTCCTGATTACAATATACTGACTTGGAGTGGTTATTAGAGTGAGCTACTGCTGAAAAGTGACAGAATCAGACAATCCTCACAAACTCCTTCCTCTAATATTTAACTGCCTATTAAAAAAAAAAAAAGTCTAGTTAAAAACCTAATATTAGTAATTACGGAAGAATATCATATTGGTGTCAGAAGTTCTACTGTGACTGCAGCAGAAATTGTAATCAGGGTTCAGCTCTGAGCTTTGCAACAGCTGAGCACATCTGTAATTATATGAATTTATCAGCAATGGCAGGAGAAAAAATACTGCTACAATCATTAAGAGACCTTTTATTCATTCATTAATTTTTTTGACATGATGATGCTTCCTTCAGTTTTGGGCCCGAATATTATTTAACTGAACTAGTACTCTACCAAGTCTGGTTCAATGAGTACAACCAATTGCTGGAGTGTATTCAGAGAGCACAGGCGTTCTGCTGGAATAGATTTTTACAAAGAGATATTTTAGTTAAATTACTGTGCTGTTTTAATTCTGTGTTCACAAACAGTTGGATAAATTACCTTTAAATGTTCAAAAGAATTGGACCGAAGACTCATTATTAAATAAATAAATAAATAAATAAAATGGACAGCTCTTGATTTGACCACTCAATCACATCTTTGAGCATTTATCAATCCATATCATTTACCAATACCATCTCAAATGGAACTCCTTTTAGGGAAATACATTACTAATCCCAAAAATCTTTGAATGATTTTTAAGAATATTCCTGATCTCTACTTGAAGTGTGTAGGGAAGCAGAGGCTGTGTTTAAGAAATACTCAGCATTCATTAAAATGCAAACTGGTATTGTAGGCTGCATTTAATTGTTCTTACACCACATTGTTCAAATCAGAAATATATTAATGTATGGATACCAACCGCTCCATTGCACACAGGTCTTTTTTCAATATTAATGATAATAAAAATTTAATAGTGATCAAAAGAAAAAGAGAAGCAACAACAGCATTTATAGGCCTGTCAGTGACAAAAGGAAGAGTAGAGAAAATGTGGGCCCCCTCTGGAAGGTAGTGGGAGACCTGCTTATCTAACACATGGAGAAAGCTAATGACTCAATGACTTTTCTGCCTCAGCCTCCACCAGCAAATCAGAAAAAAATAAGGGCAAGGTCTGGGAAAAACAAAGAACTGCACAGTGAAGGGGAAGATCTTTTTTGGGTCCATCTTAGGTACCTGAAGATGTACAAGTTCACAGGACTGGTGGATGAAGTCACTAAGCATCATATATGAGAAATCATGGCAGTCTGGTGAATGTATGACTGACAGCTCTCATTATTCATGGCTTCAGTTTAGAAATTAGCAAAAATGATACTTAAGCCCAGAGTTTCAAATACTGTTAGACTAAATTGAAGACACAGAATATTTATGCCTTTTTACAAATTCAGTAGTTCCTGTCTAAAAGATGCTAATGTATGTGTACAAATTTGATATGGAAAATGAGCTAAATTTTAATGAGTATAAATTCACATTATTTAAGGTACTTACTAAGTGTTGAGAATATGAAGAATCTTTGTAGTTGAAGTATCTATTTCACAATTACCCACTAGAATTTTTTCTTCTATTTAATATGAATGTCTAGCAATGACTACCATTGATGGTAGATTATATGGTTCATTCATTTCACCTAACACAGTTACCATAATAAATCATAAATCCAAAAATATTGAAATAAGGCCCAAATAATTTGAAATTATTATGAACATCTATAAGCATAACATACAAACGATGATCCTACTTAGAGTTTCATTAGCCTTGTGATAGCCTAGTGCCAGTGTAACTGTGGAGTTTTACATAAACCACATATTTGATCACAAAAATTCTGATCTCTTAATGTATTACAATGAATCTAGCCTTTTACTATATGGTATGTACATTAGGCAATCACACTTGAAAACATAAACATTTCAGCAACATGAAATGCCCAAATATTTTAAGCAGTGTGCTTTATTTTATGTGTGCCACATGCTGGAAGCCACAACAGCCAAAAATTGATGTGGCAAACATTGAAAGACTATATAACACATAATGAAAATAACTTGTCTCTTATGGCAAAAATCTCATGACTATCAAATAGAAGTCAATTTGAGACTGTTTCAGGTCTATTTGTCTATAACATAGCTGAAACTATAGCACAGCTAACATTATAGCAGCTACCCTCCTGGTGGTTCATATTTAAGATTTACAAGTGTTGCACCTAAAAATAATCTGTTGCAAGACTATTGAATATTGTTTGATCAGATAAGAAAAGCTTATGTAGGAATTGCAACTATTTGTTTCAGCTAGTTGAAGGTGAAACAAGGCATAATGAACTCTGCTTTTCCTTGGAGGTATTGCTCGTTATTTTTTCAGCAATGAGTTCTTTCCTTGTTTGATTTGGATGAGGTGTTTCTGTCTGCCTGCATACCTGTAAACCAATTTAATTGGCAGACCCACACTTCCCCAGCTCTGTAAAGTAGACTGTATAATAGTTTTTCCTCCCTACTGCAGAGAAAAAATATTGGAAAAAAGTGTTCTGCTCAAGTATACTTTGCCCTAGAGGAAAATTTGCAAATATATTCAATGACTCTGTTTATCACTTTTCCTAATGCACATGGAAAACAATGTGATTTTTCTTCCAAGTTTCTTTTCCATTTGTTTTTCTTATGTAAGTGGAAAAATAGTTCTTAGGTGAGAAACAGAAGCACTACTGAAGCTGAGACAGTAAAACTGAATAAAAGAATGAGATCCTGCACACATTAGTGAAGATTAACAGTAAAGGGTGGTTAAATTTTGCTCCTTTTGAAACTAACACTAATAAAGGAGCCAATCAGTGTTTAGAAAATGCAGTTGCATTAGTACATTAAGTTACTAGCTTCAAAACAATATATTAGAAACAGTTAATTCAAATTTTCTGTGAAAAATCAAGTGATTGTTTACATTTGCAATGCACTTTCATAATAAATGTGTCACTGATAATGGCAAATGCAGTTAGAGATATAATAAACAAAACAATTTTGAAGGCTGCATATAAAAATCATATTTTATCTTTCTCTTTCATTGAAAAGACCACTGCCCTTTACACACTATGTTCAGCATTTGCTCAATACTTTGTATCATTGGAGGAAAAACAGCTGCTTTGAGAACCTGAATTGGACCTAAGTGAAAACCAGAGTCTCCTTATGAAGACAGGCTTCTTTATAAATACATCAGCACAGAACAATCTCAACCACATTGAGATGGATCCTCAGTTCACATATACTGCCATAAATTGTTCAGAGGCAACACAGATTGCTACTGGTATAAGAAAAAAGGGGAGGAATAAAGGAACTGCACACTGATTATCTGGCAAAAAAAAAAAAAAAAAAGGCAGTTTAGCCTACAGATGACAAGGAAATTCCTATTGTTTAAAGAAACAGCCAAAGAAGGGGAAAAATAACCTACAGCTGCAGTAGAGAAAAATAAAACCTAAAACCAGAACTAGCTGAAATCAGATTGGACAATGAGTATTCAGCTGCCAAAAACATACTATAAAATTGTATAGAACCAGATTAATGGTAAAGTCATTGGGAATCCAGAATGTTAAATAACTCTAGAGTAAACATAACTGACGATTACTAGAGATAGAATATCTGGATGGGAATATTTAAATTGTTTGCAAATATGTTTACTGTATTTGCCCAGGATAATCCTTGCAGTTCTGCTTACATAAAATTAAATCTAAATATTCAGTTGCCATAACAACATAATGCATTAGTTCTCTAGTTTATTTTTGATCATTTGACTTCAGGATTGTTTGCTAGGATCTTTGTGACTTAAGACTTCAATGTTTCTCAGTATTAGTCAAATAAGGACACCACATATTTATTTAAATTTCACAATACTTTATACTTTTTCTCCTTAGAGGATCAAGGCAGGCTTAAAGAATCTGATACTTCAATATCAAAACCAGAAGAAAATATTGTGCTTTTCTTACTTGAATCACAGAAAGTCTCAGAGAATAAAACTAGATAGATACAATTAATTTTTTTAAATGTTTTTATTGCCAGTATTAGATGTCAGCACCACACCTCTCCTATGCACCCATCACTGTCCCACCCCTGAATTATACTATCTACTTAACAACCCTACTCTCAAATATGTCTTTTAAGTATAGTAGTGCCTGTAGGATTTTTTGCCACCCTTTTAGAGAGTTCTGTGCTCTGAAGTCTGCATTTCAGTTCCAGCATGGAAAAATCAAAACTGGGTTTAAAAAATGCAAAGCTAAATACATCCTCCTGACAATCTAGATAATTTTTGCCAAGTGGAGAGTATATCCCTTTTAATGTATCTGTTCCCAGGGAAAAACCCAAAAGGGAGGCAAATGTGAGAGCTGTGAATTTCTGTCTCTGCCTCCTGTCTGAGGAAAGCTAGATCAGGACTCCACGATTGTCCCAAGAAAGAGAGAAACCTTCTACATCACTGGGGCTAAATTTGTATTAGCATGGCCACAGCAATGGGAGAAAGGACTGCTTTACAAAGGCTAGGGCTAAAACAGATCAATTGGTAATGGTAGCAACAGGTTTAGCAGCTGCCCACAGACTACTCATGAATTTATCAGTGTACAGCTCATTGTAAAACTGTTCACTCAGAACAGTTCACCCAGAAGAGGTCTTAACTTTCCACTGCTTCATCAAGTATCTATTTACTGAAGGATCAGTAAATGACATAAATTATTTAAATTGTCATAAGTTTACCTTCAAAGAGTATATTCTGACTTTTGGCATAGTCCAATTTATCTTCTGACCTGTGCCCTTCTCATCTATACTAGATGCCACAGTAAACCATGTACAAGCAGATGTAACTGTAGCAGACTTAGGGAGACCATGGAAAATCTAATTGCCAAAGTTTCCAGTGGGACTAGACTAAGATGTGTAGGTAAAAGTTGATTTTAACCAAAAAATGCAACAGAACAAATTAAAATACATATTAATTGAATGGGTGTGAAAGCACATTTAATGAAGAGACAGAGGTAAAACCCAAAAATAACTAATAAAAAAAAGAACTAGCTTAGTATTTGGGGAAGGGGTTCTACGTTAGATCTTAAAGTTTGCCATATTTTTTAATCTTTTTTTGATGGTTTTACCTGTCGTGTTTCCATGTTAGCTACTTCATACAATGAATATTCATTCCTATCTCTTGCTCTTAAGTTATAAAACAATTGGTAAAATATCAGCCCAGAAAAGCTTCACATTCACCAAACAACCAAACATAAAGAAAATTATTAGATGTTGAATCAGATACTGAGTAATAAACTCTTCCAAAGGCATTACCTAAGCCTAAGTGGAAACTGTGTATGATGGAGATTTCTGAGCTAACACTAACCTCAGCTTGTTCATGTGGTTCAAGCCTGTGCCCCCTAGACAGGGCTTTTTCAACTCTTACAAGCAGTAAAAACTCACTGGTACAGCTCACAGGCTTAGCCATAATATCCTCAGCAGTTCTGAAAATTGTTTTATTATGCTTACTATGTGAAACAGATATGCCTTAAAAGGTGGAAAGAACATGAACATTAAATGATAAACAAAAAAGGAGAATCATTCATATTTAATGTCTGGAGAGAAATTTCTCATTAGCTAGTTTAAAAAAAAAAAAAAGCTAATATTTTATGTATGACTTTCCAGGTAAAGATTCCCATTAAAACATTTGAGAGAAACTTTACAATACATTTTGCCATTTGGGGGATTTGCCATTTGGGGCAAATTTATCTTCATATGTTACATAAAAGGACTGGAAAAAAGTTGCAGTGCTTAAGAGACGCTTCTGGTGTTATTAAGGAAAAGAGTAGAAAAACACATAGAAATTGTTCCTGTCAACAGTGTTTTGTGTACTTAACTCATTAGCTGTTGTAGTGCAAAATGAAATAATGAACCTATAAAATACAGTAAAAATATCAATTTTGTGTGTGAGGAACTTGGATAATTCTATTATAATGCTGTGTAAAACTCTACAAACATTAATCAGAAATTAATAATTTGGAGTATGCATTTAAATAAAAAACAAAAAAAAATACTTATCTATTGTTTAATGAAAGAGTTTTGTGGGTGACATAGGGTAAAAGTGAATTTCCAGGGTGGCCAAGTGGATGGAAAGGCACAATATTCAGTCATGATGACCAGGGAGGGTAAGGGAGGGAAGTGACAGCTGAGCTCAGCTTGGAATCTGAGGAGCAAACAAAAACCTATTTTGCTGCTATATTAAACATTAAGACAAATCCCATGAAATATGAAGACAGTGACAAAAGAATTAGTTTTTAATTTTTGAGGATAGTGACAAAGGAATTAGTTTTTAAGTGTTGTTGTTTAAATGTAACACATGCTTATTTAGCTGTCAAGGGATCTGAAATGACATTGCCTCTAAAAAAGAGGAAGCTGAACAAAACCATTCATGAGAGGATAAGTTGGCAATACATGTTCCCATGCTAATGCTTCTGAAAACTAACTACAAATGTATGAAATATGATCATGTCACTCTTAGAATTGCATAAAGTTTTCTATTAGTTTCATCTAGAAGAACTAGAAAGCAACTCTGCACCAGAAAATTTCTGCATGCCAGATGATACAGGAGAAAAGGATTCTCCACTCTCCAATATTCTCTGGCAGTAGAGAATAATCATTTGCTTCCTTATGAGAAAAGGGAATTCAGCACATTGCATAACAACAAAATTTATTATTCAGAACATTTTAAAAAATCATTACCTTCAGGTTAACAATTATATAAAAGGAGGCAAAAAACAAGTAAATTACTTCTTCTTGGATCTCTGGCTTTGAAGTTGCTTATTTTGTGCTATAAAAACACTTAGAGAGGATTTTTTAGTAATTTCTGGATTAAAGACAAACCAGGACCAGAAAGCAAACTCAGTTCTAACATTTCTATTTGCCCTGCTTTATAAAATGCAATCTGTGGGACTTGCATTTTTGACTTCACAATAGTGTGCTTAGAGGACTGATCACCAGACTTATTTTTTTCTCTAGTTAAACGTGGCTATGAACTCCTGAAAAGTTCATGAGAAAAAGATAGAACCCAGATCTCTTATTTCTTTGACAAGTGCCTCAAGAGTTTTATCTGAGCCTGATGGTTTCACCTCTCATTTCTACTTTATATTCAAAGATTAAATCCTATCCCTGTATTTTAGACATAATTAGAGCAAACCTTAGGAAAGGATCCCAGGAGCATTTCCCTCCTAACAATATTTGCTCAGATACCTACATGCATGACGAGGACATGAGTTCAGTGCCATCCCTCTTGTTAATGATTTTCAGTTGGCTAACTTCCTGAATCCCTCTGCTCAGTACAAGAGTTCTAACAGATTAACCTTATCATAGAATCAGAGAATGGTTTGGGTTGGAAGGGACAATAAAATTCTCATTCCATCCCCTCTGCCATGGGTAGAGAGGAACAAGATGGAACGAGAACCTTACTCTTGACCAGGTTGCTTGGAGTTCCATCCAGCCTGGCCTTGAGCACTTCCAGGGATGGGATGCCACAACTCCTCAGACAGCCTGTTCTGAGGCCTCATCACTCTCACAATGAAGAAAGAACTTCTTAGAATCTAAACTAAATCTTTCTGTTGAAATAATTCCCCTTGTCCTGTCACTACATGCTCTTGTAAAAAGTCTGTCTCTCTCTTCCTTGTCGGCTCCCTTCAGTTACTGAGAGTCCACAGTTTGGTTACCCTGAAGCTTTCTCTTTTCCAAGCTGAACAAAACCAATTCTATTAGATTTATCCAATAGGAGATGCGCTCCATTCCTCTGATCATCTTGGTGGCCTCCTTTCACTTCCAGGTTGATGTCCTTCCTATACAGGGAACCCTAAAGTCTTTTAACAACACAGCCTTAACTCCAAACCTCCTTTGGCAGATGTAATGAGGGAAGGTGGTGATTAGGCTGGAATGGTTTCTCCATCCCTCAGGCACTACATATTTTATAACATCAATATTACTTATCTTCCACAAAGCTGCATTTTTTTCACCCTTTTCCTCTTATAGCCCTTCTACTTTGCAACAGTTCTTACTGGTCGGTATGCATCTATATTTACAACTTACACTCTTAAATAGAACTGTAGAGACAACTCCATACTTTTTTTTTATACTCTAAAAGTTCTAATTTGGCTAAATTTAAGCACACCAGGCTCAAAATTTGTTTTGTTTTCCTTTTTTTTTTTTCCCTAGCAGTCTTATAGCAGCAGAAAAGCTTTTCTAACATTAGAAACATGATTTCCAAATGCAATAATTATGTGGGTCAGTGCCTTAGTACAACTTATTAAACAAGTAATTATTTTATAGTGTCTCTAAATAACAATCTATTCCTTTAAATATTTGCCTAATGATTGCAGTTAAGTATTATTAGCCCCCTTTTCCCTAAACCATTCAGCTGGAGCTCTCTAGGGGCATGGTATTGATATTCTATAGTTATAGTTCTAAAGACAAGCAATTATCAAAGTCCAAAAATCTAATGATATTCAGGTGGATTTGAAAACACAATCTGATTTACCCACTAAAATAGAGATCTACGTGCTGAAGTTTCCATGCTTCAGAAAACAATGTTTTAGGTTTTGTGTTGAATTTATTTATTTTAATTTTTATTTTAATTTTCTAAATATTGTCTACTGCTTGCACCAAAAATTCTTTGCCACTTTCTCAGTATACGTCCCTAATCTATAGAGTACTGTGCTACTTCAAGATCCTGTGCTACTTTCTCATCTAGTTCCAGGGCCCTCAGAGACTTAGAATGTTCTTGATTATTTAAACCATTAGCAGTTTTTCAGCACTGCTTAGGGATGGCTTTATTTCAAACTGACAAATTGCCTATCAGTTGGCATCAGCACTAAAAACAAAACCAAAATGCTTTCATTTATCTTCATAAAATGAATAAATAAATGAATACATGTAGAGTTCAGAAGTTAACAGCAATTAAGTTGAGCTTTGTTTAGATGAATGTTTTCTGATTTCAGGAAAGAGGTGATACCAACATTTGAAATTTTATGAAGGGTAGAAAGTCACTTTGGTTTTTGTTATGGAAAGTACACACACATAGACAATTTATAAGGTGTTCAGTTTGAGGGAGACCCATGGTATTTAAAGGCTGCCAAAAATTTCAGATTTCTTTTTTTGAATAAGTCTTATTTTTGTAAAAGGAGTGGATTCAAAGTATATTTTTTAACCCCACTGTTAAAAAAGAAATGCAGCTCTGAGTGAGAAGATCATGAGTGAAAAAGGGCAAGGCTGGATCGCACCTGGGACCATCAGCCTCAGTATCTACTCACACACCATGCAGTTTTATCCCTCAAGCAATGCCTACGGGCATTCAGTCACTTGAAGTTGAAGGCAAAGCACTGAGGGTTATTTTGGCTGTCAGCTTTAAATAACAGACAACTCCCTGCTCCCTTTCTGTTCAGCATATGCTTCACAAACAAGGAGAATCACACTGTTGCAAAATGTTAGGCTGTAGTGATGGGCGTAATGACCTTTTTAGTGTGTCACATCCTGCAGAAAGGTATCTGTGGTGATAGATTAGATTGTATTTTCCTTTCTGATTGTGCCACTCTAGGCAGGAGCCCTTTGACAACTGCTGAGATTGACTGGGAAATTGGATTCCCGTTTACAAGCAGTCTTTTGATTTTTTAATTCTAATTATCAGAAATATATTGAGTTTCTACTTCAAGTGCTGCACTGGAGGTCCCTGGAAGTACCAAGTATTTTGCTGATTGTGTAACTATTGTCATCTGTACGGAAGACACACTTTTGGACGCTGGATTATTACATGAACCATTATTATATAAAAGCACAGGCTTTCCCATCACTTAGCACTAATTTTATGTAGTACAGTAGTGGTTCTAGGGGCTCTAGTCTTCCAGGAAGGCTTTGGAAAGAACAACATGTTAACCTCAATTTATAAGGAAAATATTTCAAAGTATTCAAATCCTTCTTGGAGTGCAGAAAATTTTAGATTTCATATTACAGATGACAGTCAATGCTTATCTTATATGTTAATACTTATCTTTTGTATTTTCAGAGTTTCCCAGTCTGGGGAAAGCCTTTACCCAATTTAAAATACTCATTGGAATTAAAAAAACCCTTGGACGGGGGTAAAAAATCTTTTGAAATATCTCAGAGATTCAAGAACACAAATTAAAGGGAACATAGGGTTTATGCCTTCTAATAGTATAAGAGAATTCTGGAGTTTGATAGCTTTTAAAGAATCTTTGCAGATCTTTTTCTACCAGCTCCTTTACCTGTTTAATGTCAGGGCATAGTCCTGAGCAACCTGAACTGGTATTATCCCTACTTGGACCAGGGATTGACCAGAACTTAGAAAATCACTTTGTCCTTCATGTCACAGCAGAAAAAATTCCTGGCAGTTTTTCTAGGATGCTTGCTTGGTGATTTAAAAATGACAAGCCGCTCATTCTGTAATGCTCTCAGCATAAACAGAGAATTCTTAGAGGTAGAACATTTTAGCTGTACTGAATGCACTCCCTTTTAACATTCTGGCAGTTTTCAAAAAGGGCTTAGAGAAGTGGTTAGAGAGCCCCAGTGCCCCTGATAGCACTACACCCTGCAGGGAGGCTCCTGCGCATTTGGCTGCCTTCTGCCTCCCCCATGGCAAAATGCAATTCCTCACACAATCCCTCACCTCCTTATTACACATCAGTGTATAATGTCATAATAAATAGGCACTGTTGAGTTGAATATGGGAGATCCAACTTTGCTGTAGTGCAATATATTTGATTGAACTTGCTCTTCTACTTCCTGCATTTTCACCAGGTGAAACATGCTCCCTGTATAGCCTATCAATAACAATCTTATTTCAACAAGAAATTATTCCTCAACTACAAATAATCTGGGCCCCTATAAGGAGCTTCTTTTCCAAGAAGATAATTGGCTTTTTTCTCCCCATCTTCTAATTTTTCCCTATGATGAGGCATTTGATATTTTTTGCAACAAACTGATACTATCTTTAAGAAAAGAAAATAAGCATATTTCATAGGACTCACTCTTGTGCTCTCTGTGAGATATCAAAACCAACTGAAGCAATTGTGCCAATATTTCATCTGGCCTCTTCAGAGCTTGCTGTGATGCATTTCATCCAAATCTATGCTCATATTCCAATCTATTCAGCTTTTCTTTCACGTTTCTGCTTCAAATGTCACTTTTTTTCCTATAACTATTAGATTACATACCACTAAATTGAGAAATAGCCTTAATCAGGACATTTCCCAAGGAATGGAATTAAACCTAATGATACTTATCAGCAAGAACTGCAGCTTAATTGGGATGGTAATTTGCTTAACTGGGATGCCTGTAGGTTATTTACTGTAATCAGATAAGGACATCTGATCCTTATTTTCCCAAGAAGGTTATCAAAAGTGTTAGCTCTAGAAAGATGTTGTAATTATATCTGTGTTATATTTCAAGAGTGATACCCTCATTTGAGTTGTTCAGCTGTTTGCAGCTGCATTGTGTCTTTATTCACCATATAAACTATAGAATAGATATCCCCCTTTCAGGCACAGGGGCCAAGGAAGTGACTTCCTAGGTATTCCCTAACCCTTAGGGCAGAACATAGCAGCTCATGTTGTGAATGAATTGGGAACTCGTTCACCACAGCAAGATCACATAACCAGGACTGGACTCATGAAATAAATAATGGCTAATAACAACTACAGAGTTAATGCCAGCAAAAAATTATTCTTGTAAGGTCCTTGAAGATGTTCTCATACAATAAGGACTTGAGCAACAATGATTTTATAACTGCAAATGCTCTCTCTGAACTGTTTAGGAGGCTCCACCCTCTGGGATGACTATATTAAAAGAATGTTCAGGAAAGTTTTCAATATGCTACTTTATTTCACTGTGTTTTAGCTCACTTGGTCAAATATAACAAAAGTTGAACTGCTAATGACACAATAGAATTTTCAGCTCCTTAATGAGACAATAGTTTTGAGATGGGTAGGGCAACAGAAAGATTCTTCAGACTCAAAATAGCATTTTTCTAATTATACTCCATCACAGCATTATGCAGATGAAAGTATTCAGACTCTCAGTACTAGACATAATGGAACCAATCATGCAAAGCATCACTTTCAAGATAGAGGTTGTTACAATTAGGACTAAAACTGACAGAAACCACCCCCTGATTATTTTCTTTTCTTTTTCATTATTAAAAAAATTCCTTCAAGTTGGGTGCAGCAGAGCTTTAAAAGTTATAGTTAATGGACAATCCAGTTTTGACTGTTCTATTCCTGAAATTTACTGTTACTTTTTTCACTCAGTTGAGTCTCATGCTTTGCTTGAAGGTCAGGAGTTTACTCCATGTAAGCCATCAAAGATCTTAGAAAGCAGTTTCTCTTCCTTTTGCTTTTCACTCTCCAATGGACATTTCTGCTTTCTGCTTCATTGTACAGGACTGTGCTGAGCCCAAAAACCATTTGCAGGACTTGTCTGAAATTTTGGTAATACAAAAGAAAATAATAAAACCTGAATATTTCCATAAAGATACTTTTCTTGCTCTTAATTTTTTTGCAGCTACTGATATAGAAAGGAACCATTATAGATTCATTAATTCACACCAATCTGCATGATCGCTACAGTTTCTTGGATAAGGCAAAGATATTAACTTCTAAGAGTGGTCTGATAGCTATTTTGCAGCTTTTCAGATTGTTTTCACTCAGTCATTCCATCCCAGCAATAACTCATAGAGTTCATATGTTCATTGCAGGACCTCATTAACAGACAAGAAAGAGGTAAGAAAATGCATAAATATTCAGTGAACTCCAAAGAAGCATTTATATACTCAATCATACAGATATTCTTTCTGGTGTTACTGCTGCTGACATTACTGGAGGTAATATCCTCCACCTGACTCATTTTCCCAAATAAAGCAAAGTATTTCTGTTTAACAGTTCAATTTTATCAATATATTTTGACTTAGATTTTTAGGACAGTTGAATAAAGTACAACTTCAAGCTATTTTGGCATGCTTTGAGAGATTGATCAAGCTTTTGAAATGGCTCTGTATAGCAGGGGTCATAATGAGCTCTTTTAGCAGCCTCCAGAGACACTCTACCATGTACAGCAGTACTGTACAGCTTCTACAGAATATTCCTAGACATCAATCTTTTGACAGGTATTTGAAAAAACCCCAAAGCTTTTCAAGGCAGCATGCAGTCTGTTCCCTGACCCAGATCCATTAGTGTGTGTTAGACTGGTGATGATGACAAAGGCTGCAAAGCTCTGGCAGCTCTCTGCCAGGCGTTTAGTGCTGCTGACACTGTAGGAGCTGACTAGAATTCCACGTTCCTGTGTCAGAGCCCTGCTCCTGCTCTGTGCAAAGTCTCTGTGGTCCTTCTGTCAGGTATATGTTTCCAGTCAAAAACATGAGTACTCTCCAAAATCTAAAGCGGAAATATGGATATACAGTGAGTGGTATAGCCAAATGGAAACACCAGTCAGTTCTTTTGAACCTAACTAAGCTTGTCTCACCTTTTAATTCACTGTGGGAGCCATTGGAACCACTTACACAAAGATTGGATACCTCTTGCTCTGCACTGTAATCAGGCATTCCTCTTAACTGGTAGCAACATGATATTCACAGTAATTCTATTTAGGATTTTTTCAGAGTGCTGCCACTGTGTAATCCAGATGAAGAGACAAATATTATCTCTTGATCCAAGATCTCTTGATCTCCTTACTCCCGGAAGCATGAGATTATGATGATGAATGAAATTGTCTTTGCTTTCATTTTTTTTCTACACAATATTCAACCAGCATTTTATGATATTCACAATTTAACAGCATTTTACATTTAAGAAAGTATATCAAAACCTCACCCTTCATTTCTCCAAAAAAGTGAGTTAAAATAGCTTTGTGGCTTTTCTTTATGTGAAAGTAAAAGCAAAATATTTTCCAGTTGTGAGTTTAAACAACTTGTGGCTACTTAAATAAAAGGTATTTCTACAGCACATTTTAAAAGATTTTTCCAGCTATAAAGATTTTATTTACAGCTGGCTTTTCACTTAAGTGATCTTGAATTTACACATAAATAAAAGCAGTATCCAAGACTAAATTCTTCAGGTCATTAAATCCTTGCACATTTAAAGTATTAGGATGCATAATCTTCCTGTGACCTTGGTGCAGAACTACATTACTAGCTAGTGAAACAATAAAGACATTATATTTAATTCCACAAGTAGGAATATCTTTCATTTTCAGTACAGAAGTGCAGGATTTATCATTACATCTGAATAAATAACTTGCCCTTGAAAAATATTGTAAAAATGTTATACTTCAGGACATTTTAAAAAATCATAATTTTGTGCAAAATTTGCAAATAAATTTGGCTTAAAAATCAGTTCTTTCATCTAAGCAAACATTTAATTTGGAAACAAAGATGAAATTAAATAGAAAAACACTTTAAAAATTCCAAAAGCCAAAATCAAATGGTTTTGAGTGAATGCCATTTTGACCCAGCAACTTAACCCTAAGATGTGAATCGGGTGAATGACAAATTATTTTGTATTTTTAAAAACTCTTATATCTGGCTTAACAAGAAGCTATGCATTCATCTTTCTTTGGTTGGTTTTGTTTTGCTTGGTTTTGGTGGTTTTTGTTTTTTTTAATATATAACATATAATTTATCTAGGAGACAGGTTAGTATTTTTATCATTTCTTTATTAAAGGAATGATGTCCAAAAGTCCCAAATTCTCTTATCATTTAGCTCTATCAGAGATATTCCATTTTTTTGCTCTTCAGTTTTGAACAAGCCAAAATAAAAAGGAAGACAATAAATATGGTGGTCTCACAGAGATTTTTTGCCCTTCATAAAATGTGTGCAACAGTTTGGGGGTTTTAGTCTCTTTTAAAAATTGAATTACAAAGTCCCAGGATTACTGAGTGCATGTAATTGCATTCATGCAGTTCTATAGGGAAAATCTATAGAGAAAATCAAAGCTAAGTAAAGTTTTGCTATGGTAATTGCAGTGTCTCCCACTTTCAACATACTTTGTTCTAGGTGCCTACTGAAAGTCATGTCTTTCACATAGAGATTGCTCAGTAGCTCTTAAACAATTTACAGTGACTCTTAAGCCAATTTGTTTACTTTCTAACCTCAATTTCAGTTTTCCTTAATTCACCAGAATGTGATTTGCAACAGTTTAGGAGCTGTCACACTAACCTCTGAGCTGTGCTAGCAGTCAATACAGTGAGATAATCTCGAGGGGCTCTGAAAGCTGGGCTGAGCAGCTCAGAACAGCAGAAACCTTCCCTAGGGAAACTGAGTCAACATTAAAGGAGGAAAGCCATAATCAAAACCCATAATCATACATTTTCCTTAGGCAGCATTCCAAACTGCAGAAAATAAGATATTAATATCATTAAAATCACAGTGTAGTTGCTCACCTAAACGTTCCACCTAAAATCTACTTTCCATAAGTAAACTCACGCTCTCAGTAGTGGTCTCATTTCTGTAGCTGCATTGGCAACTGTTTTCAGTTCCTAACCTGTGGTTGGACCCAGTGATTGTACCCCAAAGTAGCACCTCGAAAATCTGAGCAGTCATCGAGGTCAAGCAATACTTTTCCTTTGCCCTTCTAAAGCAGCATTTGGAAAGCTGTCAATTATGTTCTATTAGTTACTTCAAACCTGGTCTAACACACCCATTTCCATCTGATTAAATTAACCTCCTTAAATCCTGATAAGCATAATTAGCATGTTAAGATTTTTGCACTGTACAACTACATTTTAATATCTGTGTGATCAAGAGGACATTGTAAACTTGTTCTTTTGATGTATAAATGAATTAATTTCATGATTTAGTTCCCTCTGTAAGACTGAAATATTTGAACACTAGAATTCCTACTAAACAGTATTTTAACTTGAAGTGGTTTCTCAGTAGTAATTCACTTTTCAGCCGTCACTCTTGAAATAATGTAGTAGTGTAAACTCTTTTTGCTGTATTGCTGAAAGTAAAAATCTACAGACCAAAAAAACGCATAAATAAGTGATGCTTATCCTTCCTACCCTCTAAATAAATTTTTTTTGTAATAATGCAAAATGAAAAATTAAATCCCTACTCCCTCAAATCTTGGAAACCACATCACTTCTTTTGTTTAGTGCTTTATTTTGAGAAGCACTTCTGTGCTGATTATGTAAGTAAATTAACTTTAGGACATGAAACTTTTAGGATATAAAATGAAAATAATGTATTATCAAAAATATGTGCATTATAATCATAACAAGACAAAACACAGTAAGCACATGAAAACTTCTTTGGATTTATTTCTGCAAATATTCCATAGATGGAGCTATAAAATGAGAAGGACTGATATTATATCTCTGGCTTTCTTGGTTTTTTTAGGTGGGCTTCTTTGCTTCTGGTAGGTCAGGAGTCTCTTGTGGAAACAAAACCATTTTGTTAAATGTTCAAATTTTTAGTAGCCTAAAATTCAGCTGCATATTAATTAATTTAAATAAATTGATTCTCTTCCAAATTAAACTTTATCTAATCAACATACTTTATTCTGCTAATAGAGAAAACTTTTAAATGTGGTCCTGTTACATCTCAGTAGCTGATGGGCACAACAGGTATTTTAAGAAAACATTTTCTGTACTAAAACTGGCTTTGAGATATACAGTATAGGTCTGAAAATCTGAACCAAAATGATACATGCCTGAGAGACTATAGTCCTAGAAATGTTCCGGCCACTTTATTCTGGCTTTTAATTTCTCTGAGAGACAAAAATGTAGACTAATTAAAACTATTTTAAATTACTTTTCACTCATGACATTAACCTCCTTTCCTACACAGATACAAATCTCTCATAGGCATATGGAGGATCATTAACCTACTGAAAAAATGTTTTCCAATAACTGAATAACAAATTTAAAAAGTCAGAAGTCTGCCCAATTTACTGACTGAAACTAGAAAACAGTTTTGAGTTCAGGATTATCTGATCTCTTTCAAAGCTTAGTAGGCAAGAAAGAGCTCTGACAAGAAAATCTCTAAATAACAAAGTCGATGGAGGATAGATCCTTCAAAATGGGAGCAACTCAAATACAAAGTAATCCATTCCTAGGATAAAACATTATGGTGTTATTACTTCAGATGTATAAAAAAACAGTCACTACCTTTTTTTTTTCTTTTTCTAATAAGGACTGAAAGAGCAGGCTATAGCTTTTCTTGGTTTTCTTCTCTTTTTTTCCCTAAGAAACATAAAATCAGCCTTAAGCTGTTCCATCTTGGAACTCCTGACAATATGGAAAACATATTCCCATCCAGGAACACAAGTCAGCAGTCTGGGAATTACAGTCTAGGATCAGTCCCAGCTAAACACTCTTGGAAAGGAAAATTAATGCACCCTTGAAGTTTCTATAGGCCATCAATGAAAGTATATAAAAGTGTTTTCAGTTTTGATTATTTTCTCCCAAGTGTGATGAATAAGAAAATGCAGATTGTGCTTCATATCAGAATATCTCCTCTTTAGGTAACTCTTAACCTCAGTATGGCAAAATAAACATTAAGTTTTCTACAAGAGTTAACCAAATGTTCAGCTATAATGTTAGTAGCTTTCTTATGTAGAGGCTTATGGATAATTGTCATCCATATGAAATTAAAACTTCATCAATTATTTCGTGCCTGGTTGCACTCCTAAAAACATTGAAAATAGTGCATTTTAGCATCCTAGAGACCACAAACTAATAAAAAGTAATGAGACACTTTGATATCACTTTGGCTAGAGCATAAAGAAAACCTGGTAATAGGTTCCTATTAGTTTTTGTTTTGCATGGTAAATACCCACACAAACACCCACACAAGCAAAACCTTGTTTAGTGCAGGCCTTTTATTCGACTTTGTAGAACAGAGGAGCAATTATTAAGAAAGTGCTCATGACAGCCTTAAACACCACTAGACCTGAGTTTAGTCAGCACTTCGAGAAATTTTTCTATTGTGAAGTTCCTTAGAAATATTTTCATACTTAGATATCACTTGAAAATTCACATGAGCTCTGGTGAACTACATTTCAGTCAGCTTAGCCCTGTAACTTTTTTGATAGGGATAGCACTTTTGATTTCCTCTGGACAAGTGCAAAGTGAATTTGCCTCCTCTTGTGATTTAAACCATTGGTGTTTTTGCTGCTGGTACAGAGATTAACATCATCATCAAATGACTAGTAAGTGTCTAGAGAATTGTGTCCCAATCACTTAAAGACAAAGGAGACACTTAAAACATTCATTTAGAAAAATTGTGGGCTGTAGATGTCTAAAAAAGCATACACTAAAAAGGAAAAAACTTCTAACAATATGCTTGACTGGTCACCTCTGAAAAACAGGCCCTCCTAGAAAAACAAGTTATAAGTTTTCTCTTATATAAGTCTCATCGCTGTTAAGTAATCAAATTAAACCCACTGCTGAGCTTAAAACATTATGGGCTTTTTTATATAGTATTAATCAAACCCAAACTCATAATAATGCTCTTCTTTATAAGCAAATGTTACAGCAAAATGTTTCAGCCAAAATCTACAAGGATGAATGTAGATTTGCCCTTAGGCAGTCCTGACTGGAGCCAGATCCAAAAGTGGGAAATGTATCTAATTTTCCCTCTGTCAGAATATGCTTATGATATTAATTTTATTAAATTTTAAGGTACTTTAAAATACTAACATTTCATTGTTTTAATTATTAAAATATAAATATTCAGATTAAAAGATTAAATAAAAATTATCCAAGTATACTTAACGTACTAGCTAGAAATATACATAGTCTACTATATATGTATCAATCTCCATGATTGATACAATCAATCATAAAATCATATATAAGATAATTTTCTAATGTATTCATTTTATCTAATAAAGTTGTCATTCAAAATTATTTTAAGAAACATATATTAAATTTCCCCAAAGACGACTCCCAGTAATTCTGGATCAGGCACCCTGCAGCTTCATGTGGTACTGTTAATAATATACACATAAAAGTAAGAACAAAAAATGAGAACTTTTGTAGGACTTCGAAACCAAAATTTCTGAAAAGAAAATCTCTTCCTTCATCAGTTCATGGCAGTGCTTCTGAATGAACTGGTTTCCACTGCTTCCCCTTTATAGAGTTTTATCCCATTTCCTTCTCAGTCCTAATTTCACTTGCTTGTCACACACACAACTTTAGCACCATGATTAAGGCATTTCTGGGTTCAACATGTATGCAAATATATGTATTGTTATATACAGAATATGATATTGTAGTAGCACTAAATTGCAAAGTCATATCTTCAGGAGTTGTTTAACACCAGAAAGTTTCAGGAGTACCCAGTAACTTGAAAATATGGGTAGAGATACAGTTTAGATATAGTGCAAATAATTTTTTAAAGGATGACTGAAAAATTTTGGTTTGTTACTGACTTTCCTTATAAATTCCTCAACTTTCCAATATTTTGACTGGCATAAATTCAGTTGATTAGTTCTAGAAACAGCTGACACATGTCACCATCACTGAACGTAATGCAGCAACTGAGTAGCCAAGCACACCTAGGTTCTACCTTCTCTTTCTTCCTCTTATTCCTGCAAATCAGCTAAACTAAGTAATGCTTTGCACAGTGCTTAGGAAGTGCGTGGGGCAGAACTTACCTCACCTCTGCTACATTTTAAAATTATTCCAAGAGGGGAATCCCTTCAATACCTCAAAAGGAAATTATGAATCAGGGTAGAGAGCACGAGTGGCATCTGACACAAGATCCAAAGTTTATCTAGTGGAAACTAGAAAAGCAAGGAACCTAATATGCCAACCTTTGCTACAAAGATAAAATAATGTCACAATCTTTTTGTATCTCAGACCTACACAGCTCATCTCCTGGTGCCAGGCAAAGGTCTACTGGACACTGCCCTTGAGTTCTCCCTAGATATTAGTGAGCAGCACAGATTCAAAGGAGATGTGGAGGGTTTCCCTCACAATGGCATGATCTTCATGGCCCACATGTTCTCCAGAGAAGTGAGAAGTCAGTTGGGATTGCTTCAGGATAGAGGTGAGGAACTAGCTGGGATTCCAATGTCCCAGTTAGTGGAACCCCAACAATTAATTGTATGAAAAGAAAGCCACCTTTTCCTCTGGTTTTTGAGCTTAGACATTCACATTCCAGTGGAGGTTAAGGGGCTCTAAACTCCAAATATTCTCTTCTGGAGCCCCATCTTGAGCAGCTTGTACCATATCACAGCTTTCCAGACTGAATTAGTTGGGCCAGGGAAACTGAGCACGAGTCCTAACAGAACAGAGGCCTGATGCAGGAAAGGGGATTAGCTGCCAATGCTTAAAATGCCAGACTTTTTCCATGGGCAATTCTGATTTGCCTGATGAATCAGGTATTATTAATTGAACAAGGGAAGTAGATAAGTTATTGTAGTATCACAGTCAGTGTGTGCAGTTGATGAGAATTGGGGTTGCTTTATTCCTAACATGATAAAGACTTTAAAAGTTAATGTGCAGCTTGTACTGAATAATAACAGGAAAATATTATAATGAATAGTTAATCATCGCTTAATTAAATTTTCAGGATACAAGGGCTACTAAGCAATTAAGCAAATATTCTGTACTGAAGGGCATAATTAAAGGGCCTTCCTGCTTCCTGCATATAACATAATTTCAAAAACTTCACATTTCTCATGATCATTTCTACCAGGAAATACCTGTGAGGCAGAGAACAGATTATGCAGCAACATTTCATTGTTTCCTCAAGCTGTCACAATTGAAAATAATGTTATAAACAACCTACTAAATAATCATTCATAAAAGCAATTATTTGTTTAAGTCTAGCATATTAAGGGTCAATGCATTATAACTAGATTGCTGAAATAATAGCATGTGATCTTTACAACAGTTTGATACCTGTGAATGATTCATCATACCCTTCCATCTGTAGCTAATAAAATCTAACTGGCACTCTGCTTTTGAACATGTTAGCTGTAGAATTTGCGTGATGGATTGTTTTGAGACTAGATGTTGTCTAAGGACAACAAATATGTATGCAGACATCGTAATATTTTAGGAAAAAAGTCAGGATTTATAGATCAAAGCTTTTTTAATCTAGCGTTATTTATCAGAATAAGTTCTGATTTGGAAATCCACATAAGCATTCTCAGGATTCAGAACACCAAAGTGTTTCAGTTTTTATTTTTCAGTAGTATGAGTAAAATTAACGCAAAAAGACATTTCAAATTAATTCAGTATAAATATATCAGTTGTTTCAGACTCACACCTTCCTTCTTTCTCAATTTATCCTGCTATTTGAAAGATTCTTGTAATCATGGCATCATAAACTGCTAGAAACAACTAGAGACTTATGCAAGAATTCAAAAAAAACAACCACCTCCAATTCTGTAGTATCTGCTGTGTAGCTCTGTTTGTAGAGGCCTTATTAAACTGGTTCAGTAGGATGCTAAAACAGAGATATTGATTACTCTGGTTTACATTAGAGACTCCTTATTATTCCATTGGTCTCTACAACAATAACATCTATTCCATTTCTCCTAGTTATCTTGTCACCCAACCAACTTTCTGTACATTCTCTGAAATATGTACATAAAATCTTCCTAAAGTTTACAGTGCTGGGAATAATGACAAATCTAATGTGATTATGCTCCCATTTTATGTGCTGTCTTTAAAAGAATCCTTTAACTGTATAGTGTCAGGAAACAATGGCCAACTGAGAAAATACAGGAATAAAGGCAGCAGATTTTCACAGTTACTTTGTTCTATTTCTGACTGACATTGTAATAGATATCTTTGGGTTTCCTCCTGGAAGGCAGGTAGGGCATGATCATTCTAATTTTAATGTGTGAAGTGGAAAACGAAAAGTCACACAAAGAAGGAAGTTCTTCACTATTCCTCCTCAAAATCTTACAAACTGAGTGAGTCCTCACATTTCTTTGCTATTTATCCTACCAGCACAGTTTACTTGGATGTCAGGAAAATCATATCTAAATCCCAGTCTACACTTTCTTAAAGAAAATTGGTTGCACAGTTCTTCACACCTACTCACAGTCTACTACAAGACCCAAAAATATTCCCAAAACAACACAACAACAACAAAATCCAAACAAACAAACAAACAAAAACACTCCAAAAAACCACCACCTCCACACTTCAAAAACCCCTATAACAGCAATATTATAAATCTGCCAGGGTTTTCCTCTGTCTCTCACTTTCTGTCTGGTTAAATACTCATGTCATCACTAACATGAACCATCTCATCTCTTCATGAAGATAGCCGCCAAGATCTAAGCTGTTGAGACAGCAGTTACTATAAAATAAACCAGGCAAAAAACAAATAAAAAGAGCTTATACTTTTCTGATGCTGATCTCCAAGTTCAAATCAGTGCAAAGTTCACATGCACTGGTGTTCAGCCTCAAGAAGAGAATTTAGCAGCAGTCAGAAGCTATATGTTATTGACACAAATTGATTTAATGTTGAATGTTTCTTTGGGTCTTCTACAGTACACATTAGCATTTAACAGTCTACCACTGTTTTCATGAACAGAATGCCAATGCAACAGCACACCTACCTTCTCTCCTTCATCATTTTCTGCATAAGAATCCTTACAAAGCAGAATAAATTTTATAGCAACACAACATTTGAAAATTTCTTGGAGGAGTTCTATTTGAAACTTATTACACAAATTCCTTGCTTACCCAAAACCAGCACAAGCATATTGATTTCATGGAGGTCCTGTTCATTAGTCAGCTGGACATCTTTCTGTTAGGATACAAAACCCCTTTCAAAAGCACATTTTCTGGGAAAGTTTTGCTTCTTCAGAAAATGTTCTGTTGTTGTTATCCAAGTAATCTATGCAAAGGACTTAAAGGCATTCTAAAAAAACTTGGCTAAAAATTTGAGATCAATAGATTGAAGGCACTAAAATCAGGGATCTCTTTTCATAAAATATTTCTTGAACCTCACTTTCTTAGCATCTCTTTTAGGTCATTCATTTCCCAGGAGCCCACTCATACTCTTAGATATATTTTTCTTGAGCCTGTAAATTCTGAAATTGTGCAGCTTCCAGGGAACTGTGTGTGCTTGGAATCCTGGTTCTATAGCAGCTAGTTCAGTTAAGAATTAAAAAATAAACATATTGCAATCCTTTTTGAAACCCTTTAAAATCTACAGTGGAAGGTAACATATGATCAAGGCTTGCAGAAAGCCATATACATGATCTGTAGGACTCCAGTGTCAATTAGGAACTTCAGAAGGGTTTTTTCTGCCTATGAGAACTTTAGTCCATAATTAACAAAATAAAAGCTAGAAGAAGGAAGAATATTTGAGTCACTTATATGTAGAAACTTTTTGTGGTTCAAAAATGGCTCAGTCCCTTTTAAAATCCCCTGAACTTTAAAAAAGAAAAGGTGATAGGGCTGGAATATTACAAATTATTCTTTGGATACTCCTCTATATCTGTCATTCATTTTTCCTGACAATAAAGAATCTACAAAAGAGTTACTTAAATGGGTGATATGGATACTCCTAAAAAAATTCATTTTAACTTTGGCAATTGAAGAATCTGATTTCTGTACTTGAATGAAAACAAAACTTAAACCTCGATATACTTTTTAAACCTTCTTTTTTTAGTCAGTCTTAGCCATACACTTAAACATCAAAATATTCATTATTTTGTGCAATATTCAACATTGTTGGTATTGAGTATTAAAGGACTTTTAAATCTATTGCACACATATTTTAAAATAAATGAAGCGAAAGTAAATTTATATAGGAATAAGATTGCACAGGGTGCTTTATATTCTCCACCACTTGAAGTCTGAATAGTAAAGAAGTGATTTCTGAAGCCCCTTCCAACCACAGTTACTACCAGAATTTATCATATTTGAAGTAAGCGCATGAACAGGATTGGAATGAAGTGTGAGTTATAAACAAGTGTGTAAGGATGCCAAAACATTCCTTCCTTCCTTTTGTCTCCAGGGAGAGCTCTGGAAGGCAGACTGAAGTCACTGTCGCTTTTCCTACCAACAGAAGAAATGTCTGAGTGTTAAGTTCCTGAATAATAATAAGAAGAAGGAAGAAAGAATGCACTCTGGAATTTTCTCCTTTTTTCCCTTACTTTTGTGTATCACCTTGATGTTGCATCTTTTTATTCAATGATCTTATCAGGAAATTCTGAACTTTTGAGTTGCAAAAGAGCCATGGGATTCCTCTTCACAGAATTTAATTTGTCTCTGTCTCTGCAGTATTTGGTCTCAGAAATACAACACCAAAAATCTGAAATAGGATCATAAGTAACAGCAGCAAGAACATACTCAAAACAAACTTCTTTGGGCATCTTTGTGAAAAAATGTCAATTAAACAAGATACTATCTCAAGTTACCTCATGCCATGGAGTTCCCTTCTGATTATACACTATGCTACAAGCAAAATCAACATATGCCCAGAGTATGTTTGGATTTTTTTCCCTAATTATTTTATCTCCAGCTGTATGATTCTGTTATTGAATTTCTCGCTTTTTCCATTTTTCACTCCTGGGTTTCCATCCAAGATATTTGCTAAATACTGCTAACACTGTTTTAGATGAAATTGAGAGTTCCCTTCATAAAAAGTCTTTCCCAGCCTTGTTTTGTCTTACTGGAGTAAATGTTGAAGGGATTTAATGTTTAGTTACTGCCAGTTTTAATGCTGGCATTCACTATTTTAGAAATATAACCTAAGCATAATTTATCAAACGAAATTTTCAAAGGAAGAGGTAATACTTTCTTGTGCAGGTTGATAATGTTGTTAGGTTATGATTCTGAAAAAGTTTAATATAATTTATGCCAGACAACATAGCTTGCTCAGCTTCTTTGATATTACTTTTTCTTTTTGCTTTCAATGTTATAACAAAAAATTATTAGGTCAACATAATAGTCATGTCTTCTCACATTAAGGATATAACAACTCAGTAAAAAAAATAAATATATATATGGGGTTTTTTTCTAGTTCATATTTGTATAAGCTTGCCTTTCAGATGCTTACTTTAATTATATGTAATGTATAGTCATGAATGTGATTATTGGGATATAGATTCTAGTGTGGTACCATTACCAAAAAGACTGTTACAGGGGAAATATTAATTAGGCATGGATTAGTTATTTTTTCCATATATTTTTAGTGGTACTAAGAACATTTTGCAAATTGTTTAAAAAGAGTAATGAAAAAAAAAATTTGAGGCAGTTCAGAAACAAGGGTATATGAATAATGAATGGACTGTAAAACATGACATTAATATCCATTCAGCAAAATTCACCCCAAAATCTGTGTAGTTTATCACATTGTAATTAAGTAGTTAATTAATCACTCCTGATTTATAGCTTAGTATAAGCAGACCCTATGGCTGATAATGAAAGTTGGGTAGATTCTTACAAAGGATTGAAAATGGTATTTTTGAGTCATGGTAAATTTATAGTAGAACCTTTCTGTTAAAAATGGTTACCAAGATTTTTGAATTCTTGGGAACTTGTTTTATTCAGTTTGGTTTCCACATGCAGGTTCGTTTATGACCACAGAAAACTGATGGTGTAGTTTTTTGTTCCCCTTGACATGCAAGAATGATCTGCTTGAAAATATGCCTAGTTTGGATTGCTCATCATAGTTTCTTTTGGGCCTTCTACTACTTTTTCCTTGTCAAGGAGAGTTAATCTAGCCTCATAATTAAATATGATTTTTACACTGCTTGTACTGTTAATCTAAACATCCTCAGGCAGAATCTCAGTATCCTCTTTCACCCTTTTGTTTTTAACAAACAAAAATATGTATAAAAGTAATTTTAAGTTTTATTCAGATCCAGTGAACGAGAGCCGGTTTTTTATGTTTACTGATTTAGAAGAATTTTCTATAATATTGTAATAAAGGCAATTACAGTTTCTTTATATAAGGATCTGGACGTTAACATCTGCAATTGGCAGTTACTGAAAGGAGAGAAGAACACAAAATACGTTTGCAGAGAGAGTTAAGTGTTTCTCTTATATGCAGAGCAAAGAGAAAAAGACATATATTATGCAGTTTTGATAATGCAAGGACATCAACTCCCAGATTTAGAGCCCCAGCTCTGAAATACTAAAGCGTAAAGGAATTTTTTAGTAAAATGAAGCATTCCAGAATAACAAAGGTGATTTTCATCAAGCATAGAGTTGCAGGCACAAGAAGACTAGGAACCTTGTATCTGATTTAGTACTGAATGAAATCATTTACCAGGCAGAATTTTTTTCAGGGATAAGAAAAACTCTCATATGCAATCAGAAATCGGTCTTTTAAATTGAGAACTGTAGAATGTTATAATTATCTGAAAGAACTGGCAAGCTTGGGCTTGATGACATTATTGATCAAAAGTAACCTCAGAGATTTTGAAACTTCGTTCTTACTTTGAAATCTAAGAGATTTATTATTTGAAATTATTATTTTTCTGTATCTGTCTCAGTTCTTGTTAGACTACTGTGTTAAATTATTTCTAGGTTACTTGCAAATTCTTTTCTTGCCATGAAAGGTAAAATCAAGCTTTATGTATAAAATCCCAAACTAATCCACCCACAAATTTATGTCTAAAAATTATCCTTTTTATTTGCTTCTATTTTTCTCTTGTTTTTGGTCTCATAAATGAATACCCAGATATTCCTAATGCAATCAAAATTAGAAATTGCATGTGCTGCATTATTTGGGGAAGTAATTTCCTATCTTTTTAACATTTGCCATCAACAGAACATGTTAATTCCTTTTTCTTTGGAGGGAAGGGATTCTACTGTTGTGCAAGTATTCTCGTGCATATATTGGCTTTGGAGAAAAGATGGATAAAATGTACAGTGCTGAAATGGAAGGATTCCTCTCCAAGACACCAAAGCTCTACAGGAACCAAGCACCATCCTCTATTTCAGAGTGAGTAGTAGAAGGCTGGACTCAGTCCAGGGCACCCCTGGAGGCCATCACCTAGGGCCCCCAATCTTAAACTTCAGAGCTCTGGAGCTCTGGAAAGCAGATCAGACCTCGATTTCCCACTGGACAACTTCCAGTGGGCTACTTCAATATGATTTTGTTTCCAGAAACTGCAGAATTCTGTCCTCAATCTCTTCACATACTATATTGTAAGTAAAGTCAGTCATGTTCACAAGCACAGAAAATCTTCTGCATGACAAAGACAAAAGAACATTATATAAACAAGAACACGGGCTCTACTAGCACTCCCTCAGCTTGGAATATTTCAATGCTCAAAAGATAATCACTTGATCTAATCAAAGACTAGTTCTTTTGGAGGTAAGCCTGCATTAAAAAATGTTTGGATGCTTTTTTGTTTTAACCTCACAATTCTCTTTAAAGAGTCATAGAAGTGCAGGACCTTATAAATTAGCTAGTTCCAGCCATCCTGTCATGGATAGGGACAACTTCCACTAGACCAAGTTGGTCAAAGCCCCATCCAGCCTGGTCTTGAACATCCATGACTTCTCTGGATAACTTGCTCCAGTGCCTCAACACACTCATAGTGAAGAATGTCTTATAACAAGTTCTAATATAAACCTCCCCCTCTTTCAACTCAAAGCCATTTCCCCTTGTCTATTACTACACACCCTTGCCAAAAGTCCCTCCCCATCTCCCTTGTAGACCCTTTTAGGTGTTGGAGGGCTTCAGTGCAGTCACACCAGAGCCTTCTCTTCTCCAGAGTGAGTAACCACAGCTTTCTCAGCCTGTGTTCATATGAGAGGCGCTCCAGCTCTCTGATCATCTTTGTGGCCTCCTCTGGACTTTCTTCAGCAGGTCTGTGTCCTTCCTATGTTTGGGGCCCCAAAACTAAACAAACCACTCTATGTAGAGTCCATCCATCAAATTCATGTCTCTACAGTTGAAAGACAAGGATGTCATGCTGGACAGTATCAAACGTTTTGCACAAATCCAGGGAGATGATATCAGTTGCACTTCCCTTATCTACCAATGCTGTAACCCCATCACAGTAGGTGGCCAAAATTTTCAGGAGCTGTTTGCCCCCAGTGAAGCCATGTTGGCTGTCACCAATCATTACTTACCATGTGTTCCTGTAGCAGACCCCCACTATAATATCCTGTCCCTGCTCTTCTTTTAGTCCTGACCCATAAACTTTTGGCTGATTCCTCTTCCATCCACAGGCAGAGCTCCTTGCACTCCAGCTGGTCACGGACACAGAGGGCAACACCACCTCCTTGGCTCTGTTGCCTATCCTTCCTTGTATCCGTCCATTCTAACAATCTAATCATGGGAACAATCTCACCCTGTCTCCATGATATTAAAAGGATTAAAGACCTGCAGGCATCCACATGTCTAATTTCTGGTTGTTGCTATGTGCTTTGCATAGAGGCATTTAAGTTGGGGCCCCATTGAAGCTGACTTAGTGGCTGTGATTCCTTTGTACTGCTCTCAGGTACTTTTCTGCTGACCTGTGACCTCTCTCTGCAACCTCTATGCATCAATTGCTGGCCCTGGCATCCATATATTAGGAGTAGGACAGATTGAGGAGCAGGACAGATTGTTCCTTCCCTGGCCCACTATAGTTTAAAGCCTTCTCCACCATCTTGGCAAGCCTATGACCAAAGATGTTCTTCTCCTTCTCTGACAGATGGAACCTATCAGCTCCCAGTACACCGCATTTTTCAGAGTGGCATGGTCTAAGTAGAAAAACCTTAATTGTGGCTCCAGGTCTGTAACCATTATAGATTTCACTGGCCTTTACAAATCCTTTCTCTTTGGGAGGACTGAGGAAAAAATAACTTGTGCTCCAAATTCCCTTACTGCCACTCCCAGAACTCTGTAATCATTCTTTATACTCCTCAGTCTGCTCACAGCTGTACTGTTGGTGCTCACATGAGCAGCAGATAACAGTCAGTGGAATGAGAGAAAGAAGTTTATTGCCAGCCAACAGATCAAATTTCACTGTCTGCTTTTCCCTTTCCTCAACTAAAGTTAAGTGGACACTGAACCAAGCGTAAATATTTTTGTATGTTGAGACACAGGCAGAATGTAGAGTTACAGGCTTGCACTTAACAGATTTATATCTGTCTGTGTTTACATCAGTTAAGTAAATAAAGAAATATTTCAAATATGTGATAAATAACATGTCATAAATAATTTATAAGTTTTGCTCAGTGCAAAAATGAGATGTTTCATGACTAACTGGGAAGTTAACACTAGCTGGTAGCCTCTGCCCAGGAACATTAGAGGACCAAGAAGAAGCACAACCTTGGCTGAGACATAGGCATCTGGCAGGCTGCCAGGTAGGAGGTGAAAAGCAATATCGCCCACACGGTCCAATGACATAAGCAATTCCTCCCACTTTCTAGCCTGTGCCTTAGGCTCTGACAGCACAAGATGAACCTTAGTTAAAGGCAAAATTTCAGCAAAATTAATATAACTTCATGCAGACAAACCCGAGGTGACACATCTATGCTTTACCTTATGTATGCAGTTTAAAAATCTGTTCAGCATCGCTCCCCAGTGCAGCTCATTTCCCGCATCAAGGATCAGAGTCATGAGAGCAGGCACTGATTTCAGTTCCCAGACCTGGAAATCCTAGCAAAGTCATTTGATCTGATTTTCCTTTGTGTCCTGTGTGTTTCTAAGACTATGATTTATCACATAAACTACTCAAACAACACTCTAAAATCTGTTTGACGCAGGCATAATGCTATCTTGGTGAAAATAAAAGACAATTGAAAGGAGCAAAAATATCAGAAATGATCATGCCTTTTAACAGCAGTATTCTGTCCAAGGTTTTATTTGTTCAAACCTTTTGCTCTACATATTCTTTTCTCCTAATCCAAGTTTAAAAAATAAACAACTGCATGTTTTTACTTTTTTTTGTAGTCATTAAGGAATAATATCATATCTAATCCTACAAGGCAGGTGAGCTGAAGTCAAGTAGTGTGTGCTTCTCTATGATCACTGAGAAGGGATTTTATAGAATTAGCTCAGATGTGGACATGTATGTCATAGGCATGTAATCCTTCCTAAGAATTTTTGTAACATTTCTCTGAATGTATCAGACATGCATAAGGTCCAAGTAAGAAATGCAGAAATACAACTAGTTCTTAACTATCAAAAAATATTTCCTCTGTGGATTGTCCCTTGGTTTTTGGTGTAGAGGGAATTCAAGACAGAAGTTTAGTTTTAATTTAAATTTAATGTTTCCTTTTTGTTTTACTTCTAATTGTTTGGCACAGTCAGGAGATAGATGTTACTCCAGAGAACAGAGAGTATAGGTTGCATTATTTTACTACTGAAGTAGGCTGAAACTTCTGACACAGAAGTTATCAGATTTGGATAGCTTATTTTTTAAAGTAACTGATAGTTTACAGGTACGAACTATGGATATCTTACTAGATTAGATGGAGAAGTAATGGGCAGAAGAGGAGAAAATGATTCTGCATGAATACCTCAATAGTTCTGCTTGATTTATCTTCCTAGTCAGGCTGAGCTTTCAAATTCAGCTTTAAAAAGCCTTTTGCTTCATTCATCGCTTCCCCCATCCCAAAATCCCCAATTTCATTTTACATCAATGATGTTTAGATCCAGAGAGGACAATCACCATATGTAAATTTAGTACTATATATAACACCCACTTTTTCAAATAGCAGAGTCAGTGTTCTTTTGTCCCTTAGAAAAATCTTACTCCAACTCATACATGTATGTTGTGTATCTTACTCCAACCCAACCCAAGCCAAACCAAACCAAACCAAACCAAACCAAACCAAACCAAACCAAACCAAACCAAACCAAACAGTTTGGATTTTTCCTGTCTATTAAAAAAAAAATCAAGTATTTCTGAATGTTTTTGTTATTTATCTTTAAAATAGGAAAAAAAACCCCATCCTTACTAGTATTCTATGTATGATCATCCTCGTAGAGCAAACACTCTAAGTATCTTGATGTATTCTACTCAGGGGGCTATTTCCATCTTTGAGTTATTTTTTATTTCAGACCAGCTCCAGTGAATCTCAAAATTTTAATTTGATATTTATATAGCTAGTTTCTTTTTTTAAAATATGATTTAATATAATTTTAATTGAAAGTTTATTTAAAGAATCCACATGATGTAGAAAAGAAGTGACTGCTAAAATTATTCCTTAAGTAAATAAAATATTTATTTACACTCAGAGTTGTATCTTTCTCTTACAATAATAGCAAGAATCACCATTATTTTTGTTTACTTTTTAATACTCTCAGTAACAATGTAGTATTTTTAAAGAAATGAGACAAGAATTTTCCTTAAATCACCCATTAGCAGAATTTTTAATTTATTTGGTCCTTGCCTATATTTCTCCACTGAAATTTCTCAATATTACACAGGTCATTCTAGCAATATTAGTCAGGAAGGTTCTTCAAATTAAGAATGATGGGTTTTTTTGAACTTAGTTTACAACACCATGATTAAATGTCAGCCTCATTAGTATAGGAGTACTTTCACTGTTTCAGTTCTTGCAGCAGCAGTGAAGAACCATAGGGGAAGCAAATCACTGCAGACAATAATTTAATTTCAATTTGTACGATCTGCATAAAAATCAACTGCTCTGGTATAAACGAATGAATCTAGAATGATAATTATTGATGGATTCACATAGGAAAATACAAGAACCAAGACAACTTTTGATTCACAATCTGAGTTTCTATGTATGCCAGCTGAACAAAAAAAATGTTTGTGTTATTCTTCTTGCAATTGCATTTTAATTCAGATGTTGTTGAAAGATGAAGAATCACTGAGACATCATGAAGATGAAATCACTTCTTCACAGGAGCAGCAGAGTCATTCCTATACTGCCATGATGGAGAAATACTTGTCAAATATTTGCTAGTGGGTGAGTAATTGCTATGCAGTGATTGAAGCTTATACAACAAATCACAATTACCTGTCATTAGTATTTCCTTGCAACCACTGACTGCAAGTACTTTTGGACAGGAGCTGTCTCTTCTATATAAAACCCAAACTCTCACAGTTAAAAAGGGGCAAAACTTTAACACCGGTAAATCTGAAACAAAATAACTTAATTAACACGTTTGCATCAGATTTAAGGTATTATTTCAAAAGTGGCTTAACTGAATGTGAACACTGAATTTTAAAGACGTGTGCTTGTTTCTGTTCCTTTGTTATTTAAAAATAAACATCAGTGTTTCAACCTAGCTAAACACTTCAGAGAAATAAAGAGTTGCTCCTCTTACAGCATTAAAAGTTATTGCATAGAGAGCTTTGATCTTTTTTTTATTATTATTTTTAGGTGCATCTGAATAAATGCATAATGATTCTAAACCTATTTGTTTTTTAGATTCAATATTTTCATGGAATGCTCATCAAATGAATTTTAAATTTGCCTCCAAGCTCTGTCATGCTTTCATTTCCCTAATTTGAAGCTAGACTTTCTTGGTCTAGCAGTACCCTCAAGATACTGTTGGAGATGCTCAGATTTAGTAAGTTTATCAAATATGTATGTCAGGAAATCTGGAATGATGATCACACTGAAAATCAGTCATTTTTCTCTCAGTAATTTACGAGCTAAATCTATTTCATATTTCATATTTATGTCATATTTCATAGTTATTAAAGGTCCAATTTTGATTGACTTTTTCCCCTTGTCTCATTGGTATAGTGGCATTTCATTATTCCCTCTAATTCACCAGCTGATTCATACTCAGAATCAAATTGGGTGTGCTTGAATCATGCATCCAAAACCTGAAAAAAGGGATATCTTTTTATAGGATGTTTTTAAGCTGATTCATCTATTTTGAACAGGATAGGTGCACTCAGAATTTGGGAAAACAGCAAACCTGCAAAATAAAATGACCCTAAAGAGGTTTTGGGTTGTATTTAGTAGAACAAGTGCAAGTAACTCTACTTTAGGGTCTTGGTAGCAAATAAAATATTTATTAAAAATTGAATAGGTCCTAAGGCCACAATGAAGGTAAGATTGGGCCTTCATATTTGTTTATTCTCCTTTCCAATGAACTAAGAGCTTTTCTTTCCCACAATGAAATGAGCGAAAAAAGGTGCCATGTGTAGGAGAAAAATTAAGGACAGAGAAGGAGAATTTATTTCTTAAGAACTTTTTTTTTAGTTTTTATAAGAAGAATAATTCAACTCAATGTTCTTTGTGGAATAGAGCATTAAAAGCCATCCACAATATCTCATGGTGTTTCATAAAACTGAAGACATGTTAATTATCTGCTTGTGAATGAAAGACTTTTTTTTTTAGTATCATGTACCTATATTTTAATGCATGCATTTTGGTAAGAGGTTGTTTTCTTTTTTTTGGCATACAAAAGACTACAAATGGCATTTTTAAATCCTAAATACCCTGTTTCTTATCTAAGTGAACTGCTTTCTTCTTCCACATAGAAAACAAAACATTTTCAAATGACAGAAAAGAATGTCCTTTTTCAAGGTTTTGTCATGAATGTTCCCATAACTGTGGGTAAAAATGCATTGACTGTTTCAAAGAACTGGTACATTCATTTCTGGGAGTCAGGTATGTGTTAGTGCTTCCTGACCATATTTCACCTCTCTATGAGAGTCAAAAGGAGAATCTGCATGCATTTTGACTAAAAAAAAAAAAGAGAGTAATCCAGCCAAGAATTCACCTTTCTAACCTGGGGGGAAAAGGACAAAACCAACCAAACAAACAAAACAAACAAAAAGCCCCTGAAATAAACCAAACCAAACCAAACTAAACCACCAACCAACCAAAAACAATGCCAAAAAACCAAAAGAAAACCCAAAAATTAAACTAAACCAAAAAAAACCAAAAAACCCAAAACAAATCCAAAACCAAAAAAACCCACCCCCCAAAAAAGGAAACCAACCAAATACACAAAAAACCCAAACTGGGAAGCAAAGAAACAAACAAAAGGCCCCCAAAAATCTTTTCTCCAGTGCTTCCCATTAATACTATCCTCTGAATTTGAAATAAAACCCCAACCAAAACTCATAATGACATGAAAACACAGATCAAGGCCACTATATTTAATTTCTCTGGAACAGGGGAAAATAAAGATAGGGGTAAAAAAATTATCAAACTTCACCCTGTTTACCACCTGTATAATCACCTAAAAGAAACTGGCACATACTAATTGTTTTTGGTAGTGAAATTATACAGCAAACAACTGCACGTCCCTGAAAGAGAACACTCATCTCAGCATTTATGTGTTGAATTCCTCTATGCTTCCAATGCACTTAAAAATAAAGAGATCTATAACAATAGAATATAGCACTGTGGATTTCTACATTCCTTTTGCATAATGCTTCAAAGTAAATTTCTGCAGCTAAACTGCTGCAGAGACATTTAATACATCCTCAAAATACTGAAAGGGGTAAAGAAACTGCATACAATGCTGTCCAAAAATTGGATGTGTTCAAGACCTTGGTAATGATTAGGGTGCCCACTTCATCACAGGACATCAGGTCCAACGTCCTCATCTGAATATTGTGATTTAAATTACATATAGCTTTTCATTTTTATTGTGCAATTGTTAACTCATGAAAGACTATCACTATAATTAGATGAATTAACTGACCATGAACCAGTACTACAGGAGCCTGTTTTGATACTTGAAGAAGAAATGGTTTATTTTGTCCTCTTACTGGGCTTTCCTCTCTTATACTCTACAATTAAAGTTATGATACTGGGCTAATGAGGAGACCTGGTAGGGCTTCATTTTCTACATTTCATGTAGCTGAGTATAATCTGCCATGTAACTTTGCTAGCTCATATGCAAGATTTGGAACAATGGAGATTCCTTTTTTTGGCTTGGCTCATACATAACAGGTAGAGATGAAGTTTGTGCTATGGAGGACACTGAAAGTAGCTGCAGGATGTAGAACACTAATTGCTGAAAGGCTTTTTGCCAACAAAGCCCAATATAGCAAATGAAGACCATAAGGGATTTTAGTTCTGTTTCAGAGAGTTAAATACAGAAACTTGAGAAAGCATTCCTTATCATATTTTAAAGCTATGACAGACCAACAGTCTTGGTGTGCAGTGCTCTCCACATGTAATGGTTACTCTCTGAGACTGCAAGCAGGACTGAAAGAGATAAATCTATCTAATACTTTTTTTTTTTTTCAGATATGTAAGTAACATAATAAAAACTCTGCCACTATCTGAGTTTTACCTAATAATGTCTCTTAATAAATGCAATTATATTCCTGAGCCATTTCATCTTCCAACATTAACTTTTATTGGCCTGTATGTAGCCAAAAAAAGCATTAATCAAATGTAATTTAAGCAACCTGGGGTCTCTTTCTTAGTGTGCTATTTAAGTGGAACCCATGGCAATTTATTACATGTTTCCATACACATGAACAATAACCAGAGTCACATCACCATAACCACTCCATGTTCTTTTCCATTCCACTTGCTTTTGCTCCACAAATTTCGTAGTTCCTTTATATTTTCCTGTCCCACCTTCCTCCATGTTCCCTAAAACATATCCCAATTTACACACCTCCCTCTTTTTCCCCCTAACTAGAACTAGACCAGCAGCAGGGTCTTTAATGGCTATGGGAGACCCTGTTGAATGGCCTGAGCAGCCGGCGCTGACTGATCAGAAGGGTGGGATTTTATGTCCCTTTTGACTCATTTTGTCTTGGCACAAAGGTGTCTGTAAAGTTCAGAGTGGTAGAGTGCCCACAGACTCCTGGCTTTGTGGTCAGATCAGCCTTCTACTTGTGGAAAGGCAGTCCATAAATTTATCTAACGAGATGGCTTCAGAATTTATTTCCTGGATTCCTGTGTAAGGCCACTGAGATTGTTAAGGAGCTATCCCTGTGTGGGCTGAGAAGATTTGTACGATGGGAAGGTTTACAATGTGCTTCAAAAGAAGAGATGCAGCATCAGCGAGCAGCACAAACACAGAGAGCATTCTCAGGTCCAAAATGCCGCTGTGTCAGAGGCAGGTAGAACACTGCCAGCTGAGCTGTCCTGTCTGTTAGAGCATGGAAACACATTCAATAGGTGTCGATAACTCGGACTTGCCCTGCCAGTTCATTAGTTCACATTCAGTAATAGAAAATCTATTGCCCATGGCAAACAAAAATAAATGTTATGTTGTAGAAGATCTATAGCCATGTAGCTGCCTTGATTTTATGAACCCTTACTGCCCTGCAGCACGTGACATGAACTCAGCATGCTGCACTGCATTACTTAGAGTAAGATACTTCTCTGCTGCCCAGGAACCTACACAGACCCTTGTGACTTCTTTGAGTCTGTTTTCCATTCAATTTGCATCACTGCTGATATGCATTTCATATAACAAACTGAGGATGTGTTGGAGAAAGACATAGTAGGAAAAACCATTATGATGTTGCTTACAAGCAATGAAAAGATAAAATTAGTCACCGTTTACTTTTGAATCTTTATGTCTAGCACTTCTGAAACCAAGAGTAAGCTTTCACCTGTATCTGCACCCACCTGTCTCACTATTTGTTAAAATAATACTGATTTCATCTCATTTGCTTTTCTGCTAGAGTACCACCAATACTGGACATTAATTTTTTAGATAAGCTTTTCTACAAATAAGTGTTTTTCCACTCATTCAGCAAACTTTCATGCACAGACAAATTCTGACTTTAATTTTTTCATTATATGGAAATGTAAATAAACCCACATACTTTTAGAAAATGAGAAAAATCTGACCAAACATTTCCCTAGTGAAGGCATGATCAAATATCTAATACTTTTCTTAAAACACATATATTGAGAGACTGATTTTTTTCTTGCTGTGCCTCTGTTTTTGTGTGCTTGTGCCTTTCAACTATTGAGGATAGATAATTATAATGTATTATAAGCTATATTACACAGTAAGGGGACAGAAAAGGTAAGCTGTAGTCTAGTAAATGTCCATAAAAAAGATACTACTTCCATCTTAACAAAATTTTAACACTTTATTGAGACAAGTGTTAAGAAAAAACCAACCTATCTTGAGGTACATGCAGCTCTGCTGAAGATACGGTATCCAAAAAGCAATATTCACTTATAAGAGATATATATGTAAAAAACACTCACAAGACAGAATTAAACATGTTTTTAAAGACATTGATCAAGATGACCATCATTTTTGTTTTCCACAAATGATTCCACCTTACATTTCTTCATTTTTTATTAACTATACAAATATTTTTCCACAAACTCTGAAACATCTCTCTTTTTTACATGGACTTTTTCAGGATGGTACATCAAATAACATGTCAAAGCAAAGCTTTTCAGGAACTTTAATAAATTTGCCAACAACATAAGCAATAAATATGTTACTGTGGAGGATGCCAGAGATGGTTATCTGTACTTCATCTTTATGTTATATTATTACACTATCTTAGCTACAACTTTTTATTAAGTCAGCTCCAGGGTACTCTAGATCTCTTATAAATGGTAATAGTTTTTTTCTGAATGAAGGCAGTCTTTTTCCTAATGATTAATCATTGAAATGGTCCACAGAGAAAGAAATAGCAGATTCATACCAAACTTGCATTTTTAAAAACCCAGAATAATAAGCTCTATCTAGAGAAGCTGGGAAAGCACATTTACCTTAAAACTTAGACATAAAATTTTAATAGTCTAGACATTTTTTCTGCAATTTAATTATGAGAAATATATAAAATTTCTTGAAAGAAAAAACTGCTGATGCATGAATTATCTTTCATGGAATAAAATTAAGAAAATATTTAAATTTTGCATTGAATTAGCATTATAGCTTCTTTCATCATTAGAACCACAATTTATTTTCTCTCTCCTTTTCTCGTAGATTATTCAGTAAACCCTCTCACTGAACTAGCCTGCTCAGAAGTCTGCTAGTTTTTAATAGATTAGTTGTTGACCCTGGGGAAAACTGATCCATTCTCACACTTTAAATCAAATAAGGATCAAAGAATTTTATTGATTTACTCGTGACACGCAATTAATCAGCAAACACTATGCTCAGGATCAGAAATACAACAAAACACACAATATTAGACACACATATGCATACCTTCAGATTTCTAAACTCCATTTATACTTCATTCCAAGAAGCTCCACCCCAACCCACCTGACCCCAGTGAGGTTTCCCCCTGCTGTGTGGGTCAGAAGCTCATCCCCACCCAGGAGAGGGTCCTGCTTGAGCACACCATTTTTGTGGGACAAGTGGGTGCCCTGATCTTTTGTTGCTCTTTGTTGTATTCTTCACCAGTGACCCAGGTCCTGGTGAGGAAGCATTTCACCCTGGTGGGGGTCCCTGACCTGTTACCCCCGTAGCAAGGTCTTTTCTGCTGTGTCAGAAATCTCTTTGCAATCTTCTGCTTGCAGTTTAATTTTGCTGATGGCTGCCTTCCACATTAGTGTGATCAGCGCAGGGCAAAGGCCCTTGTGGACAGTTTTGGGTGCCCCCAGCCTCTCACAGATAAACACACAGAGCTTATTCCCACTTTTTCATTTTATCATCTGTGGTTGTAGAAGTCTTTTTTGTCAAGAGTCAGGAATGTGATCACCCTCAGGATATTTGAATCGAAGTCTAAGAGACAGAGCATTTACAGCTGGGAAAACAGAGGTGAATCAAATACTATGGTTTCAAAAATCAGTCAATGAAAATCTTAAGTGATTTAACTGCATGCTGTTTTCATCTCTATGCTGACACTTTGCAGCTAAAACCAGCTCTTATGGCAGAAGAAGAGAAGGCCACCTGGAAGGATCTTAACACAAAGGAGTACAACTAATTTGCAAGTCCTTGCTATGCTACAACGACGTCAAGAAGGACCAAGCCATGAAAGACAGCAATGTAGAATGAAGTGATGAAGTTATTAACTTTTGGCTGTCTATCAACTAAAGGGAATCTCAAGCTCCAGGTGCCCAGGCACTTTCTCCAAGGGCCCAGACAGAGAGCTGATGTACTCCAATAAGACTCTTACTAACACAGACTGCAGCACAAGTCTAACATTACTGCATTTCAGAATAAAAGCCAAAGAATGCCTGTACTGAACTGAGAGAATCCAATTAGCAAGAAAATACTTGGCTAAAATGTGAATTGCAAGGCAATGGAAGAAATAATCACAGCCAACATGCAATAGAAGTAGAAAATTCCTTGAAAGACTGAAACCAGTGGAGGACAAAAAAATCAGGGAGGCGATTATTCACTCTTGAAAGGTGTGACTTGACCAAGGTTGGGTGAACATGAGCACAGGGGAAGCTCTTGAATGATACATATGCGTTAGGTAAATTATGGCTCCCAAAACAAATATAGAACTAATGTGAGTTGTATTAGATTCTTCAAGGCCTCCTGTCCTCCCCTTCTCATTCCCTCCCTCTTTCATCCTTGTTTCCTACCTTTCCACAGTGTATTTTTGGTATTATCTCAAAATCTAAAGAATTATAGCTTTGGGCAATTAGACAATTATGGTATCAAAAGACTCCATCTAAGCTAAACCTAGGCTGAACCATTCTGAAATTGAAAAATGCAGCCAAAACTAACAGGACAATGTACTTTTTAATTCTTTGTATGTGGACGTGAGATGCCTGTTGGCTGGTTAAGCAAGAAACCAACTGTGAGCATTGTCTTTTACATATGGTGACTTCTGATCTGCATTCACCTACAGCTTTGCACTACCTTATCCAGTGTATACAAGTTCATCTAATTTGAATTGAAGGATCCAGTCACTTTTCTGTTGCCAGAAAATTATCTTAGAGGATCAGATCCTCACTGTTCATATTCATTTTGTTACATAAATCTTCACTAGAATTTCAGTTTTCCATGGTGGAAAATAAGTACTTTTAAGATATAAAAAGGCTGAGAGTTCATAAAGAAAATTCTAGAAAATATTTGATAAATAAAGGTTTCTATATGTCAGAAATACTTCCTAAGGAATTTCTTCTGATAGATTTATAGACCAGCTTGGTAAGAAGCGATTTCCTGGAGAAAATGAGAATGAATATTGACTAACCTACTTTTAGACTAAAAGTGATCCCACATTTCAGGTCCTCAGAGACTGACAACAGACAGAAATAGAATAGAAATTACCTCTTTACTTCTCTGAAATTTTCCTGCTAATGCATATTACACAGCAACTTTAACTTCCAGCAACAGGAACAATGATTAAAATAATATTGATGTTATTAGTAAATTTTATTATAATAACTATTTTGTTTTTCTTTAAGTGTTGTTGGGGAATATTGACAACTTTAAACTAGTGGGAAAAATCTAGAAAGAACTGGCATTTTAATGAAACCACTTACAGCTATAAATCTGGTGCTCTTGTGCTTTATGCAATAAATACAGGTACCCAGTAGTACTTTGATACATAAGGGTCTGTCATAATTTCCATTGTAAATCCAGTTTTTCAAGGATTAAAAATCAGCTGTGAAAACTTTCTTCTTCTTAAGATTTGGCATTGAAGATTCATCTTATGAATGGATTTCTTCAGTGTCAGATATCTTGTGCATCCTGATTGCCCCATATCAACTTTAAACATCATGTTTGAAGTCTAATAAGGGAACAAAAATCTTGAAAAATAAATTCCACCCTCTGAATTGTTTTATGAGTATGTTAGAGAGAAATGCAAACAGAAAGACTGAGAATCAGTCATAGTGTGTTACTATAGCAGCTTGGGAAATCAACCAATACATAAAAACATCATTTAGACTGCTTGATTTTAACCATGGTCTTAGTATCTTTCCTTTGAATTATTCTCTCTATTTTATATTTCTCTTGTGCTGTGTAATGCAGATCATCAGAATCACAAAGGATCCAGAAGTAGAAACAACAGCAAGTTTTATTTATCCTAAATTAGGCATTCAAATGTTACGCAGCAAAGTTTAAGCTAAGTCTTCACATTTGTCAGAGGACAGACTCAACACATGAAAAATTTCTTTAAATATTGATATCCAGGACAGGTTGCTGAAACGAACTTATTCAAATGTGGTCTTCTAAACAGGGTCAAAATAAAGGAAGAACTGTATTCTGAGCATATTAACACTACTTTTCAATTATTTGAAAAATACAAAATTATTAAAAAACTCAGTTGATATCCCCAAATTCGTCTCAGAATGCTATTTTTTTTAAACTTGCCATCTCTTGGAAGCACTCAACAATCCCATTTTACTAAATAAAAAAGAAAAAATTATGCATCAAGCCAGCAGTTTTGTGATGCTGATTTCTGTGCTGCATAAAATGATTTGGATTATCTGCAAAATCCTTTATCGAATTGATCTCGTCAGCAAATGTTTAATGATTTGCCTAAACTGCAATTTTCATAGAAATTGACTATTTCCTGAAAAGTCAAGAAAGCTTCGCTGAGAGACAGCTGCTTTTAAACAGCAGCATCCATCAGTTCTCACCTAGCAGATCCTGGAGAATTATAATTCTCACAAAGTCTGTTTCAAGATGAAATTTGAGCCTTGGCCTCCTGAATCCCAGGGACAGCCCAAACCAGGGTCCACTGGACAGAATGGATCACAAACAAAAATATTTGTCAGGTCTCATTTCTTCATGGGGATGAAGTAGACACCCTATTAGATCTTAAAATTTTCCAGTTAACCTTCATGAGATATTTTTATGTTTGATTTTCATCCCTAATTCACTTTGTCAAAGTATATCAAAGATAACATTATAAAATAATAATAAAAAATTTAAAATATTTAGGAAGAATTATTTAATTTCAACTTCAAAGAAAAGCAGACCTAAAATATATAGCTAAAATACATCCATTAAATTAAATATGTAGATATGTATATACATTATACGCATATTTATTTAGATATAAACTCCTATTTATATATGTTTGCACACAGGTATTTGATATCTTTTTCATTTCTGCAGTGTCTAGTATAGTTAGACAAATTCAATTAAGAAGCTTATTCTTCTGGTATTTTAGGTAACCTTTTCAGAGCTCTGCTGTTATACCCATGTGAGAGTTGGGGAGAAGAGGTGGGGGAGGATGAGACTGACTGCTTTGGAAGGATTCTCATTGGACTACACCATAAATCATAAAGCAAATGGATCAAACACCATCTTTCTTAATTGAGCTAGAGTGTCCTTTCTCATGTGGGCAGTCTGCAGCACTTCAATAGAGCTTTATTCGTTAATTTAATTGGGAGTTCTTCAGGAGTACAATACTAAATGTAAGGAAACTGGAGAAAATATGATGAATAAGGGTGTTTAAATCAGGTCTGAGGAGTTGTCTCCACTGATGTTTTATCACACTCAGCTTAATGAAAGAGTCAAAGCAGCTGTTCTGAGAAATGGAGTCACAAAACCATATCTGACCATTGTCTAAATGGCCAACACTGAAACTTGTATTGAGAGCATCTGAAATGTATCTGCCTGCCTCACATTGGTATCTGCTTGTGGCTTTTCTCCTAAGTGAGAAAAGTGTTTTGAAAAGTAAGGGCAATAATGATAGTTAGAAATATATAAATGCATGTAGTAGGTTTTGTGACAAAGCCAAGGCTCTTTCTAGGCATTGAAAATTTCACTCCTAATATATAGTGATAAGAGTAAAGTTCAGATAAGCTACCCACTATAGATAACAACAATGGATGTGCTACAGCCACTCTTGGCTGTGGTTTTTCCTGAGTGCTTGTGATGAACATCTGTGATTTTGGTAAGAACATTCTTCACTCCTATATCTTCTCTGCAATCTATGTAGGGCTTTTTCCTCATTTGGGGGAGGGATACGCCATTTTTTCTATATTTTCTGGAATAAGGAGACACATTGGAGGTTCAAAATACTAGCCAATCTTGTTCATCACAGGAGATAAGTACAAAATATCAGTGCTTTCTGTCTTAATATTCTTAGCATAGTCACATACTTCAAGTTCCAGACATTCATGAACTAAAACACTAGAATATCGTAGGAGTACTTTCAATGTTGTTTTAACTTCTTACAGGTAAAAAAAACCCAAAACAACCATATTTTTTGACGAGAGAAAAGGTACTTAGAATTTTCATGTTAAGACACGTAGAGAAAGTCTTTAAAATCACGCTTAAACAAAATTGGCTCAATCCTTTTCAGGCGATATAAGTAGGAAGAAAACACATAAGTAGGAAGATACACAAGTATCCAAAACCAGGATACTTGTTTTTTGGATACACAGAATTGGTCCAAGCTATCAACTTGGTAGAAACACAGGCGTTCATTAAGAAATCAGCTCATCACATTAGTTTTCTTGCTTCATATACAAAATAAAGAGTGATTTAATATGTGGGCAAACTGTGAAAAAAACTCAAGTGAAAACTCTCCACTATTCAGAGCTTCAGTATATGACATAGTTTAGTGAGAGAGGTAGAATAATTCTTATTCTTATTCTTTTCTGTCAACTCCCAAACAGTGGTAGAGAAATTAAACTTACTCTTTTCTGAGTCATGTTAGGACTGTTTTCTCTAAGAACTGGTAAGAAAAAGGTGTGGTGATGGAAAGCCTCCAGAATCAAATGTATGACCACATTGCAAAAGAGAGAGGACATCTCCAGCAAGAGAGTGACAGGATGTGCACCCTCTGTATTAAGACAGATTTTTTGCATCCCCATGGGGCAAAATATCTCACTTCAGCTCCTGCCAGAGTAGTGTTCATGCTCCAGTCCTTATGCAAGATTTAGAAAACAAACCACCATCTGTCCTGGAGTTTATGTGTAATACCATTTAGGCAGGATATTAGATTGCCATTCAGTTATTTGTTTGCACGTATATATCCTCTCTAAACATATTTATTTTTAGAGTTTTTAGGAAAGGATAAAGGATCTCAAAATATCAAGCCTGTAATACTAATGAATTGTTCATGTGCCTACAACAAAGCTTTCATCCCAATGTGCTACAACAGTCTTCTTTAATACTGGTTTTATTTCAGAAGTATCACAATGAGTATTTTGTTGTTCCAAGAATTTTTTTGAAAACACCTAATATGAGTTCTCTACTTTCAGAATTGTTATACTGATTGAATAAGTGAGGGACTTTGTGTTGTTCTAAAAGTGGCTATCACAAGCCATCATCTTAGTTTTGACGATAATATGATGATTAACAAAATGTATTGCTTTCCAGATTTAACAGAATATAGATCAGCCAAGGAATTAATATTTAAGACCTAGAGCTACTCTGAAAATATTAACCAGTGTAGATAGTGGAACTATCTGACAAGCAAATCCATTAAAACTGTGGTATTAATTTTTACTAAACTATTTCAAAATTTAGCCATTTAATCCAGAATTACAGACTTGTAAAGGATTTATTTATTATTTTGATTGTTTAACTTAAATTTAATTTATTAATTGAAAAAACTGTAATGTTTAAATTAGTGCACATTCCATTTTAATAAATAAAAATAAAAGTAGGATTCATGCCCCTTCCCTCAAAGCTTTGTCAAAGGCACTGCAATTGATAATTCACCTGTGAGATATTAAATAAAGATCTGCAGGCCTATATAGGGAGTCTCCCATCTATGGTTTCAAAGGGAAAATTCTGTCTTGTTGTGTAGCTGCTATTATTCTCTGTTCTGCAGAGGCTACTGCAGTTCTGGTGCTGCATAATCATATTTCTCTCCTCTCCTAACAGGGCTCTTTCACTACTTATTATCTTGGCAATACTGTCTCCTCATTGTTTCCTCCCTGCCCATGCTGTCTCTTTTCTTGAGAAGTTCCTTCATAGCTCCCAGAGTATTCTTTTCATTAAGGATGCTTTCAGGGAGCAAAGGCACAGTTCTGATCAAATCAAAGGCTCTGGAGTAATCAGGCAACCAGGGAATCCCTGGTGATTGTAGAAATGAAGTAAAGCACTTCCCCTGTGCTTGCAGAGGTTAAGCCACAAACAAAACCCTTGCTGTGGACTATATATATGTTTTATATATATATATATATATATGTGTGTGTGTGTGTGTGTGTGTGTGTGTGTGTGTGTGTATACATACATATATATATATATATATACATGTATATAGATATATAACAATTGTTATTAACTTATACAACCCTCAGTTTCCTAGGAAAAATAAAAAAAAAGGTTATATATTCAGGTGAGGCACACCATGCCGCATAACATGCAGACAAACTGGACAACCTCTGAAAAAGAAGGCAATGTTTGACAAAACAAAACCACAGTAAATGTTCCCAAAGTAACCAGGCACTGGCAGAGGGCTCTAGACATTGCAAGAAAATGGACAAATACATAGAGAAATTAAAAATATTGGAGAAACATAGAGTATAATATCTTCAGAGAACTGTTTTGCTGTGGACATGGGAAAAATAAGAGAAAAGATTCTGCCCCATAGAAGTGACAGTACAGAATCTTGACCTCAAAACTGAGGTCAAAGGACTGAACTCGATTCAAAAAAGGTGAGTTTGGAACTACTCCCATGTGATTTGAGGTTCTGTGCCATCAGAGACACAGAACCTCAGAACAACATGATCAGAAATACTTTCAATATACTTCTTCAAACTGCCTGTCATGATGGTGGTGCCACAACCTTTCTAATCTCTGGCAGGGCTTTGCTGACGTTCTGGACAAGATGCAGTGTTAAGCCACCACTCCTGGTCCTATCTCCACTGGATACAAAGACAGTTCCCTCCCTCTGAAAATCATCTCCTTCTAATTTGGCATGCTTATATTGAAGTAGATAGGATAGATAAATTAAAGCAATATACTAAACAGGAGTGGGTGAAGGACTATAACTGTATCTTTTCCATATGTCAACTATGCTAAAGAAAGAATTTTGCACATTAGAGAGCATAAAATTGCACACACAACTGTTTGCAACAATCAACATTTCTCTGTACCTCTCCTAACTATCACTGTTCTTCACTGTTGCAAAAGCAAAAGTAAAGCCGAGATTTTGGTTGTTGTGAGAAAATGTCCTGGCAGCAACTGCTGTTGTTCCAGCTATTCTGTGTAAAATTACTGTTATTCTGTGTAACTGTAATTCTGTGTAAAAAGGTAGCCATGATCCCTATGACACCAGAAATTATGCTAGAGAACATGTTTTGAGAAATGGTACATAGTCAGAAAAGAGGCCATCCAACTAATTTTAGAGCATTATGGAATACATAATTAAGAAGCTTTTCCATATGATAAAAGCTCATCATTCTGGCATTCAGCTGTTGGAATCATTGCTAGAATGTTACTTAACCCGTATTTTAGAACAGAATTTCACAGTAATAAGTACTTCCTCCTTCCTGAGTCTCCTTTCTGGATTTGAAAGAGGAATATTCAAAGCACAGATAATAGAATATAATAAAAGTGATTCCCTAGTTTTAAGAGGTCAATTTGCTTTGCAATGCATTGGAAATGATTAATAGAAAGAGTAGCACAATGGCAATGTGGCATTAAATTAGGACATTTGTCCAAACAAGGCCATTTCCTTGATTGTTAGATACATAAATACTTTGTATGAATTTCTCTAGCAGATGTTGAAAGCCAATATTAAAAAAAGGAAGAAAAAGAATGAAATTGAAAAAATGCTGCAAAATTTTTTTCTGATTTAAGATTTTTCCCTTCATTGTGTTTTCATACAGTCCTACACGAACAGTCCTACAACCACTATTTGATTAATGACAGTTTGGTCTCTCAGCACCTTACTCTGTGCAGGAATTTACAGGAATACTCATATCCTCCCTCCTGCTTTGTGATTCTGCGATTAAATTGAATTTAAATTTTCCAAAGAGTCCAGCTTTGAAACCTGGTTCTGTACAGCATTTGGACAAGTACCTTGGACTAATCCCCAAGACATAAAGTATGGATTAAGACTGCCTCTAAATCAAAAACAGTCTTAAAGACAGACTCCAGAGAAAATTTATAGGTCATTCATAATGATTATTCTAGGGCAGCACAAAAGGTGTACTTAGAGAGCAAGATGCATTCTCTCAGGAAAAAAGGGTCGGAAGAACAGCAGTGAATACTTGCGCTTGGATGCTTGGACCACTTATGGTGTTATGTAGGAGTGTGCCCCCTGTTGACAGAGTGACAAAACTATCTTTGTCTCCTAAAAAGGAAAAAAGCCCAGAAGTTTCTCTCCTCAGTTAGGTAAAAAGACACCTCATGGGGCCTGCGGGACCTCACCTCAATCTTAAGGATAGCCAGTTGGACAGGAGCCAAAAAGTCCTGCCTAAGAAAGTTACTAGAAAAAGAAGAGAATGAAGAAAGTAATTGCTTTTGTGGGGTGTTTTACCAGGGGCAAGAAGCTCTTGCACCTGGCTCAAGATTTCTTTGTAAAGAGTTTTGTTATTTTGCCTTTTATTAAAACTTTTCCATTTCCAACACTACCACAGGAGCCATCCTGCTGATTTTATGCCTTCTAAGGTAGCTCAGCCATCTTGGGTGTGATATAAATCTTCAAGAGCTTATAAGACCTGGCTTGAGGAGACCATATATCAGTGTTACATCACCAGGTTGCAGGTGACAACCTAGAAGTGTCCTATCTATCCATTGGTGATATCACATTAACAAAGTTGTTAATTACAACCTAGAGAAAATTACATCCTTTCATGTCAGAACTAGGATACTGCCTGCCACAAGGCAGGTTTTTTTGGTAAGAAACCTCTTTCCAGCCTTTTACAAGAGCTAATTGGATCTGTCCTGACATGTCTCAGAAATCCATTAGGATCTCCACACCTCTTATGTCAAACTGAAGAAGGCACAGTGCTGACATAATTGAGGTGACTCCAAAGTTGGTCTCCACATCTTTTTTTCTGATTGTCCATATGACCTGAGACAAAAATATGAGACACTGAATACTTACCCTCGCAGAAATCCACTGTTCACTCCACCTTCAAAACTCCAACTCAGCCTCAATCTCAAAACAAACCTAGAGCTGGAAAGAATATTCTCTACAGCTGAAGGAAATCAGGAGAGTGTTTTCCTGACATCTACCCATTCACAATTAGGATCATTGACAGTAGGTTTTTTTTTTAACACAGATCTAATATATAACTCTGAATCGATAATGACATGCTTTAAACATGTTATTTATTTACATTTAATCCAAACAAAATCACTAAGCGCTCATGAAACTTCAGACAAAGCAATAGTCCACTTGCTGAACCACAGCTATACATTTGAATGTCTTAAAAATATTATCTTGAATATGTCACCCAATTTTCAACTTCCTCGTGTATCTGAAACTCATCTTCAAAATCCTTATGTATTTATCATACTTTAGTCTTTGAACCAGGGACTTGGTTACCCAGCACATGGAGAAGGCTGAGATACTCAAGGACTTTTTTCTCAACCTTCACCAGCAAGTGCTCCAGCCACAGCATGCAAGTTGCAGAAGAGACAGAAGCAGGGACTGGGAGAATGAAGTAGTGGAAACTGTAGGATAAGATCGGGTTCAAGATGCATCCTGGGGGAACTTGCAGATGAAAGGGATAAGCCACTAGAGAATATTTCAGAATATTTGAGAATTCATGACTATCCAGTGAAGTTCTTACTGATGAAAAATGGGAAACTCCCCTTTTTGTGGAGGAACTATTGGCCAGTCAATCTTAACTCGGTTCCCAGACAGGTCATGGGCCAGATCCTCACAGAAATTTTTTTAAGGCACATGAAAATAAAGAGGTGGTTGGTGATAGACAGAATGACTTCACTGAGGGTAAATCATGCCTGAAAATTTTGGTGGTCTTCTGTGATGGGCTTAGAGCTTTGGTGGATAAGACAACAACTGACATAATTTCCCTGGACTTTGAAAAGCAATTTACAGTATCCAACACAACATTCTTGTTAACTGCAGAGATATGGATTTGATGGATGGCCACCCTGGAGTCCTGTATTCCATTCTGGGGCATACAAACAGAAGCAGGACATGGACCTGTTGGAGCGAGTCCAGAGGAGAGCCATGACGGTGATCAGCAGACAAGGGGGGAAATCTGAAAAACTCAAAGATGGTAATTTAGATTAAATATGAAGAAGAAATTCTTTATTGTGAGGGTGGTGAGGCTCTGAAAAGTTGCCCAGAGAAGCTGTGGATTTCTCACCCCTGCAAGTATTTAAGGCTAGGCTGGATGGGAGTCTGAGCAACCTGGTCCAGTGGAAGTGTTCCTGGCCTGTGTAGGTGGGTCAGAACTAGATGATTTTTAAGGGCCTTTCCAAACCAAACCATTCTATGATTCCATTAATTTTATCATTTTGATGACAAGTAAAATTACTTAAAATGGGAATAACTATCAAATTTGTATTACTTTTGTCCTGCCTGTGATGCAAAGACTTTTAAATAAGCAATCTGAATCTTACTGTCTGATAATATTTCCATCTTCTGTGAGAACCTATCCTCATTCTGAACATTGTGCTAATAGGGAAATAGGTTATAGTGTCTGAATTTGCAAGAAAAGTAGTTGTTTTCAGTCCAGATACTGCAGTGTAACATCTGTTCTGAGAAAGCTGCTTCTAATATACCCTGTCTTAGTCTTTTTAGAATCATAGTCATTATATCTCAATTTGATTGCCAAGGAGACAGAAGAAGGATAATGAATTAGCTAGAGCATTGAGATCAGCAGCCAGTGAGAATATACACTCTAGTATGATGGTCTTTCCCTGTGCTTGGTGCAAAAGTCAAAATGTATCTGACCTACATTAATAGCTTTACATTAGGTTGACTAAATGTGATCACAGAGAGAGTAATTCATACACTGCATAAGTAATTGTCTTTAAAGGGAAATACTTTTCATTGTGCTATTCAATCTTTTCTGTGTCCACAGCACTCTGATACCACTTTCTTTAAAATAGCTTTTAGAAATTAGAACAGAGCTGATACTAGAATAACATAACGTTATATTATGTTATTATATTTATTATATATATTATATATATATGATATATAATAGATATTATATATAAATATATATGTACTGGTACTATAATAACATATGACATCTTCTTGGGCAATATGGTTGCTATTTCTTATGCTCCCATTTGCGTGTAGATTTATACCTGTCATGAATTAGTTTAGCAAGTTTGCTCTAATCTAGGCAAGTACACACCCAAGTTTTTTTTAATGAAATATCATTTTCTTTGCCTGTGTGCCACATATTTATCAGGTTTCTGATTTTAAGAATAACACAAAGCCTTCATAATAATTCATGTTAACTGGTAAGACAGTCTTCACTAAAAACTTAGTATATACATTTCATTCAGTGTCTTCTGAGGGTCAAATCTCATTATATCTTTACATTCAAGTCAAAAGAAACATTTTGTTACAGAATGTTTTTCTGTTTCTGTCAAGAGATGTTTAAAGCATGTGTTTAAAGGGTTTGCCTAAAAGAGACCATTTGAAGAATCCATTTGGAGTCAATTGTTTCTTAGTCTAGCTGCCAGCTGTCTTTGTTTTGGTTTTCTGAACAATGAGACTTCTCCCAAGGAGGGAAGAGTTGAAAGACAGTTCATCTCCTTAAAGTTGCATTAAAATTGACATATTGAAATAAACTACCCCCAGTTTAAATAATTTCAGTACCTTAGTATTACTGTATTAACTAGTTCCTATGTTAAACTGTGTAGTTATTTTTTTATCAAACCATTCCGATATTAGTTTGGTCTTATGGTTGCCACTACCTACACTCTAATTATGAATTCCTTGCACCCTTCTGATAAGCATTTTTTGATATCAGATTTTTAGGCAATCATAAATACTTGGAAAATTTGAACTTAAATATTAAGCAACATTATGTGACTCAGGAGTTTGAAAAAATAAGAGTACTTTTATGCTTAAAAAGTCTCTTGCTCTTTCTTTGTAGCCTCACCTTTCAAAATGTTCTCACTTCACTTCAGGAATTGCACATTGATTTTATTTCCTCATTTATTTCCGAGGAATTTCTGGATTAAATTTTCTCTTCCTTATTCTCATCTCAAAAATAAGTTTTGTTTGGTAAATTTAAGAAAAGTCTTCAAATTATTATAGACAGAGAAAATATAATTATTTTTTCTGTAAAACTGTGAAACTAGATTGCTTGTTAAGGTTATTCCTTCAGCTACTTAAATAAAATTAACTTCACTAACAGTTTTCTAGACTGCAAGAAATTTTTGGACACTAAGTGAAATAGTAAAAGGCAGTGAAAGAAATAATTTTGCAGCATCTACAGTACATCATGCTCACTAACTTGTAGAATAATGACAATCTTTAATTAAGCCTCTGCTCTCTTTCTAAGACTTCCTAAGGAATAAATAATGCTGTGAGGATAGACAAGTCCGTGTAGAAACCCAGAGAAGACAAGTCTTGCCTTTGCTAAAGTAAGCTTTCTTTCCCTAGGCATGGCACAGACTCAAACTAACAAACTGAGTTCTTTTGCTTTCTAAGAGCTTCTTTCGCCATTGACAAATCTGGGAATTTTTTTAAATTTTTTTTTGGTGCTAGAGTTACTTAGTTCCAATAATTTTATTCCCAATTACAGGAGCTTTATGTTAAGGACATTACTCAGCTGTTTGTATCTCCATCAGTGTCTCCTTCCTTAACAATCTGAGAGTTATCCAAGTGCAGAGGAGATAGAAAACCTCAGCTTCTCAACTCAATAACATAATTCCAAAGTTTAATTCATTTCAATAAATGTAAGCTGATCTGGCCAGAAAAGCAAGAGCACAAGAAATTCCCTAGCTTTGGCACGCTTTTATTTGGCATTTGACATATGTTTTCACTCCAATAAAGAGAGTATAGAATTCTGGGGATATATAATTTGTTTTAACATCGAATTCAACATTGCTACAAATACATCTATATCAGATAAAAACAGAATTTTGTCTCCCAAACAGGAACTTGGTGACATAAAAGACCTTTAAGGGGGAACAATGCATTTTCTTTATATAGATTAAAGTACGTCTTGAAAATGATCCTAAAAAAACACAGTTATCCAATATTTGGATCATTTGTATCAGATCAAGAGATAATCTATATAGGTCTCATTGCTCTCCTCTCTGTCCAGCTGCTGCTGTTGAGGGCACTCACAGATTCCCAGAGAAGCAATATATATATTTGACCTTAGGACCCTTTGCTTCACAAGGCTGTTGTGTCAAATTAAAGACACTTGACAAAGGAATTTACAGGGGTATTAACTGAAATTCTGGCTGGCCTTTGACAAGATAAAATACAGTGGAGGATACATTTTAATTAAAATTCTTCTACAGGAAGATGTCCTCAGGCAGAAAAAGCTGGTCTCCCCCTTGCCTCTCTGGTTTTGATGATAAACTGCTGAATCCTGTGTGTACCAAAGGTTACTGAGCTCTACGTGTGTAACTGTGAAGGAATATTTTCCCAATATTTGCACTGTCACACTGACACACCTTTTTTTTTTTTTTTTCTGAGTTTGTTCTCAGTTTTAAAACCATGCTACTCAAATTTGTTCAGCAGACATGAAGCCAATCAAAATTTGATCTTCTACTTGAATTTGCTGCTAGAGTGGGATGGGCAGGGATAAGAAAAAACAAATGTTTTTGCCACAGTCTAAAGAGCAAATTTTTCTCCTCCATTAGAGTATTGGCCGGAGAAAAAAGACTTATCTTCCCTTAACTATCCCCTCACCAAACTCTTCTGCTATATTGACTTGTACTTTTTAACACAGCCAATGTATAATATCAGAGCTCATTTCATAAATATGCATGAATTTTGTCTTTGAGCAAGTGATATTGAAACCCATAACACAATAGAAAGGGAGAGTATAAATATACTTAAATATTAATAGTGCAGCAATTACACTATTAATTTGCACTATCAATAGGAAAATCTGCAAACAGAAATATTACACACTTTTATTTTCATGTATGCTATTTTTCATAATCTTTAATGGTTAAGCCCTGGAAATTTTAGTTGATTATACACTCAACCAAGAAGATGAAAGTTGAAAATATGAACTACCATTAAAGTTATCTACTAAATATGAACCATTAGCCAGATACTGTATCAGGCTTTCCTTCTGAGGCATAGAGTAAGCTGAATCCCATAAATCCTCATACACATATTGGCTATATGTATAAAACATCAAAAGTAATTTCAGTGAGAATTCCCCTGCTCAAAACCAAATGGAGTTTGTTGTCTCAGGATCAAAAACCTATTGTTTAAGTAGTCTTTGTCTTTCTTTGAGATTATTTGAAAAGTAAGGTACTATGACTCAGGCCAGGAATGAAGATTTTATCTCACCATTCATGCTGAGTGGACAGCTTAAAACTCGGAAGATATGAGTATATAAACTGAGGCTCAACACCCACAAAACAAATAAATTTATTTGACATTAAACTTCAAAAATATTTTAAACAATATGTTGGAATTCTAGGCACAGTAACTCCCTTGCCACAAGAAAATTAAATCTGGGTTTAGGACACTACTGAGAACGCACAAGAAGTATTTGCGAAAAGTGTCTGCACTGAAGTGTGAAAAATCAATTAAAACTTCCAGCCACCTCTGGATACAAATATTTTCCATGAAATAAAATGTTGCTAAAAAGCTTGTATTATAATTACACACTTAAAAAATAATAAATTTTATTTAAAAAAAAAAGATCAATTGAAATTGAAGAGACAGAAGATTGTACTTACATATTTAAATTTAATTACTGGCCTTTAAACATCAAACCCATAAATACTAGTTTTTAACTCTTATTTTCTGCTTTATATTTATACATCTCTTTGCTTACATAGCACATGTGCTTGGACCTGACAAGTCAACCTTGTGAATACTCCGTTTGATCTGTTGAGCCAAAAATCTGTGACTGCTGCTTCATAACCTCTCGACAGCTGAACATCACCAGATTTGTTTGCTCTGCAGCTTTGGATGTGAAGCCACGGCGTGCCCTCACCACTCCTCCCCTTCAGCCCTCCCTGTGTTTTGTGTTCTTAATACATCCTCCTTAGAGCGGTGTATCAGCTCTGCTGCTTCATGGACTCGTCTCTTTCTGCTGCATTTGGAACCTTCTCTAGTGAGAGGTGAGGAGTCTGAGTGAATGAATCCCTCAGGAATTCTTCAGTTCAGTGGAACATCTTGTGGCAGACAACAGTGATCTCAGAGATTCAGTAGCAGGGGCAAGGGGCTATCCAGCCATTCCAGTTCTGCACTAAGGATACCAGTTAAGGTGAAAGAATATTGGTTGCACTCCTACTTTTAATAGCTAGATAATTGTCAATTTGCAATTCCAAAAACTCTGGGAGAGTTTTAATTTTATTTTAACAGGAGAAAACTTATTATAACAACCAAACAATCCAAATTAACTTTCGTTTACTACAGTAATGTCTAAATTACTCAGAGCAGTATTTTTATACTGACAAAGCCACTGAAAGGCCTAGCACTCTTTCCTTAAAGCAGATTACAATACAAAAACTAGTATTTCATTGGGTCAGACCAGAAGGTATGGAAAGTTTATGTCTTGTAGATGACCTTATGTATAGACTGTACTTACTACATTAATAGGTTTCTCTTTCTAGTTAAATAAAAATAATGCCATAAGATGGTGTCAAGTTTATACAAACCTATCAGAGACTTGGAATACTAGTCTATAGTGAACACCATACTGCTGAGCATTTTTTGGTGTTTTGCTTTGCTTTGTTTTGTTTTGCTTTTAGGCATGATGGATTTTAAGAAGTGCTAGTTGACTTATTGATGCTGTCATTACACTGCCAGTTATGGTACAAATCACACCCAATAATGGTCCACAGAAAATATTTGAAAGGGAGTACAGGTAAGCTGTCAACTCACCAGTGAATCACACTCATGTTAAAAATGTCTTTAAACCTAAATTGTAAAAAAGATATTAAAATATTTTAATACACTTGCAAATATTGTTTTTTCCATCATTAGTATAACAATTATGGATAAGAAAATATAATTAACTGACTGAATTAAAGCCAGAAATTTTGACGTAATATCCATTGGGAAAATTACTCACTTTGAATGGATGGTTTTCTTTTTTAAATAATTTATAAAGTGAATAAAATAAACAGCACACGTGGGAACATGCAGGCATGTGGATTAGTAGGGATGTTTCAGCTTCAGTCCTGTAAACTATTGATTTAGTGGGATCAGTTCCTTATTTGGTAACCCAAACTTTGAATGGCTTAACCTGGCATCCCTGTAAATGTAAAATATTTATTTTTACTACAAACAGAGAAGAATATGTAATAATTTCAAGCAAGAAACAGAAAGGTGAAGATTGGCTGATGAATTGTAGCCTGCAGCTGAGGTTATCCTGTCACTGCTAGAAAGCTCAAACCAACTTAACTCTAGCATTTCTGCATAGGTGATTCCCATGCTTTAGATAGATTGACCTTTTCTTGAAATCTGTGTTCCAGAGAATCAGCTACTACTACATCTAAGGAGAGCATGCCGGACTGTGCTGTAACCAGCAGTCCTGTTAACTTTTTTTTGCCACAGAGAGAAATATTTCCACCAAGGAAGAGAGAAATGAAAGGATGGAACAGAATGTCACACGGGGCAGAACTTCTGCTGGGATTTCATTCTCCTTCCCTGCTTGGGACACTTCCTGCTCCTTCCTATCCTAACATGGTCCAGCTTCAGAACAGATAAACCCATTTATACAACAACAGACCCCAAACACAAAAAACCCAGGATAAAACCACAAGAGCTGGGATAAGAAACAGGCCATGAAGACGAGGATGCAGGAAAGAGCTGTTAGGTGCTGATGGTCTCCTTTACCAGAATCAGCACTGGCAGGTGCAGCCATAAAGAGGGATTTTCATGGGTGATTTTATTTTCCATACTCACCTTTTAGGAATGGCAACAGTCAAAGCAGTTGGGTATGTGTGACAAGTTTATATGAGACAAAGCCTGGTACTAACAGCTTCTGACAGGCTCTAAAAGAGTCCTACAGAAAAACAGTAATAGGAACTTCTTGCTTTTAAAGTCAAGGGAAACAAAAACAAATCACAACACTCATCATACATACTTGGACATAGAAATGCCTATTGACTTTCTAGAACTCACACTGTCATTTCCTGTAGGATTTCATTTCCCTGTAGTTACAACAGTTGATGCAATGAGTATATTTGGTGAGGCTGCTATGCAAGCCTATGAAATGTAATGGTTTCTAGGTTAGCATTGTGTCTTCCCTATCTTAGACAAACACATGCCAATGCTTTCTAATTTGAATTAGTAATCACATCCTACACATTACAAACCATCAGATCTCAGCTGCTATCAAGCTATTCCATGTTGCCAGCTAACCCTGATACCAGATCATCTGATTGTTGCTTGGTGGTTGCTAAGGCAGTCCTGTAAAATCTCATTCATGCAGTATAAGATCTGTTCAACGCTTTAGTTCACAAACTACCTGTCTTCCCAAATGAGTTTCACAATGGATTTTGTGACACATCAAAAAATTTCATCCTTCTTCAGAGTTTTTTTAAGAAATTCCCCTTATTTCAGTGTTCAGAAATAAGCAGGACCTGACTGTCACAAACTTCAGATAGAAATCCACCACTGTCATGGGCTGACCCAGGCCAGATGCCAGACACCCACGAAAGCTGCTCACTCAGTCCCTTCTGCAGTGGAACAGAAGAGAGAAAATTTAATGAAGGGTTCATGAGTTAAGGACCAGGAGAGATCACTCATCAAATACCATCAAAGGCAAAATAGGTTCAACTTTGAGATACAAAGTGAATTTATTACTAGCAAAATCAGAGCAGGACAATGAGAAGTAAAATAAACCCTTAAAAAGACATTCCCATGTGCTGGTTTTACATCCTTTACATCCCCCTACCCTTCCCTCCTTCCAGCTCTACACCAGCAGTGCAAGGAGGGAGGGAAGGGGGTTATGGTCAGTTCATCACCTGTGGCTTCTCCCTCTGCTCAGGGAGAGGAGCTGTTCCCCTGCTGCACCGTGGGGTCCCTCCCACAGGACACAGTTCTCTGTGACCTCTCCAACGTGGCTCCAGCCTCACGAGCAGCAGCTCCCGGTGAACTGCTGCAGTGGGAGTCCATCCCACGGGCAAACAGTGCCCCCAAAACTGCTGCACGTGGGTCCCGCTTCCACAGGGTGCAGTCCTCCAAGGACAGGCTGCTCCAGCGTGGCAGCAGGGCCCCTCTCCTTGGGTCTCCCACGGGTTTACAGGCTCCTCTCAGGCATCCTCCTGCTCCACTGTGGGGCTCCTCCATGGGCTGCAGATGATCTCTGCATCCCCATGGACCTCCATGGGCTGCAGGGGCTCAACTGCTGCACCGTGGGCTGCAGAGAAATCCTGGCTCCGGCATCTGGAGAACATCCTCCCCTTCCTTCTGCACTGACCTTCGTGTCTGAAGAGTTGTTCTCACAAATCACCTCACTCCACTCCTCTCAAGCTGCAATTATAGCTGTGCAACAACTTTTGCTTGGATTTCTTTTTAAATATGTCATCACAGTGGCATTACCACCATATCTAATTGGCCCAGCACTGGCCAATGACGTGCCCATCTTTGGAGTCACTGGGGATTGGCTCTGCCAGATGCGGAGGCAGCTTCCAGCACCTTCTCACAAAACTGCCTCTGTGGTTCTCCTGCTTCCAAAAACCAGGCTGTACAAAGCTAATGAAATCATGCAATCCTGAATTGAAGTTTTGCATACTGTCTAATTTTCTGTTCTTCAGTATTATCAGACAAGCATCAGACAAGCATCTGTAAAAGCTTTTCTAATTAAATTATACCAAACCATACATAAATTATCAGAATCCATATTTCCCTGTACAGACCATACTTCTAATTCAGTTAGAGATTTGGCTAGGCAAAATCTAAAGTGTTATTTTGCTCACTGTAAGACAAAACACAACATTTCTGTCCTTACTTTATTCATGCTCTGCTGAACACTGGAATCAAAGCGATCAGGAACACAGGAAAGCCACTTCTTGTGCCAAAGCTCATCTGTTTTTAATACACCATTTAATCTTATGATCACTCTCACACTGTCTGTTCTGCTTTAGCAAAACAGTAACAAGCCTATTCATTCATACCAACATATTCCACTCTGAAAAACAACTACACAGAGTTAAATTTAATATTTTTGTTCCAAATTACACAATTATTAAAGAAAAACAAAAGCACATTGTTGCTGTTGTATTAGTGATGGGTGAATGAAGCAACATAGACTCCTATGTTCTCAGAAGGCAAATGTTGACATCATTCTTTTTATGGACTGTTCCAACAAAGCTGGACCTGATTGGTTGTCAGTCAACACCTCTCACATCATTGACTAATTAGAACCAACACCCTTCTTGTAAACATCTTACAAGGAAACTAGTTCAAAGCACCAGCTGCAAAGATTAAAGATTATTTTAATTTTCTCTGAGTTTTCTCAAAACTCCCTACAGCAATGCCTGGAAAAGTTTCTCTCTGACCAGACTGTCAGCAACCACAGCACATCTATAACATTTAACAACTATAATTTTAGATATTCCTTTACAGATACTGGGAAGATTTTTTGAGTGTTTTTTATCTGGTGTTGAGATATGCTAAAGTAGGAGAAAGGTCATATTTACAAACACTTTACCAAAGTATGCCTTTTCCAAAGCATGCTATGGACATCACAAAACTGTGTATTTGTTTGACTGAAATTATCAAAGAATTTCATTTCTAGAGAAAAAAAAAGCTCAGATGCAGTGAGGTTGGGAGAGGAGGAGAAGTGATCCCTTCACTTGGCATGTCCTTTTCACCATGACAGCCAATTTTCATTTGTTTTTTTTTGGTGTTTTTTTTTTTTTTTTTTTTTTGTTCTTTTTTATTTTTTTTTTTTACCAGTGAAATTTGCTATTAAAGTTAGATTTATCTTGTTTTGTTCTGTTTTGTTTTTCAAATTTAATCACTGGTAGAGTAAAAAGCCTGATTTTTTAATATTATTTCCTTACACAATAGAATGGGCAGAAATCTACTTGTCTGTTGCTAATATTTAACAAAACTAAAATCTTGTGTGGTGGGGGCCAGTTAGAGGGTAGGAAATCACATACTTTTTCTGAGAAATTATAGTTTTATTACAAACCTTTTTTATAAGAAATATAACAATTCTGAAAATAAGGTTCATTACATCTCTACAGTGCTGCATGCATGTCTCCAAAGAACAGATAATTTAAATGAAATGGCATTTCCTGTGTTGTTGATGAACTTTGTGATTACTCAAATTCATAAGAACCACACTTTTACTCAGAAGTTCAATAAAAGATTGAAGTTAGTGTGCCTTACTTAGATGAATTTTTGGATTTTTCTGCAGTTTTCAAGTCAGAAACTCTACCTCAAAACAATATGACAACCTTAAGGTATGGGTATCAAATTAAGATACATATTTATGGTTTTCAGTAAAACATCACACTCCTATGATGCTTCAGTGTTCAATGAATTGAATTTTAATATTAAGCTGCTTGTTTCCCCCCACATGAATTTTCTAGTTACCTGTATGTGAACCTGTGATCTGATCATGAGGTCAGACTGCCATGGAGCACATCTAATATCTATTATAAAATCAAATATAAGGAAATTGGTCAGAGAGGTATATCTTAAGTAAACTTTTAAGTAAATCTAGTGTAATCTGTATCTCAGGGGAGTCAGTGAAAAAGGGCTGTTATGCTTTACAAGCAGAAGTTACATAACAAGGGATGATGCAGGGCATGATTCTGTCACATGACATTTACTCTATGGTACTATTTTCTGTAATTTTCTTCACACTTAAGAATTACAGTGCAAGGGTTTTATCCACACTAGCTAACACACAAGCACTGTGGGCTTCAGTGTTCCCTGCTTGGTCTAACTCTCACCTTGGAGAAGAGAAGGCTCCAGGGATTCTTAAACAGAGCTGGCAAGGGACTTTTTACAAGGACATGTAGTGATAGGACACAGGGGAACGGCCTTAAACTGAAAGAGAATGGTAGATTTAGATTATATATTGGGAAGAAATAACATCTCACAAGCCATCTGAATTATGGCTTAAATAATTTAAATTTTTGCATATTTTTGCAGCTGTGAACCAAAAGCTTCCAGCAGAAGATGTACAAACCTTTGCTGCCACCCCAAACATAAGCATGTGCATGTCTTAACCTTTCAATTTCCTTGAGAGCCATACCCACTGGATATGATTATTAAAACAAAGAGAAGAAAAGCTTCACCACACTCTGGCATTTTCAAGGAAAAAAAAAAAAATCCAGCTAATGGAAAGTGCTTGACAATGTTTGCTTTTGTCTTTTCCCTTGCATGTTCAGCTGAACTTAATCTATTGTTTGCAATTAGACAAAAGGCAGGACAAATTACATGTTTGCCTACGCCTATTCAAAGAAAGGGAACAAAGGTTTCAGAATCAGCCATGGAAAATGGAGTTATTTTTCTCACTCTTTACAAATATTTAAGTTGTAGGCATTTGAGCTGCAGGAATAACAAGCCTAGCTGAAACTGCCTTTTCTCAAGAAACCTGAAAAGACTTAAAAAAATCCCAAACACTTCTTTTCACTTGTCATGCAAATATTTTCAAGAACAGTTCAATTTACAAGAGAAGAATAATTTTAAGTATTGCAGTTTTGTGTTTAAGTTCTTTTGATGAAAAAATGAAGAAAGTAGGCAAATCCACAAAATTTTTTAATTTGTAAAATACTCGTTTAATAGCAATTTTGATGTACTCCTGGTCCTAAGAAATACTATACCCCACAAATTAATATAAATCTAAATTAAATAAATGTTGTAATTTTACCAGAGAACTCTCACCACTTGTTCAACTGCCTTTTGTGTTTATATCTGAATTTTTACTGTACAACCTCATTACTTCCTTCATCATGTTTTATGCAATTTACTGAGTCCAAAGGACACACATTTTGCTGTACAACATGGAGCAGTGAGAATTAATAAATTTCTTCCAGGAGTGTTAGCCATTTTTAAAAGGTGGTTTAATGTATTTTCTACTGCAATAATTTCCACTGCTTTGGAAAAACAGGAGATTTTGGGAATGGGGTGGATGGTTGCCTACAATATCATGATATACCACAATATACGGATATACAAATGAGGTCAATGACAAGTTTTGAAAAAAGTATACTTTGGTTAATTAAGTTTTTGTGAATATAACCTGCTCCAAAATTTAGCACATCTGGTACCTGCACTGGTTTTGAAATGGAGGTGTGGTGCTGCACTGTCTTTCTTAGCTATACCACATATCTGTCACCCACCACTGTAGTTGTCTTCTTCTACTTGCATGCCAGTTTAAGGGAAAAATAAAAAATATCATCATTTTTAGAATGAAGTAAAGGTTCTTCTTCCTTCACAACTAAAAATCAGGCAGCTGCAGGCCAGAATTTCACTCTTACAGTTTTCTGTGTACTGCCTGAGCAGCAAGGCAGCCATGGTATTGAGACAAAAAAGAAATGGCAACTATCAGCTTTGAGCACTAGAGACATCAAATTATGATGCATAAATAGGTCTACTCAATAGGGATTTTTTTTAATAATACAGGTGCACAGAGCTTGGAAATGGATGGGAAAAAATTCTATTTTAAAATATGGTTGCTATGCTATAATTTTCTCATTTCCCACCAACTAGACAAAAAAAATCAATCACTTTGTTCATTGCATAATTATTTAATGATTAACCCTTCCATGTAGTCCCACAAAGTGCTATAGCAGCAGAAGAATACCACTTACCTAGAGTGAGTGTTCAGTTTTATATAGCCAAAGAGAAAATATTTATCTATTTAGAGCAACCTAGTACAGGAAAACAAGTGTCAGACTTCTTCTGGAAAAATATTTCAAGATAAGCAAATGAGATCTTGGTCTAGAGAATGCCATGAATATCTGAAAGTACATAAGTAATTTCAAAGGCACATGTGTCTGAGAGGAGTCAGGTCATCCCTGTGTTTTTGTAGCTAATTTCACAATATATTAGTATGTGCCTTTAGAGAAAGGCTCTTTAGCCTTTCCTAGATTTTTCTGTCTATATTTTATCAATTGATGCAAAAAGTTGTGCTACTAATAAAGTGCACAATACATTTCCTTGATTTAAAAAATCCAGAAGAAATAAGGTACTGGGGCTTCTCCCCAAGAGTGCGATGGAAAAGTGTTCTTTGGTGACTGACCAAAACAGCACAAATGTGTCCTTACTGTTTACATGTTCAGCACTGAATAAAAATTGTCTGTGCAAATAATCTGAAATTACCACGTTGCTTTTCCAAACTAGTTGAGGGGGGAGTCTGGAATGGATTCTTTAAATTCTTTGTTTTGTAACACAAGCTGAATTTGTGACAGCAGTATTGGGCAAATGCTATGCTCTTGTGTATGCCTTAGGAGCTACTCATCCACTGCATTTTTAGTGAAAAATCTAAAACATCAGCCAAGGTTTATTCATCCTCAAAAATACTTGATCTTCTGTGATGCATAAGCTCCAAAAGTTAATGGTTACTTGCTGGGCATTGTTAATGAAGATTGAAAAAGGTTAAATTGTCATAAAAATCCCTGCTTTGTTCTGTTGGGCAGAAAAGATAGTCAAGCTCAGAGGGACTGTGTTACCTTCTCCTAGAAGCTGTCAGTATACTCACCTATCCTTTTTCCCTCTGCTAAAATAAAGGTCCAATGCTTTTTATAATTCTCTTTGTCAGTGATAGCTAAATCTTTCCAAAATATTGAAGTCAAAAAAAGTTTGATCTCCCAAAATGCCCTTTTAGTTACAGCCCACTGTTGGTATTTTGACAAAATCTTTTTAAGATCTTGTATTTTTTTTCTTTTTGGTGATATGTCAGGTCCCATTTCTCAAATTTTTGTTTACTAGTCACTTTTCAGTTAAACTGAATCGTGGTTGTAATCAAAATCTTTTTCCAAAATTTTCTCTACACAACAAGCTAGTTTATTTTATTTTTTCCTTTTTATAACTGTAGCAAGAAGTAAAAGTAGCTAAATATTTTATCTCTATATAAAGGAGACAAACAGTAAGAAGTTAAACTGACAAACAATAAGAAGTTAAAGTGATAGGACTACAGGAGCAAGAATCAGGGAATATTTGGTCAATCTTGTTTTTTTCCAATATGTGTGGTGGAAAACAATCTATTTAGAATGAAGGAAAGAATAACTGTAAGCTTTCTCCATCCCTATGTTATTTTACTAGAGGATCTTTTGCAATTACCTTCAGTTTTAACTGGAGTTCTAGGAGCACTTTGAAGGTTTAGACCACTGTTCTTCATATAAGGAGCATAAAAAATTCTTCTAACCACCCTCTAGCTACTACATAATGGCTTGCTTTTTACAGAGAACATAACAAAAGGTATTCCTAAAGGTATGGAGGATAAATTTTGGGAATGCTAATAACATGACACATAAATATTTTTCCCAAATTATTATGTTATAAAAATGTATATTTAAATACATTTTTACAATATAAATAATATATTTTCCAATAAATTTAATTTAGAATATATGTATTGGAATCTGCTTTCATAAACTATTGCACCCTAAGTTCATCTAACATAACCTCTGGTGAGATGAAAAGAGATTTTCTTGTGAGTTTCTTTTAATTGGAAAGTGAAACATATTTCACCTTCTTTACAGATGTCTGTAGGAACTGGATTACATTCTCTCAAGCATTTTCCAGAAACTGTAGCACAAACCTACAATCCTAGCTTTCTTCTGGATTAAGGTTAGGAGAGTCAACAGCTTCAGCAGCTTCTGGGTTACAGTCCCACTTGATGCTTGCTAGCTATTATTTAATAAACCTCTCTATGGGCAGTAGTGGGCTTATGCTTTTAAAATTTGTATTCTTCTCTGGTTTTTTAATGAAAATCTGATGCATAACTGGTTGAAGCTCCCACATCAGTGTTCCCCATGGACCTTCCTGTGTCTCAGAGAGTTAAGTACACAAATGAGAAGACCAAAATGCAACATGAATATTAATGTTCTGGCAGTGTGTTTTTTAGCTGGCAGGGCTCTTTTACTTGGGCAACTGCCAGATGTGATCATTTGGAATGCAAAACCACTTTATGCAAAAAGTATGAAATAAATCTAGAATCCACTGGAAAACCAAAGCTATTGATTCTTTATTACAAATATACCTTTACTTTTAGCTACAGACTACTAGGATATCTTCTAGAAATGAAAAAGTAGATGCTGATCAAAATTGAATAAAATGCTTCAAGTCAACATGGTAGAATAGGGGAAGATGTGCACAAGCAGAGGCAGTGCCTTTGTTTCCTCTCTCTGAGGTATTGAACATGTATGTTCAATCATGTAATGGATGCCTGAGTATTAATATATTTTTATTTATCTCTTCCTTTCATTCCCTTTCTAGGATGTTTTATTTTGGTAAAGAAAAAAACAAGGCTCTCTGCAGACTGGCAGTGTCTAACCCCAGATGTTTCCTGTGTATTTTCTAAGCTGAGCACCTCACATTACCAGTTGCTGTGACACATGTAATCTCATTAGATAGGGAATAAACAACTTCAAAACCATCTACAGAGCTCAACATCTAATTAGTCAAACAAGCAGGCTGGGAAATCAGAAACACCAGTGCCAGCTCTATCGTGCAGTGTGCTGTGAGAAAAACTTATGCCAACTGAATCTTTGCTCCAAGGCAGTACTGAAATTATTTCAGGTACAAATAATCATGATCATATGAGACTCAAAAAATGATGGTCATGTAATTCTTGAGACAAAGAACAAGACAATATTTTATATGCTATGGTTGTGTAGTAGAAAGGAAGGGCAGAAAATAACGTAACTTCTTCAATGGTTAGTGAAATGGTATAATTGGGAAAGAGTAAGTGGAGGATGCTAGGGTGTATTTGAGGGGAAGCTAATATATTCTTCTTGGAAAATTAATATAAGATAATATGCAAAATATTCACCACAAATCCTCTTCTGACTGTGGTGGGGCTGGGAAAGAAGAGTAGCTTTCACACAGCCCTTCAGGTTAAGTCTATAAAACCAGCCTACGTGCATGCTCAACCTGTGACTTTTTAAATGACTCTGTATTCACCCACTGCAGAAAGTGGGGGAATAGGAAAGACAGAATCAGACTATTCTCTGAGGTGCACTAGAAAACAGAGAGGAAATAGGCTGAATTTAGCATGGCAATTTCTGCCTGGAGAAAAAGGAAAATGTATGATCCAGTTGCAAGTGTTTATGCAGGAGGCTGTGTTTTCCGGAGGCTCCTGGAGATTTTCAAAACTGACCTAAAAGTCTTAAGCAAACTGATCTACTTTGAAGTTAGTTCTGCTTTGAGCAGGTGTCTGGGCTTGATGAATATCAGGAGTCTCTGATAACCTGAATTTTCCTGCAATTCTGTGATATCCTACCTTGTTTCAGGGATGCTAGATTCCTTGAACTTTTAGCCAAGAATGTATGTCAGAACTGGAATTCTTATTTTGGAGGGTGTTTTTCTGTCACAGGCAATGAAATTACTGTTTTTAAAAGTGAATCAATTCTTTATGTGCTTGCATATTTGATTTCATTTCCATAGGTAATATTTTCTGTATTGTCACTTTGTAACTAGAACTTTCTGAAGCATTTCTCAACCTGGCTGCTTTCTCAACCTAGTACCCTTTGCTTAGAATCTTTTTAATTGAGTGAGTCAGAAACAATGTTTTTGATTGCTTCTGTTCCTCAGGGACTGAAGGAATATTTAGGCTTATTATTTACATATCCTTTCTCCTGACATGCTGCTATCTCTAACTCTTCATTTAAAGAACCACTCAATATAAATAAAAAACAGGGTGGGGGAGAGGCTGAAAGAGAAGGGTGAGAGAAAGGTCCCTAAACCATCAAATATAAGTGATAGCAATTACTGAAATATGACTGAATTGCATATGATTAATTTTTTTTAATGAACATAGAAATTTTTGTCTTACCAAATGTGCTGCAATGTTATTAGGGTGGGTTAATTTTTTGGTTTTTTTTTTCAAGGCTCCAAGGCCAAAATGATCTGTCATAGGAAAATGTATGCTTTGTCCTGATCTCTCAAGACCCTCACTGTTAAGAAATGCAGTTTAGATCATACAAGGTTCTAGTAGTCCAGGTCTTGCTACTGTAGATATATGAAATTATAAATTCCTTCCTTTATGCTCAATTCTATTTATTCTAGACTAGAAATGTACATAAAAGGAAACAAGTTATTTGCTCTTAGAGTATATATAGAATATTTTTCTCTTTCCATCTCCAGTGAGAAAACAGCTGCAGGAGTGCACAAATATTGCTTCTCAAATGTAAAGGAACATGCTACTCAGGAATTTTGTGGGAAACATTAGGTTAGTAACAACCAAATAATGAAAATGACAAAAGATTTCTGACTTTTGCTAGAAGCTGGTGTGTAGAATTAATTGATTTTTATTTTATCACTAAAAGAAAAGTATGTGAACATAATTGGTTTTGCCAAAATGCTACTGTGCATTTTTCCCAGATGTAAGGGGGTTATCTAGAAATAGAAAATTCCTGATAGCCACAGCTAAAATAGTATCTCGGCAGCTGAGCCAACTTCTTCAAAGGTTGTCTGAGGTATGTCTTGCTGGAAAATCAACAAGATCAAAACACACCTTGAGAGCATCAGGTTTAAAGGGGGAATACAGGTATTATAACACAAAGACTTTCTCTAACACAAGTCAGAGCTGTCCATGGACTGAGAAACCACTATTGGGACAAAGAGTCATAAATACATGATTGTACCTGGTAAATGCCAAGCCTTAGCACCAATGAATTCTACTGATCCTGATTTACATATGCTTTATACTTCCTTTAGAAACATTATTTATAGAATTTAATGTATACAGAATTTTGTGGGCAAAATATTTTTCTCCACACATTACAGACTGTTTGCTGGCAGATAGGTCTCTGGAGATATGCATTAACATCCTCCTCATTGTATCACGTTATATTTGCACTGTTGTCCAGTACGCACCATTTTCTTTAGTTCTTTGGAAAATGTTCTTTTTTTTTTGTTTTCTTAGGTAATACTTATTTCCTGGGTTTTTTTCCTAGCTGAACTGACCCAAAAAACCCAAATGACTTTTCAGCAATTCTAAATGCATAATTATGCTAGTTTAACTAGGCAGCTACCATACAATCCATGCATAGAATTTAAGGATGACAAATTTGCCTTAGAACTTGCAGTCTTTCCCAAATATTGGTGCAATGTAAAGCGAGGGCTTATTTCATTAGGGCCTGAACAATATCCTATCAGTCTAGTGATCAGAAATGAAACAGAACAACTAGATGACAACTGGGTTACTGTACAAAGAAGACCAAAGACATTTTTGTGTCAAAGTAAAAGAACATAAACTGATTCACCACTTCCATATTTACTTGGGTACCCTGTGTCTGCTTTATTTCTTCCTCAGTTCACAACCTGCTGAAGACATTGTTATGAAATAACTCTTATTGATAAATGAAAAAGAGAGAGAAAACATTATCAAGCTGATCACTAGTGATAGCAGCTGTTACATAATTTTGTTTTGAAGCTATTTCCTGCTGCTAGAGGGTTTGAAATAACATTTACTTGTATAATTGTAATTGCATTTATTTTATTCCTCCTGGCCTAAATAAAAAGCAGAAATTAAACAATATTGAATATTTCATGGAGATAACTTGTTTAGAAAAAAATGAATTAAATTATTTTTCTGATATTTGACATGTTATTACAAAATGACTGGTGGTAGAATCATATCCCAACAACTAAAACTATACCAACTTCAAATATCAATTTTATGCTCATAGGAATAGTAATCAATCATAAATTATTTACTTCTTATTTACTTACCTTTTTAATACTTGTGTATATTAAATAATATAGGGGCCATAGCATCTTTTTAGCCATGTTAAGGACATCTACTTAAAGCCATTCGTTCAAATTGTATCTATAGTGAATAAAGTGATACGGCCTTTAGAGGTGAAAAATATGTGTATGGGAGTATATGAGACATCTCTGTCCTATAAGAGATGTCACAAGGGAGGTGTGCCCCTTTTCTCCTCAGGTATGAGTACCTTAAACTGTCTGTGCAGCTTATCTATGTCTGTTATTAATAAATAATGAATTCTACCTGACATGTGGGAGTAATTTTTGTTAAATTATCTAACGATTAATCTCTAAGACCACACAATGGGACTGTTGCCCATGATCAGAGCTTTCTCTGTCTAATTGCATGCAACTGAAGGAGCTCGCTGTCTCAATGAGCATGGGACTTGATAGTGGCAGGGGTTGGGGGAGTGCATGAAACTTAGCAAAAGATGTTTTCAGGGACTGCAGGATGTGAGAAACTTCTTAGGTGATGCTAAGGAGAAGAGTCAAAGGTAAGGAAAGGAAGGAAACAAGGTGGCTGTGAGACAACAAGTATGAAGGAGAAGGAAAAGCTGGCCACACTGGCTGGCCAAGGGAGGCAAGAATGAGACACCACAAGCTGGTGGGTCCTGAGTGCCCATTTCTGGCAGCTCAGGGAAGCTGTGGCTTAGGGACTTGCTAAGAAGAGGATTGAGCAGGTACAGGTAGTTATGCAACAGGTAGCTAGATGCACTAATTGTCTCCCATGCTGATAAAATGGAGCAGAAGAACAGTCTGTGCTGCTCATGTTGGGATGAGAGCTGTGCTAAAAAGACACACTTTTGTCAGTCTGTGCACCTGGCCGTGTTAATACTGTGTGTGTCGCTGCTGGGAGTGTGTGCTCAGCCTTGCAGAGAGCTGGACCTGGGAAAGGAGGAGCTTCAAGGGTCCTGCATGTCCCCTGATTCAGCTGCCACATGAACTAGAGAACTTGAGGACCAGGGCAGGCTTGCTCTCCAGCTGCTTATGAAGGCATGAGCATTACCTTACAGGTCGTTCCACACAGCTGTCTCTTTATTTGGGCAATGACTGGAAGGAATGACCTGCCAGATCTTCATCCAGGGTCATATCTCTCTTCCTTATTATCTGTCTGTGATTAACTTTTTTACATATTGAAGTGATGGATCTATGTGTTCTTCTAAAGAGTTTCCAAAAACTCATGTGACTGGTGAAATGGGGTACATTACATGTATTCAATTAATTTTTAAAAGCAGTAAATAAGCTTTGCCTCTGCAAAGAAAATGTAGTGAATGAAAAAATATCTTCAATTCTCTGGTGATTTCCAGGTCTTTCTGCTTTCCACAGAGCACTAGATTCACATTCTTCATTTGTCTGTACTATTAGTAAATCAGAAGGAAAAAAAGGACATTAAAAAAAAGAAGCTGCTATTCAGACACAATTATACACAAATTAAGACTCAAAAAGCTCTTATTAGTGATGTTGACTACAAAGCTTCATCTTGACCTCAATGCATTGCTCTTATTAAGTACCATCTCGAATGACAACAGAAACTTGAAATGTGAATCACACTTTAATCTGTGATTGCATCTGAACATCTGAATATATTTCATCCATTTCCCTGAATATTTATTTTAATCACTCCCTAGCATGATCCACCATAGAGCAAAATAAGAGTTCCTGCAGAAAAATAATGTTATTGCCTCTTATTTTCTAATTTTTTTCTCATTCTGTACTTGTCTCATACTTAGTAATCCAAATACTTGTCCTAGGCTTCTTATCTAAGAATGAGGTGTTTGTGCTCCACTACAATACAAATATTAGCTTTTGAAATAAAAGCATTGTCTTGCACTACAGCCACAACCAACATGAATAGAACATGAAAGCAATGGCATTGCAACTTCTGCTTTTGTTGCCAGTGATGTAGATTCAGAACACTGTTCCAAAATCCAGCTTTTAGATGATAATTTGTTGGAAGCAGATAAATGATCAGTTCGTGATAGGAAACAAAAGAAAAGTACAGAGAAACACAACAGATTGAGGGAGGATGAGAAGTAGGAAAAGACAAGGGAAAAACAATAAAAAAAGAAGGAAAGGGAGAATATTGGAGAAAGGTAGTGGCAGATAATATTATTTACATGAGACGAATGAGAAAAATGCAAGAGAAAATTACAAAAAAAAACAAATATAAAGGCTTAGAAATGTTAAAGATAAAAATTAAAATCTTAATGAAATCAAAGGAAAATAATTAATTGACAAAAAAGATTTTTGAATACTTTTTTTCTATGCATTTTTTACCTAGAGGAAAGGAGGGTAGGTAGAATAAGTCAAGAACACTAAAAGGAAAAAGGAAATATCTAGAGATACAACCAATGAAATGAAAGAAAAGGAGCAAAGGAGTAGAGCATAATATATCTTTTGCAGCAAATATTAACATTTTACAATTTATTTTACTTTCTTTGCATTAACATTCATTATATTCTGCACTACTTTAGAAATCTCATCTTGAGCTATATCCTACAAGTCAGTAGGTATGAAATTCCAATTAAAATCTTAAGTAAACTTCTGAAAGCAAAACATTGGTGCTAAATATTTACCATGATAGAGCATATGTTTTATTCTCGTTTCAAGTCAATAAGTGACATTAATTTATTATGATAATGATCATTAATTTATTATGATAATGATGTTTTTATTTTAAACTTTTCACTGATATTTGCATCAGATTTGAAATATGATTCAGAATACCTCAGTACATCATACAAGTATTAAGCATATACTTTTGACATCCATCGTAAAGATTGCATTTCACTGCTGTTTAAAATAGCTAGAAATGGGAAACCCTTGAGGTACACAATATTTACCACCCAGGTCTGATTTTCATTGGGGTTTTTAATAGTACAATGGCCAAGATGCATTATTAGTTGATGATTTTTTAATATGCATTAAAATTTGAGGGGTCTTTTACATCAGTATTTAAATAAAGACATCTCAGAAGGTCATATAAGAAACACCAATCATTCATAGACTAAATTAGACTGAATTTGCTGATTTCCATGAAATTAAGAGACAAAAAGGTTAAACTTCACTGCTTGCCAAGTTTTCCTCCCACTGCATGTATTTAGCCAGCAGGACTGGAATGATGAGGGTCTCTATAGTAGAGGCACTGACTCAGTGGCCCAGCATTGCCCCAGATGTGGTAAGATCCACCCAGTCTGCATCCTGTGTACCATTCTTGCAGACTTTCATCAGTGTTTTTGAAAAGGAGGCAGATAATAGTATCAGAATAAGTCATATCTGTCACTTTAATAAGACCCAGATTTTATAGGAAAATTCACTGCATAACGGTATTAGATGTCTCCTGTGTTTGTCTAAATAATTTATGAACCAACAAAATATTTCTTTGCCTTCTTGAATTCTGCAAGAATTATGCCATGTCAGACTTAATTTCAAATGAAAAGAATGTTTCCCTTTGTGTATTTCTTTTAAGAAAATCCAAAAACCTCTACACTGGGCATTAATGAGGCAGTTTGTGATTTTTTTGCTAAAGGGCATGGTTGCCTGTCTCTGTGGGCTTTGCCATGAGATAAGCACAGCCTGGAGCAGCAGGATGGTGCTAACTCAGAGTCCGGGAGAGGCTAGATCTGGTTAGCTCATCCTGGTTAATGCATCCAGACAAAAACTCCCGCTGGGGCAAGCAGTGTAGAGAAGCAACTACTTATATGTGTATCACTGGTCAAAAAAAAAAAAGGAAAGCCAAGTTAACAACTGTGCTGAAATCTGCTCTGGTGGGTAAAAGGTAATTCTGGCAGGGGGACATTGTGATGAGGACTTGCAGCCCATCAACTCAAGAAACCTACTCAAAAGAAGAAAAAGATTGAACATGGGGCATAATTGGCATTAGAATTGAGGGGATCAATCAAACAGAATAAGAGAACTGTGTATCCAATGAGCTTTAATTCCTAGGTTTGCTAAGATGTATAAATGATGAAAAGCTTTGAACAGCTTCAGGAAATCCACAACCAAGAAGAAAGATGTGAAGGAGAAGTGGGATGCCTCTGGATCCATGGGTGGTGACATTCTTCTTGATCTTTCTGTCTCTCTATCTCCCTTTTCTATTCCTTTCTATCTCTCTATCTACATTTATTGTTAAATAAAATCTGTATTGTTGACTTCTGCATATGGTCTCTTTTGGACCTTAATTCAGGCAGAAGCTTCTCTCACTAATTAGTTCTTAACATTTGCCAAAAACAGACAGCTGATTCCAACTTTCTCCCTCCTTTTCTTCCAAAAAAATCTCAGTTGTTTTTAGGCACACGAGCAGTGTCTGCAAAATTTGCTAGGCTGAAATTGGTTGTTTTAATTCCAGTAAAGAAATCTCATTGTTAAATGAAAGGAGAGAAAACTCAGTATTGACTATTTTAAAAGGAATTTCAGATGTGTCACTCAGCTGTTAAATGTTCCCATTCATTTTTATATATTATCAGTGGATTTATACACCCTTAAACACTATTGGACAATTCCTGTAGCATTACAGCAGAGTGTCCTCCCTGAGATGTTGTGCTGGAAAGTACAGATACAGAATTCTGACTTTGTCTGCTTTCCAATATCCCTTACAATCTAAACATTACTATTCAGTGTCCCGAGGCTCTCTTTTTGCCTTAGCTCTAAGTGATTTTGTTGTATATAAGAAATGTCCAGAACAATCACAGATATGCTTCAGATATTCCCATCTATGTTTAAAATGTTTAGATGGCTGGAGGCTAAAAATGCTCGTTATTTTGTTCCAACAGCTAAAGTGTTTGCAGGAGAAACAACACCTACAAATTATGTTGTTTTATTCTGAAAAATATTTAGAAATATCAACAGGAAAATGCTGCAACTCTGCACTCAAGGGATGCAGGATCAAAACCTTGCACTTTTAAATGCTATCAGAGTTCACATTCAGTAAGACATAAAGGTCTGTAAAATTTCATTTTTGTAATCTGGCATGTTGCATAGGCAGAACCTGTACCCAGGTATTCTTATTTTCTATGCCCAAATTCCTTAATGCCTCACCACATGAAACTCAAGGCTTGAAAAGACTGCTATCAGCCACCAGATCCAGTCTCCTGCAACTATGGGAAACATTTCAGTCGGGACTGAACTCAAAAACATTCTGCAGAACATCTGCACTATTATCTTCTGTACAATAAATATGTGAGACACCTGTAAAATAGAGGACATTTAACACTTCTATACAAAGGACCATATGTCTCAGGGTATCAGCAAAAGAGTAGGAGATAAGAAGGTTGCCAGTAATGCATTGAATTGCTGAAGTGCAGTTTGTTATCCAAAAGTGAATGCAGTCACTTCCCTAATGATCTTCTCCCATCTGCCCAGAGGAAATTTGTTTCCTATTTCCTGACATGAAATATCTAGTAATTTTATTATGTTGGCTTGTAAATACAGGAGCAAATAGCACTAACCAGAAACTTAGAAATTCACAAAGCATTTTGTATGGAGAAACTGGACAATCTTTTTCATCCTTAATTCTGAACTTGAGATTTGATATGATCACTGCTTGAGTAAGACAATTTCTTTCTGAGAGTGGGGTCTACTGCTTATGTGTATTGAACATAGTAAAAAAATACTTAGATTCAAACAATTGACTGTGATGTAAAGACCAATAAACTCAGGTAAAGAGTTGGGAAAGGAGAGGGAATCACAAATGGTATTGAAATCCTTTACTCTTGAATGCCACTCCAGTGACCACTACTAGAATAGACCTTTGAAAATTTTTGCAGAAAAGTACAGATATTTGTTGTCAGCTTCTCAGCTATGGGGAAGAAAAACTCAAAATAAACCTTCACTTATAATTTCTCTGGATTGTTTTCTGAACTACAATTTAAGTGCTGTCTTGTAAAATCACCTTTAAAAATTTGAAGATATACATCTAGATTATTATCCTTTAGCAAACATAATATTATCAATGGATACATTGGGAAAATAATGGGAAAAACCTAACAACCAAATCAGAAATAAAATTTATTTTCCCTGGACATATTTTTTATGATCAAAGACTATCTCCACTTAAGAATCCTTATATTAATTATGCAGTTATGAAATACATAATCACTTAAATGGACATAGATGCCCATTTTTTTTTCAGAACTAATGCTGATCTGAAGGGACAAAAGTGAAAGAGAGAATGTTTTGGGATGTATATGTACATATGGCAAGAAAATTTGGTAGCATTAATCAGATTTTTCAATACTTAAGATATTCTATGAATAAGGAGAGAACTAAACCAAGCCTACTATTAAAAAATATGCTTCTAAATCTGGTCTAAAAAAATTCTGATCTTTTACTCCATTTCAGAGGTATTTTTGTCTCCTTTCTTTATAATCCCTATTAATTTAGGAAATGTTCCTTCAAGAGGCACAATGGATCATAACCTTCCCAATAAAAAAGTTGTTTAGAGAGATATAGAGTGGTTTCCGGTATGGCTGAGAACCAGTCTTACATGAGTAACCACAAAAAAAAAAAAAAACCAAAACATAAGAATGAAGAAACTGAAAATATGTTGTTTGAAAATTGTGCCTTGTGTCCTAGGTCCATTACTTGAAAGAATCAAACTAACAGGATTATAACTTCTTATTCTAGATTCTTATAATGTTTAAGAAAAGTCCTTTGAGAAGGTATTTAGCAAAAAATTTTCCTAGATTATCCATACTCTTCAGAAGGCAAAATTCTATTGTTCCTAAGGCAAGGCATGATACCAGTGACAACAGATAAACAAAATATGTCTGCAAGAAGTACTTTAGAAATTATGTTGAGATGAATTTTGAATCTGAGCTTGCAAAAGCTATTTACTGTACACTTCTCTAATTTTCTTTAAAAATTCATATAAACAGGCATAACCCACTTTAGTGGTTATGATTGGTATATTTCACTGAACACATAAGAAATGAACAAGTTATAGCTTTTAGGGTGGACTGGGCCACCACGATTTTTTTAAGCAAAACCAAAAGGATCATGCTTCCTTTAACCAGCATTTATATCTTAAGTATATAATTTGAATTAAATAATAACTCCACTTATTGGAAAAGAGAGACATTTTTCCTGTCTCATAATCACATAATATTAACAGTGCACATGAACATTTAGATCTATCCATAGTAATGTTGCATCCACAATCAGGTTTATGGTGCATCTATCTATGAGCACAAGTGGCTATAGTCAGGTGTCAAACTGAAATGTTTTCCAGGAGCAAAAGCCTTCCAAACCCTTTATATTTGCTGTTATGGACTAGGTTTAGTCAGAAATTATGTGAAATCATGTTGGCAAAATTCAGCTTTGCAAGATCCAAACAGTATTTCAAGCAAAATTCTGCCATGTGTTTTGGATAACTGTCTAAGCCTGGGGAATCAATGCTTTTGGCTTTCCTTATTCCTAGGTGTTCATCCAGTACATCTGGTTGCAGTAATCAGGTCCTGAAATTTCCTCTCTGAGAGTCTCCTTTGGATTCAGCTTGATTGATAGATGCTGAAGTCCTTTGTTTTAGGATGACCTCCTTCTCAAACTATGGATGAGAGTCCTGGATCTACAGATCTCCTCTCAAACACTTTCAGACCAAAACAAAATTTAAAATTTTCAAACATTTCCTAACTCCGTTCTGTATAGTTCTACTCCTGATTTATTCTCAGAGCAAATTAAGGTTTTGTTTTGTTTCGTTTGGCTTTGTTTTGCTTGGCTTTGTTTTGCTTTGTTTTGTTTTTAATAACTATTGAATAATAAAATTAACAATTGTAGGCAGGAAAAGCTCTAATAATAGTTGTGCAATCTGCTTGCAGCAAGGGAGATAAAGATGAAGAGTTTTGTCTTGAGCGGCGACAAAGAAGGTAAAATGTCCAGTTCATCTCTACAACATAAAAGATGGGTAAACATATCTGCAGCATATTCTCAAAGAATTCTGGAGATATTTGGTGCTTTGCATTCATGGGCAAAAGTACATCTATGTCTACATATCACATATTCAACTACATACCACATCTTCAACTGAATGAACCACAATTTTCGTCTGTTTACTGGGAAACAACCAATGCATCCACTCTCAAAAGTAGTCATTGTACCAGGGAAACCAGTGACCCTTGTGGCATGATATCTCCTGATAAATTATCACGGTGGTACTTATTATTAATGATTGTAAAGCGCTCACCTAATGAAGGTATTTGTGAATGCTGGTTTATAACACAGATGTGCATTACCTGATACAGGAACAGTCACATTAGTTGAAAGCAAAAAAGCAGCATAATTAATGTAGCTAGCAAGAAAAATTAGAGCCTCATTTATTTCAGGGGAAGCTTTGTGCATGACTGTATACAAACAAGGCAGCCAAAGTGACTGGAATGTCATTATTCAAATTCATGCTTCCTTGATAAAACTAACACAAAGTCATTTATTCTGCTCATTCATTTTATTCCTCATTTCTTCATATATTCTGTGTAGGGATGACAGCCCCAGCCAGCTCTTATGTTTCTCTGTGTGTAGTGACTGTTATCTTGTTTCAAATGTAAAATAAATTTAAAAAAAAGTAGAAAAATTTCAATAAATTTCTCTTTAAAATGCTGTCTTGAATTAATAAGAAGAGATTTGTGGCAGGTTTGTTCAGGGTTTTTTCAGTGTAAGGTAAGAATAAAACCATCTAAAGTACTAGGGGATCTTGAATACCCTGCCTGGCTTTTTGTGTCCAGTTTATGGTTTTCCTGACTTTGCTTAATAAGCTTACAAATGTTAAAGTTTATTTTTCAAGGTATGCCTTCTCTGGGAGTCCTCGAGTATGATCTATATTTCTGGACATTGACATTAAATAAATTCTGTTTAATAAGCTAGACAATGCAGTTCATACCTATTTTCCAGTTCTGCCATTTAAAATGGTAAAGAGCTCTGATTTAATGAACTAAAGCAAACTAAGTCATCACTGTGCACACAAATTTTCAATAGTGACATTTCAGAATCAATAATACAGAGATGTCAACCACACTAAAAACTAGCAGCTGTGAAACAGCTTTCCATTAATTCTTATTGGAAAAGTTACTGAAATAAATTTCTGAGCATAAATATCTAAATGCATCTTTGTTCTTGATCTAGTATACACCTAGACCTGGATTGTGCCATATTTTGCTTGATTTTTAATTAAAACTGAAGTTTCTCCTTCATTCTCTCTAAAAAGAAAAGAAAAATAAATTATTTGGAATATGATGGTGGGTTATTTTCCTGAATAACCCTGTAATTATTCTCATGTAGTCATTTTCACTGAGAGCAGCAAAGATTGTCTAATCAAGATACAATTGGAAAGAAAAAATTCTAAGAACATTCCTTGCTTTGAAGAAAAATAAAACAAAATGTAACAAACCTTCCCCAAAAATCAGAAGATTGTTCAAATTATATTTTATTCTATTTCAGTTTCTATTCACTTTCCCAAAGCCTTCTGGATTGCCCTTCCAGTGTGAGAAAGGAACCATCATTTATCATACCTGCTCCTTGCTTGCAGGGTGCTATTAACCTCACTGTCAGGCCCTGCCATCTCTTCTTGGGTAACTGTGAAGGACAGCTTTCCCATCACCAAAATATTACCAAAGAATATCACCAGTGTTAGTCTCACTTTTTCCTAGTTTTTTTTCTTACCAAGAACACAGTTGCAGAACTGTTTTATGCCCATAGTTAATTCAAGCATGTTCCTTGAAAAATTGTCAAGTGTTTCGAAACTGTCAATGTTTCTTATTCTCTTCAGTATGTTGCATGTGTACGTGAAAAATCTAGGGGAGTATCTGAGGGCAAAAAAGAAAATTCAAAGCTGAAATTTACACTGTAGGGACCTGTTCTGTTGAGAAAAATGTAAAGATTTCATCTGGGTGACATTCTGCTCAGTTCAGTATGTATTTAAATAGATCCTATTCACTTAAGGCTTCTCACCATAGACACAGCAAAAAGCACTTCTGTGGATTTAAAAATAACTGAAGTTTCAGAATTTTCCATGAACTCTTCACTCACAGCCATCCTTCTCCTTGCTCAGTGCTACCTGATAATCTCAATCATCAGGGCAGCACTCGTGGCTGGCTCTTCACAATTCCTCACACTGAATTGCCCCCATTTCCCATGTGCTGCAGAAGTCTGGGTGTCAGGAACTCTTTTCTGCATATGATCCCAGCACAGCATTGAGGCCCATGATAAGGTACCTTAAAAAGAAGGTCAGAGAGTACAAACACTCTCCTCACCACACCTAGGTGGTTCACATAGGTGTGTACTCACCTACCTGTTTAGCTTACAATACATGCAGTCATACAAGCACAATGCAACCAAAAACCCCACAGTCAAATGCATGGAGAGATTTTTGATTAAGAAAAATAAAATTTTATTATCAACACAATAGGTAAGAATCTTTCCCACTATTTTGTGGCCCAAATTTTTATTTTCTACCCCCAGATGCTCTGTTGTTTCACTTATAAACAGCATATGTCCAAAATAGGTATAAACCACAGAATAATCTTCACATTTTAATAACAGACATATACTTTTGCTCACAGTTTCCAGAGAAAGCAAATAAATCAGAAAGTGCCTATGAAAACTTTTAGCTCAAATATTGCCATTTTAAGCAAAGCTGAGTTAATAAGAATGGAAAAAGATTTGAAATACTGCTGAAATTTACCTCTAAAAGTCAATTTCATGCAAACACAATATGAGCATCTATCAGCTTCACACTGGGCGGAGCTGTAATGGTGAGGGAATTACAGAGAAAAAAATTGGAAGACGGTTTTCAACAGAATACCTCTTTTCTTAAGCATAAATTTTGTATAATACATGTGAGAAGGTTCTATTAATATCCTTGGACAAGAATGACAGGAGTGGAGCAGAGAATTTCATGTCTTATTGCTGTTTCATACCTAACAAGTTGTTCGCTGCTTTCTCTAATATGTATTCCTTGTCAAGCTGTGAAGGTGTTGATAAAATTATTCTCCATGTCTTTTCCCCATCCCCTCTCATAAAACATTGATGAAAACAGAAAAGGATCTGCACTGGAGGAAAGAAAATGACATACAAAACACCAGCTTAAGATGAAGTATTTTTGAAGCAAAAACCTCACTTTCCTATTAAAAAGTGAAATAATGAAAGGGCTTTCTTTTAAAGTATCCCCATTCAAAAGGAGTTCTAGCTGGCAGAATATTTGAAGCAGCAGTATTTATCATTGACCACCTGAAAATTTTATGTATTATTAAAACCAATCAAAAAAAAAAAGACAAAAAAGTCACACAAGCAAACAAAAAATCCCAAACAAACCCAAAAAACTCCAAAAAAACAAAACAGCAACAACAATAACAAAATCTGGGACCACAAATGGCTCTTTACTCACTATTCTTCTCTCCTACATATTCCACTAACAAAAATTTGGTAGCAGCTCTGTACCAAAAGTTGGCAAGGATTTTAGACATAATGTAATATATGTTAAAACAAAAGCAAAAAAAAAAAAAAAAACTGGATAAGCAGTTGAAAACTTGTTTAAAAAGAACCCAAATCCACCTTCCCAATGATGAAAGTGAAACCATGACACAATAATGAATTGGATAAGTTTGCCTCTGATTTATTGTTTCTTTCACAAATAGTCATTGCAATGTTTGCAACAAAACAATCATGGCATCTGATAAAATATTCATATTTCTGCTGGGTAGAGACACAACACACAGCAAAAATACAATCTACAGAGCAGAAGCAGAATCTTCCTCACTGCTTTCTCTTCTCATCATGGTTAAATGGCTTAGGAGGGTGTTTTTTTAATAAAGTCCACCACCAGAACCTTGCGAAAGGTTTATCCTCAAATCATGCCCACAGTTTAATGAAGCAATTTTCCCTAGAAAGTTTTCAGTAAATGCTTTCAAGAAGTTCCTTCATGCCCCTAGCAAATATACATCAAATCCAGCTTCAAGTGTGAAAGCAGCAGCACAAGGACACCTGAACTGGAGAAGTGAGAAGAGGAAGAGATGCTGAAATCTGCTTCCAATCTATCTCCTAAGAAGAAAGCTGCAGGCAAGATGAAACAGCGACAAATGAAAGAGCTGGAGTTATAGGCACGGGAATAGACAGATACTTTTGACATTTTATATTTTGAAACTCTTTCTTTGATAGTTCCATATTCTTCACCCTTGTAAGCTTGATTTAATCTTTTTTTCTCAAAGTCTGTCTAGTATGAAGTATGATGCCTCTTGTCTTTTTGGTTTCTTTTTCTCTCCAAAAGGTGTTTTGAGGTCAGGTAATACTGAATGCCACATAACAGCCAAAATAGATCTCCTATCCAGCCAGTTTTTTTCTGTTAAGCTTGAGCTGACAGCTTTCAAAAGAGAAAAATTATCATGTATTCCTCTGTGACTCAATTTCACCAACAAAAAATATTGGAACAAATAGAAAATTTAACCTATTCTACATTTTACTATATTTTGATAGGATGCAATATTCTCTCCCCTTTTCTTTTTTTCCCACATGACTTCTTATGTGATTGTCTGAGCTGTATGACATTAATAAAATTAACTCACTGGATTCCTTATTTATAGTTTTGGGTATCTGGTAGATTGGATATCTGACATCTCTCTTTATTTTTAACTAGTTTAGTGAAATATTCTGTTGAGGTTTCACCTGAAGTTTAAAAAAGAACAATAAAATTGTTGGTTTTACACATTTTTAAATTTCTAAAGAAGTGGATGAAATGATAGCATGTCACATAAAGTAGTAAATACCTCCAGGGAAAGTCTTAAAACCTTTTCTGGCCTGTGGCCATTATTCAGTTATTTAGTGTGGCCATCAGGTACTGACAAATATGTCACCAGTGACAACACTGAGCAAAAAGGCTAAACACATGCAGACATTTCTTTCATCTATCTAAAAGGAGGTGTTGGAAGTGAATCACAGACAGTAGACTCAATACAGCTGGACTGTAGTGGTGAAGATATTCTCTCATTAATGTTTCTCTTGAATGGTGCATGTTTGGCACCATTGAAAAGGCATTCTGTTTGGATAAGGATCTAATAAATCACATTGCTCAGGAGGAGAAAAAATGTTTTGCATCTCTGCATTAGGCAACTGACAGCAGCAAGTGTCTCATAAAGACACTATACAATTAATATTCTGTAAACATGCAAGAAAATAAGGTCCTATTTACCAGTCACAAAAATGTGCCAAGAAGTGTAGTGTGATGCATTTTTGATACAGATTAAACATTTTAACAAGTTGAAAATTATCAGCTTAACCAAAGGTTAGAGCAGGGTGGTGATAGAACTGATTCGATTCTAGTCCAGCTTAATTTAAATGCTGGCAGGGACAACAGAAGCAGTAAACGACAAGCTGGTCACTGCCAAGATATTTTGGATCTCTTTTTTAGAATATGAAATTGTTTGTTTCTGTGTTTTTTTCCTGCCCCCTATGCAGTGTTTATACTATTACCAAGCAGACAAGTGAGATGTACATATTTGGTGAAAAGTCTCTGTTTTCACAGCATTTCATAAGAATCCTACTGTGAATTATAAATGAGTGATAGCTGAAGAGGCACCCACACAAAATAATATCCTTGATCTCCTTCCCCTCAGTGGCCAGTCAGTCCTCTCTGTCTTTTACCATTCCACTAAGGAATGGTAAAAGGGGATGGATCACTAGGAACAGCTGAGTTCATCTCTCTGTCCTTTATCAGTCAAAGGATTTCTTGACAAGAATCTCAGCTTCTGCTATTTCAGTATGCATGTTATCATCTTGTAATGAGTTGACATATGGATTCACACCCAAGGTCAGTCATTCTGGCAAGCCACAGAGCTGCCACTGCATAGGCAATCCAGCTTTTAGTAGTAGAGAATGCAATGTTGCTATGGTCGAAATCCATTTAAAATGTGTGAAGCAGCCTTTCAAATCAATGAGAGGCAGTGAGCTGTAAAGGAATTGCATCCTTAGGAATCTACTTGCACTTTTGTTTTAATGCACAGGATCATCAGAGATCTCATATCACATAAAATCTGAGTTCTTTGAGAACAAATTAGGGCATTAAATTCTTTTAACTTCCACTGACTCAGCTGTAACAATACATCATGTTCAGAATTGCTTGGAAGTCACAAACCTAAAGCTGAAAAAAATTAACCCATCAAAATCATTTAATTTTTGTCATGGCTCTATATTATGCACAAATGAAAACATGCCTGTCACAAATAGAATGAATTCTACCAGCAAGGAAATCCAAAGGGATAACACCTATTTTTGTGTTCACAGGTTCAAAGTATTAGATTCCCTGCAGCTGACAAGTGCAAATACTGTCTTTTCCTTTCAAATTCTATTTGAGTATTAAAAAACTGCAAACACCATGTAGAATTTAATATTTTCAATCATGAGATTTTCCATTATTTCATCCTCTAGAACATGCCCATGCACTAGTGAAGGTGAAGTCTCCAAGACACCTATGAAAACTTTATCTGATCTGCAAGGAACTAACAGGCTTCTCTGGAACCTGTGAATGCTTCTACTGCTGCTGAAGGAAACTGAGTGGATGGAAAGAATTTAAAATTTCAGCTACAAACACAAAAACAGCCGCTGGCAAAAGGATTTCTAGCTACAAACAGTACAGCAAAAAATAATGATGCTCTAGTTCAAGTATCATTGCACATTCCCTGATGACCAGCTAGATGACTGCTAATTCCCATATGTCCTACCAAGAACGGGAGGATTGTTGTTCCATCTGTTGGAAACAGAGAGGAGGAGGTTAGAGGGGAAGTCACTTCTGCCATTTCTTGAAAAAGAAATATAATCACTTTTACTACAGCAACATAGCAACAATGCGCTGGTATGCAAACAGCCAAGCTTGAGGCCTGTTTCAGAGGTTGTTTGGGTGGGCTAAAGGCAGATAATGAGCCTCATCTCTGCAAAAGTCAGCCCTACTGTTCCCCTGTGAGAGTACAATACTGCTGGCATTGTTGAAATTGAGATGCTACATTTTCCAAGGCCTAAGGCACAATCCCTTAGACTGTGGGGAGAAAAGATGTAGGTGACTTGCAGGGAGGAGTTCATGTTTAAAGACAGTGCTTTATGGAGATACCAAGAATTATGTGTTTATTAAAAATGTGGTAAAACTATGGCTCATTGGGAAGCAAGGCTATCAGTATGGCAGGAACTTATGGCAAGCAGCAGCAGCTGGCTAAATACCTGCTTGTTTTATTCACTGTTAGGAATCTGCAGTAGATTGTTGGGCATTGTACAGGAACTCCTGTGGCAAACACAGCTGCTCCTGCCACACTGTCTCAGGCAGTGCAGGAACCCATCGAGTGTCCTGGTTCTTGGGTGTTTTCCAGTGGGAGATGCAAATGAGCTTCATCACAGTTATTGTCTTTTCCCCTTCACACACTATGGAGAGAACTGTTCCCTGCCATCCTTGAGGAAAGATAGTCCAGACACACAAGGGTTTTGTGAGAATAAGAAAATATTACAGTGTTCATTTTACATCTTCCCTTTGGTCAGAGCCTGTTCAAAAAGGAACAAATAATGAGTCAGGTGTTCTTGTTTTATGGAAACACCTCTAAACATTTTAAACATTTTTTTCCCCCACAGGAATTTTTTTTTATTTTAACTAATTTATTATTTGAACTTATAATTTACATTTTAAATTTCTTTAATTAGTAGTGCTCCATAAAAGTAGTAGAAAGAAAGGAATTACTCTAAACAGTCTTTCATTTAAAGAAGAATTCAGTGTGTTAAGGCAGCTCATGGAGACAATAAAACTAAATGATTCAAAAGACAATATTCTCCTGATTATAAATAAAAACATTTTTAAAATTTTGAAGTGTTTAAAAATTCAAGGGTAAGGTTATATTGCTGTTATGGTTGCAATCAATCGTAAAACTCAGAAAACTTCAGCAGTGTGAGAAAACAGCAGACAGAACTAAAGGCCTCTGGCTGTGAATAACACAAAATTTTTATATGTGAAAGCATCAGATACATAAAAACAGTCAAAATGAATTCTACCAGAATTAAAAAACAAAAATAAAAACAAAAACCCTAACCAAACTATGGGCAATATAATATTTTTTAAAGTGGGATACACTATTCATGTAGAAATATACTGTTTCAATTTCTTCAGATCTTTTTTGTTTGGGAGAAAGAATGATAAATACTTTCCCTGTGAAGCTTATGAATACCTGTGAAGGCTGCTGGGGCACAAATAAGCAGGTCTGCCAAACTCTCAACTACAGAGGAATCCCGCATGAAACAAAGAAAGTAAATACAGCCTGAGATTTACTTCTTCTATTCTTGTACCACTGGGATGAAGTCTGAAGTAACATGAGAACTTTGTGATATAACTTGAAAAAGATAACAAAGTTCCTTTCATAAATCACTTATAACTAATTAAAAAAAAAATCTTTCAACTTAATAGAAGGTCCCAGAATCACAGAATAGCCATAACCCAATTATGCATCATATAGTTCTAACCCCGCTGGCACGGGCAGGGACACTGTCCACTAGACCAAACTGATTGGAATTCCATCCAGACTGGCCTTGAACACTTCCAGAGATGGGAAATTCACAACTACTCTGGAGAACCTGTTCCAGTGCCTGATCACCCTCACAGTAAAGACTTTCTCTCTTGTATCTAATCTAAACCTACCTTCTTTCCCTTTAAGGCCATTCCCCTATCACTACATGCCCTCATAAATTGTCCCTCTCCAGCTTTCATGTAGGCTTCCCTTAGGTACTGGGAGTTGCTAGAAGAACCCCCCGGAGCCTTCTCTTCTCCAGGCTGAACAACCCCAACTCTTCAGCCTGTCCTCATAGGAGAAGTGCTCCAGCCCTCTGATCATCCTCATGGCCTTCTCTGTATTTAGTTCAACAGCTCCATGTCCTCTTTATCTTGGGGGGCCCAGAGCTGGGCCCAGCACTCCAGCTGGGATCTCACCAGAGCAGAGCAGAGGGGCAGAATCACCAGCCTCAACATGCTGCCCACACTGCTTTGGATGCAGCCAGGATATGGTTGGTTTTCTGGACAGAAAGCACAAAAATCTGCTCTCCTGAAGTCCATGAGTTTGCTGTGTACCCTCCTTGCTGCCCTGTCGCTTCACATGAACTTATTCTCCTGCATCCAGCATCTCCAATTATTATCTATTTCATTACTTTCTCTACTCTCTCCATTGCTGTACTACTAACTTGGAGTAATCAAACACCCATATGCTATGACTAAGGAATGTAAATATATAGATGGTAAGGCATGAAAACATCTCACCTGTCCTTCAAAACAGCTGCTATCACACTGCATGCACACTACATTAAACCTCTTACATGGTGTCCAATGTTATTCCACTAGGTTTGGCTCAGGCTAGTTCAGAAAGTTCAAAGGAGAAAAACCAGAGAATCTACTGTGGAACAAGGAGCAGATCATGATCTTGTATGCAATAAAAGTGATTAAATTAAGGAACATGACTTCAGTGAGGAAGGGAGACGTTAAAGTGAGGAAGATATGCATATTAAAGTCACTATATTAATTTGCAGAAGTGTGATATAACGAAAGCTATTAAACAAAGAAACTTCTTCCAGGAGAGAAACTGCTCAGCACTAAAGATGAATTCTTTCCTCAAGCTAAGCTTCAAAAATTTTGGGAGACAAAGTACAGGAAACTGGGAGTGGTTTGACTGATTTTTGTTCAAATAAAATGGTAACAAGAACAAAAAATATTTTAATTTTCATCAAATATGTGACTGGATTTCAGTGGCAAAATGTAGCAAAATCCATCAACTCTAAATGCTATAGAATTTTGCTGTCTTAATTTCATAATATATGTAGGATTTAATTAGCTTTCTTGGGGAAAAAAGTAGATTAAAGATAAATTTATTTTATCAAATTTTTGTAAATTTATGCAATATTTTATGTAGCAGTTTAGCTAAAATCCAATTTATGAACCATATTCCAGCCAAAATATATCCCTGAAGTGAAAGAATAATTGAGCTTGGAGGGTGTGTGAATTGTTAGAGAGATGTTCTTCTGTCAAACTGAAAATCATTCTTTTCTAAGTGCAAACTGAAATATTCCTCAAAATCCTTCAGTTTAGCATGGAAGAGAAGGAGCATGATGGGTCAATTTTTTCATGATTTTTAAGGGAGGTGAAATGAAAACTGTGACTTGTTTTCACTGCAGCTCATGCCAACATCTATCCTTGCACTGTGTGTTTGAATAATATCCTGAGAGGTGCTGTAGAATTTGAATATTCAAAGACCAAGTTTAAGGAAGAACAGCAACTCAATTACCAGTTATACATGTAAAAGCATCCAACACATTCACTGAAGCTCTTTTGAGTTTTACGATGCACTCAAAATTTCATCTCAGCCATTATAGAGCCAAAATAGCCCCCAACAACAAGCACCTATATCTCTGGGGAGTGCCTGATACAACTAAACAATATTAACTTTATTTTGTAAATCTTTATGCTCAGTCCAGCTTACCACACGTGTGACCATTAAACAGAGAAAAATAGAAATGTGGGTGATGTGCAGCAGTGTCATCCCTTTGGGCACAGCACTTCTTAGAAGTCTGGGATAATGTATGGATCAGTAACCTACCACAGCTGAAATAGTCATGCTGGAGCATTAATTTCTATTGAAGACAATAAAAAAAAAAAAATTATACCAGTCCATGAGGCCAAGATTCCACCTGTATTTGCTCAATGGAACATATTCACCTTTGACTCAAGCCTCTGTATAGATCAATATGTGTAAACAATTTCAGATCTCTTGACTGCCTTGTGGTACCTTTGCGTGACATATTGGATGTTCATAATTGATTTAATATGTAGAAAAGTCTTTCTTGAAGCAAACAACATCTAGAAGAAAGAATCTGGCTCTAGATTAAAAGCATTTAATTGCTATTTTAAAATTATCATTGCCTCAGAAGAAATTCCATATCTATATTTACTGGAAAACACCGATAGCAGCAGGCTCTGTGAAACAATGAGAATTCTAAGGGGAATAAATAATAACCTACCGATGCAAAATCTAAAGAATCAACTTCTCTTGAAAAAAATGTCCATGAAATAATTGCAGTATTTTTTTCAAATTACCTCATTCCCTTTCAGAAGCAGAGAACAGTTGGAATAAACCTCCTAAATATTTCATAATTTCTGCTAAGAAAGTGGAGAAATGTAATTTTGCCACAAAATATGAAGCAGAAAAAACTTCACAGGTTGAAATGTGTTCTTTTCTCTTTTTCAGCAACATATTCACTTTGAAATTGTAGTGAAGAAAAAACAATACATGTTTCCTCACCATTCTAGCCTGTTTTTTCAAAGAAGGTTTTAAAGGCAATGATCAAGACCATGTACTTGATCCCCCATAAAAGAAATGTGATGCATGACACCTCAAAATTACCATTACTGCTTTTCCCACAGCTGAGAATAGAATATCCACAGGTTCTAATTGCCTGCATTCACTTGAAAAAAATAAGCCTTTTATATGCCTTCATTCTACAGTAAATCCTGATTTCCTTACCCACCTTTTAATTCAGGCAGAACTCCTACAAATCACAAAAGTCAGGATAAAAGCTACACTCACCAGGGTTACTTAGTAATTTTTTATTTTGTGTTTTACTAAAATTCCTATTCTATTCTGAATCTTTTAAATTATTATTATTCTCTAAAATAGCTTCCAGTTTTTTTCTACTGTAAGGAAAGAGTTGAAGTCGAAAGTAGATTTTTGCAAAAGTAATTTTGAGAAGAGAGATAATAACTCCAGTTTGAGAAGACTTTCCATCATGTGTCTTCATTGTTTGTGTATAATTTGTTTGTTTCTGTGAAAGGTGGCATTAGCATTTTCAAACATTTTCTTTAGATTTGCCCTTTTCCCTTTGTTTTTATCTATCTCTCTATTTCTCACTTTCTCTTTTTTTTTTTGTTGGCCATTTGTTCAGTTGTCACTTAAAAACGTAATTCATTGCTGTTCAATTCCCCAGGGAAGATGCTATTAAGACTGTTCTTTGAAAAAGAATCCAAATCTATCTATTTTAATAAAGGTAGCAAAATTATAAAATGCAAGCACTAGAAAGGTATATGTATTGGTGATCTTCCAATAGGAACCCCGTAAGTTTTTGCAGCAAAAGAAGCTGCCTGTGAAAACAAATCACCCAGAGAGATGTCTTTTAGAACAAGTTGCCTGGAGATATTGTGGATGTCTCATCCCTGGAAACATCCAAGACCAGGTTGAATGGGGTCCTGAAAAGCCTGATCTAGTGAAAGGCATCCCTGCCTGTGGAAGCTGGGCTGGAACTGCGTGATCTTGAAGTTGCATCCAACCCAAAACTCTCTGTGGTTCTGTAAGATGCATGGATACCTTTACTCAGGTAGCCCCTCACTTGCTAAATGTAGGATTTCTTTTCACATGTCTTATAGGTGTTTAATATTGGAATTGTAGAGAGCAAGACTTCTAGAGATGTAACTGTGGCTAATCAACTGCTGTACCACTATTTTTTTTCCAAAGTATTCACATTTTTTCCCTTGAAGTTTCCATTTGATTATAAGGATATTTCAGATTTACTTCACAAGATGGGAAACGTGACAGATATTTTCCTTCTTAGGCACAAAAGATATGCAACTGAACACAAAGAGTGGGTTTTTAACATTCACAGGTGACTTAAATTGCTGATGTTTGAAGAAAACACGTTTCTATACAAGAGAAAGAACTGTGAATTCAGACAAAAAAAATTCTATCCTTTTAGTATAAGCATCCTGGATTCAGACTGAAAAATAAATACCACAAAGACTAATTCAGTTGAAAAACTAAAAACAAAGATCATTTGCAGAAATCTCCATAACTGGGCATGTGACATTGCAAAAAATATTTCCTGAAAGTGATTCTCATGTGAAAAAAGAGTTCCTTAGAAATCTTCCACAGTACTCAGTCACTGGAAAAATAATTTGCTTCATTTTTACTGACTTACATACAAACTTGAAGCTAGTCTGAAGTCACCTTTTTTTTCTTTTCATTTTGAGAGAAACTACTTCATCATATTCTTCTCCCGTTTTGGCAAAAGTCAAAAGGATTTATTGCAAAGACCTAAGCTAAGCAGAAAGGTGAGAGAGAATAATGATAGAGTATTTCTATGAGTAGCTACAATAAAAAATTATTCCATTGTACTGTGAATAATACTTGAATATTAGAGTAGATTCTGATCTTGCATTCTGACAGCCAAATTTATACATATAAATAGCAATATGTCCATGTTTGAAATACATGTTATATAAATATTTTTATATATATACACACATATGTGCACACCTTCATGACCAGATGAAAAAGGATGCACTTCATATTATTCCTCTTTCCAGCTCAGTGGAAATGCAGGAACAGAAAAAAACAGGGAAAGCAGAAATGATGTTTTATCAGTATGTCAAAAAATGTTCTACACACTTGTAAGGACCAACAGAAAAGTCAGATTGCAACCACACACCTCTTACAGAGCCACCACAGCCAGTTCCCCAGCTTCCACAGCTATTTGCTCCCTACAGCACAGATGCCAGCAGCCGCCTCTAGGTGATGAATTTCCACCATGATCACTGCACTGTATCACTTTCCAGATGATGAAGCATCTTAGCATTGAATGACTAGTAGTAAATCAGCTTTACTCACAGTGCCCACAGAAGTCACCAGTTGCTTTTCAATCTTTCCTCCTCCTTTTCATAAGGGCTATACATGAACTGGAATTGAGCCGTAGTGTGGCTGCTAGCACAAATCATGAAATGAAGATCATATCTTTGGGGATGAGCAGTTTATATAATAACAGGTTCCTCTGGACTATTTGAGAAGAAATCTTCACAACAAAAAGACTTTCTTACTGTTCTAGTTATCTTTCATTGTACATGAATCACCCAAACAAAAAATGTTAGACAGAGGTGGGCTTATCAGCAGAATAGCATAACATGTACATCACCTTTAAGCATGTGGTTATGCTGATTGGAGTCAGAGACATCTTTGGTAAAGAGCGGGGAGATAAATTATATTCCCAGCTCCAGGGGGTTTATGACTATGAAAACATTCATCCTCCCACAACTCTGAGGACTTTCAGCACATAAAAACATAACTCACAATGATATTAATATTCCATGAAATACAGTATTGTTACAGGAGAGTCATCTTATTTATGATGTGAGGAAAGGGAAGGGAAGGGAAGGGAAGGGAAGGGAAGGGAAGGGAAGGGAAGGGAAGGGAAGGGAAGGGAAGGGAAGGGAAGGGAAGGGAAGGGAAGGGAAGGGAAGGGAAGGGAAGGGAAGGGAAGGGAAGGGAAAAGGGAAAAGGGAATAAAAGGGAATAAAAGGGAAAAGGGAAAAGAAGGGACAGGATAAAGAAAAAAATTCAGGTTCAGTGCAGGGAAAAGAATACAAAAACAAGGGGAAAAGCTACAATGCAATCTCAAGAAATCATGAATAGCAGAAAATTGTACACAAAAGGCAACATAGAGAAGAAAAGGAAAAGCAGGTTGAATAAAGACAGGATGAGGACAAGACAGAAATATTGAAGGGTTGCATAGAGATGATGAGACTAGGCAAGAGGAGTCAATAAGATGCTGGGAAACACAGAAAGCGTGGAGAGAAGAATAAGTTGCACTTCCTACCAATTACAAAAATTTCATGCAAGAGGATACTATAGGCACCATCAGCTACTATAAGAATTCCATCTCACACATGTGCTTTTAGGAGAGTTTTATATTGAGTGCTTCTCTTTTTTCCTTACTTAGTATATATATTATATTTCTTTAGTCTTGTTAAAAAGATACATGAGTGACTTTCAGATCAGAAACACATCTCTAGGAAATAATTTTTCATGTGTCATAGTTGGCATGAAAGCTCTTTTCCTTTTAATACATTATTTTTCCTGCAGCACAGAACTGCTACCCTGGGACATACATTCAGAGAACTCTTGCTCTTCTTATGTATTTAAGGTCACTACATAAAGTGGCTTTAGCCTCAACCCTTATGAATGATACTACTAGAAACACATTCAAACAGAGATATTGTCTGCCAACTGCTTAATTATATCCAAATCCAAATTTGGATTATATCTAAGTCCAAATCCCATACATTCTTGGCTGGTGAGACCCTACCTCCTATCCAAAGGACATCTTTCTGTGCACCTTTAAATTTTCCCTGTAATTGAAGATGTGGCACCCAGAACACCTTATGTAGCAAAATGGTTTTCATGGTTGTTTTGAGAATTAACACTCACTACAGCAGTATTTTGTTAATGTTTACAAGATCAAAATGGTACTCTTGGGTGGCAAATCTCTTTCACTACACAGTACACACCTTTACTTCTTCTACTACTCGTTATTAGTTTATTTTTTGTTTTGGTATTTTTTTTTATTTTATTTTTTAATGAGAGATGTTTCTAAACCATGGACTAGGACATAGCATATAAAACGGAACTGTTGGGCTGGATTAGTCATGTATGGATTTCCTGGCAGTGCAAATGGCATACAGGTAATAATAATTGAATTAATTAGCACATGTGCAGCACTTTGTATCTTGGAAGAGCCATGCAAACGTTAACTAATTAATTCTCACAACACTTCTGTGAGGAAAGGAAGCAATTATCCTGAACCCCACTCAACCCACAGCGAATGGTGTATAAAAAGTATAAAGTATTAATTATAAAAGTATTATAATCGTTGGAAAACATAAGCCTCAGTTTGGCACTATGGTGGCTAATGTTTGAGATTTCTCAGTGATATTGCTCTACAAAGCCAAGTCAGTGAGCTCAGTTTTTAGTCTGGCAGAGGAGAGGGTACAGTGTGACTGAGCCAGCCTGTACCATCGTGCCCTCTCCTGCTAGGTGAGAAAAATAACATGTTTCTGCAACCCATTTTGGGAAAAAACTTTTCAGTGAGAGAATTTGGTGTGTGACTTACAGAACTGAATTCTGTCCTCTTGTGTGAGTGTAAAATAAGCACCAGAATTTAAGTAACATCCTATTTACCTCCTAGACTGCTTCTGTGAACATACTGTGCAGAGGTAAAATGTGAAATGCAAATAGATCAGCCTAAGTGCTCATACAACATATTGATTATTACAAATACTAACAAGTTTATATATATATCTGTTAAAAGTAGGTTTCAGGACTATATAAAATTTCTACAGGACCTTTCTCTCTACTATCACTACTATTCCTTTGTAATCCCACCTGCTATATTTATGCAGTGCTGCTCATGTAAAGGTTATCACAACGTGTTTTCACAACGCATTTTGGAGGACAGACCATTGGGCTGGATGCTGCCTTCAAAAATGTACAAGTTCAAAACTGCAGAATAGGATCCCTCTTTTCTAAACCTGTGCTAATATGGCTTTGAAACTACAAACACATCTGCAGTGGCTCTATTTTTCCTATCTATAAAACACAGAGGGTCCAACAGTTGGATATTCTCTTGTTCTAATAAACCGGACAACTGAGTGTACTGCAATTTCCTATTCATAGAAAACAGTGAAAATAGATAAAGTAATCAAAAGGGATAAAAAGGTATGGTGTTCTGAACTTGTTTTGTTTCTGGATTTTTCTGAAGCAACAATCTACGTAGTGCTTCATTGCAGGGTTGCAATAGCACTTCTCGTTCAGCTAAACTTCAAAATATTTTCCCTTGGAAAGAAGCACATTATCTGACAGATGTAATATCTACATGCAGATCTTTCTGGAAGGTAAATAAAGTTCAGAAATCTAGTCAGATTTCACTCTAGATGAGAATGAAACAATTAGGTAATTCACTTAATTAAGTATTACATATTTGTGAAACAAAATTGATTTTGTAGTGTACGTATATCAAGAGAGGTACTTAATAGTAATTAATCATCTATCATCTTTGCCAGGACTTCAATTGTCAACCACGATTATGCATAAATTCTTCTCATTAAGACAGATTTAATCATACAAATCCAACTTAACTTGTAAGTATGACAGGGCCACCAGACAGTACAGTGCAATAGAATTGTATCTGCAGCTCTGTGAATTCACTACTTCTGCACTGACTGGGAGGTAAAACCGTTTGTGCTCAGAAGTGCACTACACTTGTTGCTGTCTACTTTGACCTGGCTGGAAAAATACACAAAGTTGCATTCTCCACATAAATAAGTAATTTAAAAGTTTTCTGCACAACACTGTATCTCTCCTGTAAGACTACGTACTAAAGAGTAAAAGGCTATATGTATTCTTATATACACATTAAAAAACAAATCTATGTCAAAACACTGATTAGGATGAAGTTTATATTTTATAAAGAAATGAGTCAACACAACTGCTGATAAATTATGATAATTATGGGAAATGTGTTTTAAAATCATACATAGTCCTTTTAAAATGTCCAATTAACTGGTAAAAAAATAACAGAAAGGTTCAGTAACTGCCATATCTCACTTTCAAAATGTTTATTGAAGTTTTCAAATGAGGAGGAGTGTTGATATTTACCGGACTCTTTTAAGTAGAAAAAAGGTACTTTAAAATTTTATAAAATTACTGGAACTTAGTAGTGATCTGTGTAGTCAGACAGAAGCTCGTATGCACCTAAGAATTTGAGTAACTAATTCACTTATTTACGCTGCTGGCTTTGCTCTTAAGTTGCAGCTGCATTTCTACAACTGAACCAAAAGGTGGCACCAGGATTTTCTCGAAAATATCTATAAATTTAACACATTCTGCGACTGTAAATTAGATTCCAGGTGATCAGTAGCCAAACTAACAGCTAGGTATAAATAATAATAACTAAAGGAAGTATTTGGAGTATGAAGGAAGCATAGAAGGAAAAGAAAAAACGATTAAAACCCCCAGCTAACAAGGGCTGTGAAGCTCAAAGCCAGATGGCATAAGAAAAGAAAACCTGATCAGAGATGGACAGAACAGGTTTACAAAAACTGAATCGTGGCAGTAGCAACTGAATAATATAGAGTAGAAAGGCAAATGATAAACATGGCATGCATTTCTGTGATGAAATTGCTCTTCCCTTCACAAGATAAGGTCCCTATAATGTGACTCAAGCTTGACTTTAATATTTAAAGCACCCTAAATAAAGTTTTTTTGGAAAATAAGTGAATATATGAACATTTGACCTGTATGCAAAAATTTAAATTGTGCCAAATGTAAATGAAAATGAGTGTCTGAAAGGACAGCACAGAAAATGTGAAATGCATCCAAAAGGTGACAAAGTGTCCCTGTGACCCAGGGAGGGATACACAGACATCAGTCATATGGCATCCTGACCCACAAAGGCCTGCCATAGCTTTTGCAAAATTTATAAAGCATGACAGAAGGTGTTGCCATGCCAGGACATATTGAAAAGAAAAAAAAACCAGAAAGTGAGTATTTCTAAGTAAAGGAATTTACTGCTGGATGCTATCTAGAATTATACCACTTAGTCAAGTACTAGACCACATTATAAAAAACAGATATTCCAAACCACACACACACACCAGTGGTTTTTAACATATCCTTTCTTCCTCTCTTCACTGTCAAGATGAATTCCTGTAGGGAGACTATCACTCACTAGAGAAATATTCACCCAAAAGATCGCCAAAATATTGTTTCCAATATTTTCTTAAAATTTAAAAATAAATTAAAAATGTGAAGGAAATTAATTAAGTATACTATATGAATCTAAAATAATTATTAATCTCAAAATGCTTTACAAAACAGCAGATGACATATCAAAGAAAGTTTACTAGAAAACAAAGCCTTTCAAACAAGTGTAAGAATATTTTCCTAAATAGGCAAGTGGTTTTTTTAAATAAGAGTGGAATGTACAGATATTTAGACATTTTTTGAAACTCAAATACTTGAACTTAATCCAAAAATTTATACTTATTTAAATCTGAAATAAAAATGGTTTGCTCCTACATTTTATCTAAACGTAAAGCTACATGACTATGCGCATTTTGGAGGGAACATAGTGCTATCCAATAACAGACTTCATGAGAGAAAAAAAACAGATACAAAGAGCTAGGATTTTGCAAGTATACCAACCTTCATAGTTCTGATAATTGTAAATATCTACCTGAAACACTCTAACACTCTGCCAATACTTATAGGGGTCCTGAAGACAAAACTGAATGGTGGGGAGGAAAAAGAAGTCACTTCAGCTTTTAAAATTGTCTTGTTAAGAAGAAAGTTGGAGACAGATGTTATTAACATCTGTCACAGACATAATATAAAGGTTTCTAGAAAATAATTAGAAATATTCATTCCATCACTTGAATATTTGCTTTGCATTAAAGAAATTTGAAAGGAACTTAGTAAAAAAAAATCTTAATCAACTTTTCCATTGTAAAGGTGGTAAATTCAAAGGACCACTTTTACTCAAAAATTTGAAAAATCAATGGCAACAGTGTAAATTCTGGAACTGAGGAAGCATCTGTCATACTTAAATGAAATGAAACAAGTTGCAGTAGGACAACAAGGTTGAGATCTACTACATTAAGAACTTAAAATTTTATTTTTTAAAAGCAATTGCAGTTTAAGGAAAGAAAATAATTTTTAAAATTTTCAAACAAACCACCTTTGTCATTCAGAGAAGGTAAACCACTAAAATCAGTAAAGAGTCTGAAAACTCTTTAGTATGTCATGCTTGAATAAATTTGTTAAGGGAGTACATTAAATGAATGAAATTTGTTTTAAAAAAATAGAGTTTCTGTTTCTCTGTCCTATTTTACAGACTCCAGAGGAAGAACAACCCAGAGCGCTGCTGTTCACTCACCCCTATGGCTGTGCAAATAATTAATTTTTCAGTTCACTAACCTCTTGCAAGAGTAGGGGTAAGAGAAAATAAAAGTCAGGAAGGTAAAAATATTCTTTCAAGTGAGATGGAAAAAAAAAATCTTTTACTGGAATTTCTTTAATAAATGGAAAGAAAGAAATCTTTTGAGCCATCTTTAGTCTGAATTTTGTCATCTTTATAGATAGAAGTCTTGTTTGAAAGCAAAAAGCTTATTTATTTTTTACTAAAATAGCAAAAGAATGTATTTTAAAGCTTCTCTTTTCTTTCCATGTAAGGTCCTAAATTAGATCATAAAAAGGACTCTCTTCAGTCTGCTATCACAGAGTTAAGTTACTGAAGAATTTCAGTAAAATCATACCAGTATCATATGATCTTGGCACAAATATCCATGTAGAGGCCTATAGGCAGCCCAAAACATGTGCTAATCAAAATTTTGTCTTAATTTTTAATTTTTTTTAAGGTCTTTGTTTGTTGTTACATGTAGAAAACTGCTACAAACTGGTTTGTGCTGGTGAGAGGCTGCCACTTTTATCAAACAAGGTAACACGTTGCAGAAATTCCCCTTTCCTCCAGCTGAAACACCTTACCCACCCCTCACAGGACAAATATGAGGTTTAAAAATACAAGAGACAGACACATCTTCATGATGCATTGCCTGACCATTTCTGTCATGCTCTTCCACAATCCTAATGAGCATTCAGTGCTGATTGTCCACATGCTTTGAGTTATTTCTTAAATCTTAATCTTTATGATAAATTAACATTTAAGGTGAATAGATACCTAAAATTATTTCTAAATTTGTTGAATCTATTCCCACTGGTTGAGAGACATTGAGGAGGAAATCCACATCAATATGGATTTCACCATTTGAGCTCAAGTGTAGTTTCAGTTCTCTTCAGTTACAACAGCCAAGGTCAGAACAGGGCACTGCTCTTTTCTGGGCATGACAAATACTTACCCCCATCCCAAAAAAACTGTTCAAATAGAATTTATCACTTGAGACTGAACAGTTATAAACTAAAAAATCTTCAACTTTTCCTACCTTACTTTGTTTTTGAGAGGAAGTTTGCTTAATTTTTGCTGTTTAACTTTACTTAAAGGGTTCAATCCCCAGAAATGAAAGAATTTGTCTGGGTAGAACCAAATAGAGAGATAAAGTCATTGCTTGCTATCTCTAAGCAAAGTTATAGCAGCCCTGGTGAAATAGCCCAGGTGCATATATAAAATCAGGTATAATAGCAAGGCAGACCACTCATAACAGGAGGAAACCCCTGCACAGCACTTTATCCCTAGCAGGAAGACTAATCTAAGCAACAAAAGCATAGATTCTATTTCCCTTATATTTGCCTTGTAGAAAATACTTCCATTAACAACTCATCCATTCAGAACTGCAGAGCCCCACCAGTATGAACACATTCATTTAGGGAAAGAAATACAGAACTTAATTGCTTGAGAAATGCCACGGTAATGAAATGCTAGATTATTGAAAGTTCAGCCAAACTAGCCTAAGCAGATCTCAGCAGATGGTAAGGAAAGAAAGAAGTCATGCAAGGGCAAATTGGAAAATCCAAGATGCTACAAGTTGGAAAAGATATCCATGATAGCAAAAGTCAAACAACAATTTAACTATACAAGATACACACACACACATACACACACATATATATATATATCTATATATATAGATATATATGTTTGTAGGCACTCAGGGATCAGTGCAAAGCACAAATAGAATTGCCTCCATCCTGTAAGCACTCAGGGATCAGAGCAAAGCACAAATAGAATTGCCTCCATCAAAATACCTTCCTTGGCATGTTACATCAATACATAAAGCAATTTATGAGCTTGGGACTCAGTGCTCATGCTTGCAGCTACAGTCTCTGCCCTGCAGCAGGACTAATTTGATTGGCTTCCCTGCTATATGGCATGGATAGACTGTTCCCATTGAAGGAAAAAAATCAAGGAAAAGCATTCTCTATTCCAAAAGACCTCTCTAATGGAAGAATTTTAAGAATTTTTCTTTTCTGGTCTAAAAGATTTGTTTTCCAACTTAGTATAAAAAATGTAAGTTTAAAACGTGGCAATCTTTGACAAATACATAAGGGTTGTTCTGTCTATCAGGGGAAGAGTGCTTTTTGCCTGTGCCTTTAGAATAATAGCCCTAAGAGTAGAAAGTTTTCATCAAGTCTCTGGCCTGGAGTTCAGATTCTGCTGCAGCCTCAGACAAATAAAAGGTTCACCCTTATCCTTAAGTCATTCCAACCCATCTTGCTGAAGCCTTTCTTCTGGATTCTGACTTTGCAGACTGCATCTCCATTAGCAACCAATGTGGTGCCATAGCAATGATCCCTAGGGCAGCAGAGTTGGTGCAGGGTCCCTGATCACCTCACTGCACATGATTCAGGGGACGTTTACTGGTGAATAGCTCTGGCAAGGTCTTGTAAACAGAGCACTCGTTAACACCCAGAGTGCATTAAGATGCATTAAGACAACCTTTGTTGCTGGTTAATTTTACTTGAAAGGAGTCCACTGTGAGACCAGAAAACCAACCAGCAAGCACTGGGAGATTCCTTCAAAAGAGCCGGTCTGACCTGAACAAAACCACCAGTATTGGCAGACAGCAGAGTATCACCACAACGGGCTGTGAACAATCTGGGAGTGCACAGGCGGAGAGGATGAAAACAAATGCAAAAGGCTCTGTCTCAGGAGAGCAGGGAATGAGCATTTTGTTGTTCAGATGAAGAACTGAACTAAAGGGTGCAGAGGCAGCATGATCTGGGTCAAAAAGGGTGTTAAAGATCACCTCCTTCCTGCCCCCCTTCCATGGGCAGGGACATCTTTCACGACATCAGGTTGCTCTATCTGTCAGTCACGTTGAAACATAAATTAATAACCCACTGGTCAATAGATTAGAAACTAGAGCTCTTACTGCTTCACACGGTACAAAAAAAAAAGAAAAAAAAAAAGAAAAATCAGCAATTACTATCCTCAAACACACCATTAACTAGGCACCAGCAGGCCTAACAGAAGACTAGTTATGTCCAACTACAGTGTGCTCCTTTTGAATCCAGCCCTCATATATTGAAAAATATTGAAAGGTAATAGGTAAAAAAAATAAAATACATCTCAGCTCATTTTTCCTGCAATTGCCACTGCTTTTGTGTTTAAAGTATGGGGGGAAAAAAGAAAAGAAACAAACAAACAAAAAACAAAACCCAAATAAACAAAAAACCCAACAACAAAAAAAAATCCCACAAAAACAAAAACAACAACACAAAAAAACCCCAAGAGCAACAACAAAAAACAACCCAAAATCAAACAGACAAAAAATTTGCTTTGCTCTTCTACCTAGGGGGTTTTATTTGCCTGGTTACGTGAAGCAGGAGTATGTTATTTTCTGAATGCTTCTAGATTAGGACACCATCATTTATGAGCTCAAAAAAAGAGCTAGAAATCTTTTGGAAAGTTGTGATTTTATGATTTAATTTTATACTTTCTGTTACACTTGGTGCACATTGATTATAATTACAGTTTACAGCTCATCAAAATAGCAGTGTTCCCATACATAAGAGAAGACAACATCTTTTCTGTCATACATAGATGCTAGATTCACAAACACTCACTTAACAGAGTTTTTACTGAACTTTATTTTTAAAGTTTCCTAAGTGCTTTAAAAATTTTTATCTACCTTAGCTCAAACAGGTAATTAGCAATTCTGTATTTTATTACTATTGCATGCAAAATTTAGGTCTGCTTACTTATATTTACATTAAGACAAGTTTTTCCTCAAATTTGATTCCATTTTCTGAATTCACAGCATTTCATTGCATTCAAAAAGTGCATATCTGAAAGATAAAAGGTTCCTGAGTTTTCTACAGTTTTAGAAACAAGACAGTTCTTAAAAGAGTGAGGAAATAGCCCAAAACAAAATGAAATGAGACAGCAGCACTGACTTAAATCACAGTTATTCAGAAACTTAGTTACATAAGGCAGGTACAGGTCTGCTGAGTTCACCAGAGCTACGTGCCCTTGCAGTGCTTTAAGATGCTGTTGGGATTATTAAACACACCTCACACCTCCTCCTTCTTGGTTCTGCATTTTGCCCTTGCTACTCGAAAACAGACTTTTAGAAACGCTTTGCATTCCAATGTCTATTTAGTGACAGTTGATCTATTTTAACAAACTTTTCAAACACTGTTTCCGGATCTCTATTTTTATTTTTAATAAGGCTATGTAAAAACCAAGTATAAATAAAGCCCTAATACAATAGTACTACATAAACACATGTGTTTTGCTCAGAACAAGAACTCTGGAGAGATAATTAACTCAAATTGCAGGGGTTTTGTCCAAATGCTTGCAGTTACTGACAATTTCCCCACTTTTAACTCCCTTATAATTATAAATGGTCTACATGCCAGATCACTTTGCCATTTTTCTATTGGCTAGCAAGAAACAAAAGCTCAAGCTGTAGTCTGCCTTCTTTATTGTGCCTTTTTTATTCTATATTGTGTCATCTCCATGGTTGCTATTAAAATGAGAAGAAAGGATAACTCTAACCTTAAATTCCCTCCAACCGATATGTTGCTAATTTGTAATCCCATTGAGGGTCACTGAGAGCAATGACAGTCACTAATAACTGCACTCGCATGCCTTAATAAAAGATACCAATTTCTTTTACATAACAGCCATTATTTCCACATCTGAATACCCATTCGTAATGACAGTGAGCCTTTTTTATAAGCTTTTATTTTTTTAAATCATTTTATTATTACATAACCATTGATGTAATTTTCAGGACATTAGTTTTTCTTTTCCATGTACCTAACCACCATTGTTATGCCAGTGGCATCCCTAGAACATGGCCTGAAGTGTTTGCTCATTGAATGTGATGGTCTGGAAAAATAAGAGGAGTTTTTGTTGCATTTTTTTGTTGTTGTTGTTGTTTGTTTGTTTGTTTGTTTGTGAAGTTTTTTTTGTAAGAGATATATTTGTTCAAGTTAAGGTTGTGCAGTAGCTATCAGTCTGAAAGACAACAATATTATTCATCTTGTCAGCAAACTGAACTTCTTGTTTTTAGGTTTTGGATTTGTTGCAGGAAATGCTTCTGTTGGGTTGAATATAGCTTCTTGGTAGAAGTTTATTTCATCTGAGCAGAATCCTAGGATTCATGTTGTTTTTACATGTGTAAAAGGTCTCTATGAACAAATGGACATAAAAATGTATTTTATTTTTGAGGAAGTCATTAAGTTTCCCATGACAGCAACATGAGCATTAAATAGCTATCACTGACTATCAAAATAAAGAAAAGGCAAAACCATTTGCTCTGGACACTGTTGCCCCTTCTCCTGTATTTTTCATGACAGTTGATATGTAAAAGCTCCAATGATGAAAACTTTCTATTTTCCCTTTTCTCAAGAAACAAAGAGGGTTTTTCTAGAGAACAGATTGGTCTATGAATATAGGTTGATTCTAATAATGATGAACTGCCAGTATTCTGTGTAAGCCACATATTCAAGTATGTAACACTCTTTGAGGACCAATTTTCCTTTGCCCTGTGGTGTCTTCTCTTTTTAATGAGCACAGAGGGCCAAAGGAATCACTTTTACAACACTGTTCGCACTTCAAGGGTCATGATCAGATTCCATATAGGCAGACTAATATCAAAATTGTTTCACAAAATATCTTAAAATGAACCTTTTAAAAAGTAATGGTATAGTAATAATAAATGGTTTTCTTCTGTCACAGAATTACTCAAATACAATGTTTTGAGAAAAAGAAACAGGACAGACGAACACATATTTGAAAGACTCAAATTATAAGTGTTTTGTGTTTTTCTATTGACACAAGCAATATCCATAAAGTTAATTTTTCTTTTACCCCATGGAACTGATTATATTGCAGCCAACCTCCAAATTTTATGCATCAGTACACATTCCTAAACAAGCTTTTTGTATTTGTGCAATATAATTATAGTGCATACTAATGCAACATAGTTATTACAACAAGCAAACAACAAAAATCCCTACCCCACTTCTACTTTGCATCCATGCAGACCTAAAGCCTGAGTAACTAGTCTGGCATCTTTGATACAACAAAACTCTTGCTGACATTAATTGAGCTTGCACACCACTCTCCCTAAAGCAGCCTCATTTCCTTTAAATAGATTTTGGCTTTGTTTTTCTGGATTTTAAAAGTATTTTGGTCATTTTAAATTATACTATGTGTTTAATCACCTCTCAGTTGAGTAGTCACCACTCAGGCAAAGGTTCCATCAATATGAAAAAAGGTTACAAGCTCTGACTGTAATTAATGGCCATAAAAATATATCCAAGCTATAAATTTGTAAATTATGGGCACATAAAATTTAAGACCTATTTCTAACTCAGTCTAGTTACATTTCAATACAAGGATTTAAAAACAAAGGTTAAATCTTATCGTGAGATGTGTGATATTAATGAGATATTCTTTATTTATCCAAAGGATTGACTGTAACTTCCCATCATCTTCTGCACCCTCAACCTACTTGCTGGTGGGGTGGAGTGAAAAGCAGAAAGGGCCTTGGCTTCTACAAGCACTACTTAACAATGTCTAAAAGACAGCAATTTGTGCTGTATTTTCAGCACAAATCCAAACCAGAGCACCCTGCAAGCTACTGTGAAGAAAATTAACCAGCACATGGACTTATCCCATATATATAGAAGCTATTTTTCTTTTATACTATGCCATTTTCTAGGCTTGCTATTAAGAAAATAATTTTAAAAACCCAAAACGAAAACCAACAAAAAAATCCCCCAATCCCCCCCAAAAAACAAAACAAAACAAACAAATAAACAAAAAGGAAAACAAAAACAAAACAAAAAGAAAATAAGCCAAAACCCTAAAGTAATCTTCGATAATAAAAGTATATACATATTATACATAATACTCATACATACACATACAGAAAACAGTAATTCAATGTGTAATGCCCACATTATGCTATTTACTTTTTCATAATAGCCGGAAAAATCCATTTTTCCTAAGACTGAGACTCTAATGAGCTACATTGCTACTTGAAAGTTTATGGCTTGCACTGGTTATAGGATCTTTTGGTGGTAGTAGTATGTAGGGAAAATACTTAACTCTTGGCCTCGCTCCCATTTTCCTTCACAGTGAAATCTAGGGCACTATCAACCTCTAGAAGAAAAGTGGAAATCTATAGGTTCTTCCAATACACTTCTGAACACGAAAGAAAAAAAAAACAACCAACAAAACAACAGGAATTTGAGGAAGTGAAATACTGATCTTAGTCAGCAAAGCAACACTGATAGAATTAGTTTAGGGGTCCTATTAACTGCAGCGAAGTTCATTCCCTCCCTAAATTAAGATAGGAAATTATTAAAAACAAAAACATTGTCCAAACAAAATGAGTGAAAGAAGGATAAATGTTAGGGGAGGAGTAACAAGACAACCTTCTAAAAGGTCAGCAGGAGTGATAACAGGAAGAGAACAAGTCAGTGAATGGTATGTTTGATTTTGTGTCAGTAGACATGGAAGGAGTGTTGTATGATTTTTTTCTATGACTGCAGGGAGAAAACCCTGTCAGATGTGCATGATATTTTCTGTGACTGTAGGGAGAAAACCCACTGAGAAGTGCTCTATGATCTTTTCTATGACTGAAGGGAGAAAGCACAGTGAGGAACATAAATGAAAGGAAGAAAAGAAAAGAGTTCCAGGATGAAAACTCATGAAAAATGCCAGGAGAGGGTAGCTTCCATCCTAAAACATGGACATGAATAACTATTAATCTTTTTATATGCATCTATGTAAACTCCCCGCATACATTATATTATATTTAATATATAGCATACTGCATATCATATATATAAATACACACACATATATATATATATATAATTAGTAAATATACCCTGTCTCCTTCAGAAAGTAGCTTAGAATAGTAAACAGGTATATTAGAGTTTGTTGTAGTAGATAGGATGGTGTAAGTCTTAAAAATATTGTCAATGAGTTTGAACTTCTTCTGGAATATGACAAGAATATTTGAAATCTTTAAGAAGACTCATACAATCAGTATTGTCATCAAAAAGCTCCACTTCTGAAGAAATACTTCCACAGAAGGGTACAAACTTTGGCCAATATGCCATTTCTCAGAATCTGTCCCTTGGTTCCCCTCCCCTTGTTTAGCCTCAAATGTGTTTTTAGGTTTCTTAGCTTTCTTTACCTTCTCCTCTTGGGAAAGGAAACAAAAAGACCCCAAAAGAACCCCGAAACTGTGGTAGCTGATCTGGCTGTAGTGAAACCTATCGAGAGAAGAACTGACCTGCTGCTGAACTCAGATAACAAGCAGCTTATGCCTACCCCAGACAGCTCATGGCCTTTGGAGAAAGGAGACAGACAGAGGCAGTTGCAGTGGCAGCTGCATTGGCTATTCTTCTGTCTTCTCTTCCAGAGAAGAGGCATCAGGAGTATGCAGGATGGTAGTGAGATTTCAAAAAGCAATGAGGAAGACAATAAAATAAGTTTTTAACTCACCAACTTGTACTTAAATTAATTATGCTGACCTCTTTCCTTCCATGTTTTTTCCGTTGCATCCATTGTCAAAATTATTTCAAGTAAATGCACTCTACTGGCATGGATATATCTAAGCCTACTCTCATTTCTCATGAAAGAAAGAATGGAGATGTGTCTCTTAGTGGATGGGAAGGCAGTAGTCTCTGGGTCTTAAGTATAATGAGCAAATAATCCTACCTTCCCAATGTATTTTCAGAAACATCTAAGCATGAAATAACACTTTCCCCTATGTGGAGCTGCTGGAGTTTTGTAAAAAACACATCACACTAGTAAGTGTCAGGTTAAATCTGATTTCTAGGTAGATGAATTATCTATGATGTACTTCATCAAGCAGAGGTAGAACCCAGATTTCTTGTCTACATTACATTCTTTCTAAGATTTTAGGAAAACAAGTCAATGAAAGAGGGGTGTTAGTTGAACAGCAAAAACACAATAAATGACTGGGGTATACAAAAACGTCTCTGGACCTGAAGGGGCTGTGCAGAAAGAGTGACTTTGGGATAGGAAAAATACAAAAAAGTATGGAACGGGTGTCTTAAGCACAAGCTCTGTTCTTTGGAAATAAATTATATATCTAAGACCAAATAGCAAACATTTTTAGCATTATATCACAATAAGAACTGTAGAAGATTCAGTCATAAAAAGGAGGAACTAAAAGAATTTCTAAAAAATGTTTGGGGTTGGATATTTTTGTCTTGCAAAAATATTTTAAGAGGCAATACAGAGAGATTAAGTATTTTCTCTGCAGTTACCCACTGCAATTTTGGGGAAAATGTAGTAGAATTTTATATCAAATAATAGTGAAAAAAGCTCCAGTTCAAAAAATCCCCTGTATTCTTTAGTTATGTTTTAGCTACTCAATTAAAAATTGGTCATCTACTTAGCAATAACCCTGAATTTATTTAAAAATTCAGGTAGACACACATATATTTTTTTTACAATAACTTTAAAAAAAAATTTCTGAATTTGATAAAGTGGATATAAAATTTAAGACTTCTTTTAAATAATGAAGCAGAGAACTTTTCTTATTACAAATCGGGTAATCTTTGCTGCAGCTTAAGGAAAATGTGACCTCATTTTTATTTATGATATGAAAATCCCAGGTATATGATATTTGAGGAGCAGAGAGATTATTCAGAAGCTGAAGACTGGGTAAAAATAAGTACGTAATAGTTAAATGGTTAATATAATATATTAACATATTTGGGAGTTAAAATGGCACTGAATTAATGATTTAAGACTGGTCTTATGATGAATACTGATATTTCTGTTAATAAATAGTTCATTTTATTTATTTGGTGTACAGCTGCCTACAAAAAATCTAATTTCAAATCAAAGGAGTTTAGCTTTTTAGGTGTATGTTTACTCAAGCCTTTTGCTTGTCTTCTGGAACTGTAATTTAGAACACAAATACATTTGTGTTTAATTCTTTAAGGCTAAGAGCCTTCTCCACTGTATTATGCTTGAGCCACAAGACAAGAGGTCCAACTGTCCTGGTTTCAGCACCTGAATCAGAAGGTCTCTCTTTAGCAGGAGCCTGCTGGAGCCTACTACTGGAACTAGAAGATGATAGTGATCTGGCATTGCAAAAATAAGAAGCAGGGGAGAAACTGAAAAACTCCCAACTTTTAAAAATTTAAACCAGCAAGGACACACATTCACATTCACTTGAACCTTCTCTTTCCAGAACTAAAACAAGGAAGTTTGGGATCAACACTCATACAAACAATACCTATAAACGTATTCATTAAGCTGTAATCTGCTGTTCCAACTTGCTCTGTGTCACAGTGACCTGAGATGGAGTAAGTAGCACAGATTCCACACTCCACTCTCTATTTGATATGAAATTTCCCCAAAACCCATTGAGATAAACAGGTCCTACATTCCTTTCAAATACAGATATATAGACTGGGAGCACAGCTAAGGCCAAGTAATATTTTAGCATGAGACAGAGCTAGAGCAGAGGTTTTTCCTTCAGCTGTAAAAAAGATGTGAAGGAAGAGAAGCAGTTAATGGGAGACCATGAACCATTTGTCTGTTCTTTTGAAGAGAGCAGACAGATAGATAACTTGTCTCTACAGCACAGAGCTTGTACTTGTCTAAATTTTCAATTTTTTTAGCCATTCTAACCAAAGAAGGAAGAAGAAGCATGCCATAAAACACATCTCTTTTGAATTAATGAATTTTTCATAATTAAAATGTGCTAATCACCAAATAACCAGGGACATTATTTAAATAATTACTATAGAATTATGAAACAGAGGTTATTGAAAATGAACACTTAGCTGCTAAAATTAATTCTACAGCATTTATGTTTCCTGCATTAACAAAATGTATTTCTTGCATTTGGTTTTCAGTATCCATTTACAGATATGGAGTGAGGCCATTCAGGCTTTATTTATGCTCAATTAAGTACATGCTAACAAAGAAGAGATGCCACTCTGCCTTTAAAAATGGTAGCAAACAAAGAGGAGTTTAGAGGAATTTAAAAAATGTTTCAGTCACAATTTTATGCACATCTCATACATAGCACAGAATTGAAACATTTTGACTACGGAACTAAAGGCAATGACCAATACAACCTGCCCAGGTTTCCCATTTCAGAGGCTTTCTCACAGGCTGGAAGCTGACATGTGGTCAGTAGATATTTATTTCAATGCTACCACCTAGATGTCTAAGGAACTTTTAGGCTGGATGAGGAACTAAGTTCTCAAACAAAAGATGGCAATACAACCACATTATTCTGAAACAAAAATAGCCAGACACACCTTTTTCCATAAAAAAAAGGAAAATTGAAAGCTAGTGACAGAGTGCCTCTAAATTATAAAAAAACAATACTACAGATGTTTTGAGTCTGAGACTCTACTTACCAGACTATAGGAAAAAGACTTCTGACCATAAGGAATTTACCATCTACAGAAGAGACATTAGGCAGAGACTTAACAAGAGATAAAAACCCTTTAAAAAGAATGCTGCTCACATTTTAGATAGACACGAAAATAGTCCATGTAAGGAATTTAATTGGTGGGAAGAATGACAAAATATAGTTAAAACTTAATTTTTGGGGTATTTTCCAACTTATAGATCAACTTTTGCTTCAGCACAGTTTCAATGTATTTTCCAATTTCCATTTTCACAAAAATCTAGGTCTCCCAAGCCAGACCAACAACAGTGAGTTACATTTTACATTTTAAGGGAGTTCAATTTTGCCTGGATCGCTGGTAAGAGTTAGTGAATATAAATACACCTTTCTTCATTATATATATTACTTTTTTTTTCCTTAATAATTTTAGACCACTGATTGCAAGCTTTAATGCATAAGTTATCTTTCTGTGCAGGGAACTTAGCCAGCTTCAACTGCAAAATAAAGGAAATGTAGACTTCGTTCTGAGCTAATGTTAAGCTACAGTTGTCACTATATATGTCCTACATAAATGCCGTCTATTTCACTTCCCTCCCTTAGCTCTTAAGAGGTAGTATTGTAAGTATATTTGTCATTTATAGAAACACCTGCTAGAATTTTTACTCCCTTGTGGACATTATGCTCAGTTAGCCATAGAAAACTTGGTTTCAATATTTAAATATTAAATACTCTGTTTTACTGTTTGACACTAATAGAATCATTTATCTAGAAACGAAGGAGCTGGTTAAGACAGATACTGAAAAAACTGGATTATGACTCACACACCAGACATATATTAGGAGTTACTTATTCCAGTTTCTTTTCAAGCTGATGATTTCTAGATTTCTAGTGATTCAGTGTGTAGGCTTACCAGCAATGTAACTCAAGACCAGGTGTCTTCCCTCAATTAAAAAATGCCTATTTTTTACCTACACTATAAATGCAACTAAGTGTATTTGCATATATATATATATGTGTAAGTACTATTGTTACGCTGCACACACTTATTGTAATCTGTATGGGTTTATTTAGCTTTTTTTTTTATTGTGGAGGAGTGACACTGAACTCACTCATCTGCAGCAAGGCGAAGGTTGGCTACGGAAACATCTCACAACTTGTGCATTTGACCTTTTATCAAAGGGCTTCTAAAGAAATAAACATGAAATCATTCACAATATGTTTTGATATTTAGTCGGTTGATAAACAGACAGAGGTGAACTCTCCACATATTCTCAATTTCCAGCATGTTTCAATTACATTGCTATCAAAAAGATACGACCTATAAAGAAAATAACAAGAATATGACAAGAGAGAATAAACTGAAATATACTAATAAAATCTTCTAGCAATCCCTCAAAGATTCATAATAGTACTTCCTTTTCTACAGATGTATGCATATGTCTTTTTTCCCATTTCTAAACATTTTCTGAAATCAAAGGGTCTATAATTTTTCAAAACATATTGGGGCTTTTCAGTAAAACTTGGGCAGCACATAAAGAAAACAACCAAAACAGCAGAAAAGAAATATCCTTTACTGAGCTAATTACTATGCTTTATACAACCAAATGAGGTCTGAAATTTTCTAATTACATAGTGAATATATGAATATTTCCTCTGGCATATGGGATTTAAGGAGTGAGTTTGAGAAGATATGAAGGGAAATGAGGACCTTGACAGATCAAGGATGAAACCATTTTGATTCCATTACAATAATTTCTCAGCTGCTGTCTGATTAAAATGAAAGAGAATACTCAGGCTTTTTTTTTATTATCATAATACTTACTATGACACTTAATAGGAAATCTTATCATGAAGGTCGGGACTTTGTGTGATGAATTACTAATTTACTAGTTAATTACTATTATTTCTTTTTTTTTTTTCAGAATTTAGCCTGAATCAAGGCAAACTTGGTTAGCCAGTAAAACTGCCATTTTTGCTGCAAGAAGCTGGAAGCTATTTAGTTTATAAAGCAAAGCTTTTTCTTAAAACTTTATGTGAGAGGTTAAAATCATGAAACTCCAGAGTAAAAAAAAACAAACTCATTCAGAGCATCAGGGGGGAAAGGAATTGGAGGTATGTATGCCTATTTCCCCAGAGTGTCTAGAGTTTCATGGTAACTTTTAGTTATTTAGTGGTGTTCACCTATTGTGGTTCAAGCATCCCATGGGATAGGAGGATTTGGGTGCTGGTTTGCATATGCAGGGAAAAGCAGGGCCAAGTTCTGGTCCTTACTGAGCAGCAGAACCTGTTTAATTCCTTGACTGCCACAGGCCATGCTTTGGGGATCAGCCTCTTCTCCCAAAAAACCAGTGACAGGACAAGGGGGCCTAGCCTCAGGCTGTGCCAGGGGAGGCTCAGGTTAAACATCAGGAAGAATTTCATCACTGAAAGGGTTGGTAAACATTGGAATAGGCTCTCAGGGAGGTGATGGAGTCAGCATTCCTAGAAATGTTAAAGTGCACTTAGGCACTTGGGTTTAGCTGTCCTGGTGGTGTTGGGTCAAAGCTTGAACTCAGTGATCCTGGAGTTCTTTTCCAACCTTAGTGGTTCTTTGAATCTATGATTCTAAGTATGTTTTTTCCTGACAATTGCTCTTCCTTACTCTTCCTTGTTTCCATTGGTTCTGCAGGGTAAGATAAAACACCTTCACATTTCCCTTTACTTTCCTCCCACCAATAAACATAATTTCCTAGCAGCAAGTTAGATCAAATATTTTAATTGCTTATTCACAATGCAGTAAATCATTCACATGCATGAACATGTTAAAAAGAAAAATAAAACAACAATATTTTCTGAGGACTGATGAAAGTAATCAAGATGCTTTTTCACTTTCTTCATGAAAAGATTAATTATACTTCTAATATACTCAGGTATAAAAAGCAGAACAACAACAAGATATTATCTTCATGGCCTCCTGCATGACTTCACGTGTCTACATTGATCTGATTTTCCAAAGTTGACAGGGATGTGAAAGAACAGGAAAGGAGAGGAAATTGGCTGTGCACATATATAAAGTAAGCCTGGCTTACTTTTCTTCCTGTATAGCAATGTTTCTCAGCTCTAGCTCATGCCATGAAGCACTATGGAGTCTCCCATCTTGCCAGGCAGCTCAACACAAGGCACATTTCTATACAGATAAAAATCTCTTACAGAACACCTGCATAGCTAGAGGTATTCACGCTGTCAGCCTTTGTGGAAAAAGCTGGATTTAAAACACAAGAGTCTACAACTTGCCAAACGGTACAGATTCCTTACACACTTTAAAAACCATTCTGAAAGAAAAATCTGTGTTCCAAAAATAGGTAAAAGAGGGCTAGGGGTTTGTTTGTTTTTTTTGTTTCCCTTGGATTAATTATTTTTTTAAGGAAACGGGGGAATTGACCTGTGTCATCTGCTTTGCCAGCAAAGAGTTGCTTTTTTTCAAATCCTATTGATGGAAGACTATTAAGAGTCTAATAGGACCCTATTGCTTTTATCCAACACAAGGTCTCATTTCAAAGAACAGAAAAGATAAAAGACCAGTCTTCATGTACAGGTCAATTTCTTAATACATTATTTGATGGTTTAAATCACTTCATTTGCACTTCTGTAGCTCGATTTTCTGACAATTTGAACTCTAAAATGTACTTAACAGTGCATCTCCTACTACTCTCACTAAAGCACGCATGTGTGCAGGGCAGACAAGTTGGTCTGAATAATTTTGCCCTTTTCCACCAGCACTGTATCAAGTGGACAGAGTAACTGATCTGTAGCAAGTAATTTTGAAACTTGGACCACTAAAGATTTGTTAAGCAATTTTATGGCTTTTACGGCTAGGTAGAATGACCCTTTATCCAGCTTATTTTGTGTTTGGAAAGACTGTGAAATGTTAAACTCTTGTAACATTCCATAAAATGTTTCACAGTATTAAATGTATAACAATAACAATGTGCTTTCAAGAATAGGGCAAATCAAAGAGATAATGAGCCAAAATAAATTTGCAAAACTATTTTACATATCAAAAAGTAATAAGACTGTGCAGTTCAGTTACTTTTATTTGCTTTTTTCAAATGTGAGGTTTTTATGCAGTGTTTTACATCCTTCATGGAAAAGCATCCCAAAAATTGCTTTTAAACAGCAATTTTAAATATCCCATCGAGGTAAAGCATTTACGGAACACCCATTATCTGAAATTCTATTGTCAGTTTGTTAGATTTTCTAAAGCATGCAGTCCAAGCAGTGACTAAAATACGCAAAACTTTTGTGTGCATCTATACATGTGGGCATATTACTTTTTCATATAAAATCCCTGAAATTATTTCCTTAGTATTTTTCATTTTAGAAAATGTCTAATAACAAGCATTGACTCTTTTCCAGGAAATATGCAGCAGGTCTTCAAAGAGCTTCATTGTTCCGCACAATTTAAATGACAATGAAACTTGTATTCTTTTCATGTTTATAATTTGTGTTGACAAGCACTGCCTTTTTTCATGAGTCAACTACTACTATGCAGTTATTCTTTTCTACATCTTGGTATTCAACTCAGGCAGCCAAAGCTACTTCATAATTTCCTTAGATCTATTATGCAGTAGTCTAGTTTGAAAGTTTTGGTGAAAAGTGTTTGGGTTTTTAACTGAAATCACTCTTTAATGGCCACTCTTTTGAAAATATATACTTGACAAGACTTTTTTTTCACATTTCTTTCCCTTCCTTCCCATTCCTACAGTTTCAGTATACATTGGCCAAATACCTTTCTGCTCCTGATTTCTTTGGAGAAACTTGCAGCTTAAACAGAGGGACGGACTACATAAACCAGCAAGGAAGTATGGTGTCCCCCTACCTAAAGTAGATATTAAAGCACCTGTGCCTCTTCAACAGGAAGCTATTTGAGGTACGTGTACAGAACATTTGTTTCTAATAATCAATGCTGCTCCAGGCTCCTTTTAAGTCAATGTTACTTTATGTGGCTGTGCCTTGTGTCATAATTTTCTCTACCACGTGCCATTACAACAAATCCATTTAGCATTCACAGGAACTGAACAGAGAACAGAACAAGACAGAAATTGTCTGGGCAACTTCTGAAGTTTTCACAATCATCTTTGCTTCTTAGCGGAACAGAGGTATTTTGAGCATTTTAGTTCAAAAATTGTTTGGCATGGAACTGTTTTCCAGAAAAAAGAGCAATGTCAGAGAAAAAAGTCCTCCTGAATGTTTGAGGTGACTTTATAAAAAAGTTTCCAGTTCAAGTCCATGGGCTGCCTGATCCACAGCAGAAATTTTTTATTTCACATGAATAGAACAAAATTTTCAGCTACATCTCACTTTTCTAAATCAAAATTTAACCATGTCAAAGCCAGAATTTGCTCTCTCTGTTCTCCTTCCATCTTCTGGTTTGGCAGAACTACTGATTTGACACAAGAAGGACAAGATGATTTGGAATGGTCTGGATGGATTTACCAGGAATAAATCATGCACATCTTACCTTGTTGCCTTATGTCCTAAAATTACTACATCTGTGACAAAGAAAGCACCAGGAATGTTGTTTATATACTTCAGTCAGGCTTTTGATGCTGGGGCCCTGGGAACTGGGCAGGAGTCAGCAGTGAACCCTGGTATCAAAGACATCCAGTGTCATAACAAGGCTGTGTCAGCAGGAGCACTGCCAGGAGCTCAGGGCAGGACTTATTGCCTCTGTACAGCAGAGGCCAGACACATCTGGATGTTGTGGCCAGCTTAATGCCCTCCAGCACAGGAAAGACACCAATAACCTGAAATAGTTCATCCCCACAACACTCAGGACTTGAGAGTGTCCTGGGAGCACTGTCTCAAGAGTCTGAGGCAGTGGAGCTTGTCCAGCCTGGAGTAGACAACTTCAGGGGGACATCACAGCCACCCCAGGGCCTACTGGGGGTGCAGAGGGATGTAGAGGGGCAGACAGGCTTTTCAAGAGCTGTGTGTGGCAGGCTAAGGTACAGCAGGCATGAAGGGCAGTGAGGGGGATTCAGGCTGTGCTGAAACCTTTCCCAATGAGGACAGGCAGGGAGCAGGCAGAGACAGATTGCCCAGGCTCCAGTCCTTCAAGGATGCCAAGGCCCATCTGGGCAAAGCCCTGAACAACCTGGTCTGACCTCACAACTGGCTGTACTTGGAGCATTAGTGCATGAGGGACATCCTGATGTACCTTTCAGCCTAAAAACAAGGGACATTTCAATAACTTAAAATTTTCCAGAAAAAGTGTTCTGATCAGATTTAGTAGTTAACCTTCTGGGTTTCAACAAAAGATACTATCTGATATCTGTGCTCCCACAAGCTGACAGAGATTTCTATAAAGGTTCTAAAGGAATGCTAGCAACATCTTGGCTATTCTACTAATGAATTATGATATTTTCTTCATTAAAATATCACTAGAACAGACTCAGAGGATATACTGACATATGAAATATTCAGGTTGTTATAATTTGATCACTTAATATTTTTTAAGAGTCAATATCATAGGCATAAGAAGCAAAAATTAACAAGATTGATTCCATGCTGAGGCTAATTTCATGTAATGTGAGTAATTCATTTGATACATATAAGGATAAAAGAGTGGAAAGATTTATAGGAAAGCTGGGATTAGAAGGCAAATGATTGATAAGACCTGCAGGATGGCTGGAAGGCAGCCTATTCACCCCTTAGTTCAGTTCCACCACACATTGTTTACAATGGTCAGAAATTGCACTGTTCCTCCTGAAGACCTTTTGCTCTCCCTGCATCAAACACACACCATGCCAGAAAAGGTTGCTTCTTTGGCATCCACCCACCCAGCACTGTGCTAGCCATTGCTGAAAAACACCAGTGTTCACTTATTTGTCAAATTGTTACTTTTTCATAGGTTTTTAATCTTACTTCATTCCCATTCATTTTGACACTGCAAAAATTAATGGAGCATTTAATCAGTTCCAGGTTGTGGAACTTCAATGACCACTGAAAAAATGTCTTTACTTACTGAAACATTTCCCCACAAATTGCTAAAGAGTAGCACAGACGTATGGAACTCTCTCCCTGAAAATATTTGCTCATGCAAGTGCTTCTAGAGGCTTCTGCATGGCCTGTGCAACAGGCCTTGCCTTCATGAGAGCAATTCCCTTAAACAGGCCTGAGGCACAGCTTTTTCAACAAAAAGAAATACAGCATTTCATTATAGAATAAGTCTAAGGAGGATTCACCAATATGAATAGAGTCTATTTTTAAATTACTAGAGAATCATTTTGCTGCCACTTTAAGTGTGCTTTGTCTGAGATGTCAGAAGGAAATAAGAGCAGAGGCTGTTGTGTGGGAAAGTCATGGAAACATCTCAACAGCTCCCATCAAACCATCTCAACGGCTCACATCAAACCTGTATTTTTATAGCAAGACTTTCTACACTTGATCTTCAAGTGTGGAGGTGCCCTAACTCACTTTACTTGCTTGGAAAATATAGGAGGATTCTGAAACTTTTTGAGACATTCTTCCCAATGTCTCAAGGTGAAACTGCTTGATCATGAACTTCACCTAAAAAGTCTAGGTTACCTGGATCAACAAACAACAAAACAACACAACAAAACAAATGTCAAAAACCAACCACACAAACAAAACAAAAAACAAAAAAAAAAAACCACGACCAAACCAGCAAAAACAAACAAAAAAAAACAAACAAGCAAAAAACCATACACAAAAAAAGTAATCAAAAAGCAAACCAAAACCATCAAGCACCCTGTCCTGTTAACACATTAAAACTCAGACTGAATAGAAGCAATGAAAAATCAAATCTCTTTTTATCAGATGTCAGTAGACAGAAGCTTGTTTTCTAATAGGCAGAAATTATCTCTAAGGAAAATCATTAAGAGATTTGAGAAATGATCACTGAATACAGGTTCTTTATTTCTGTTTTAAAAGCCAAATGCTGGATGAAAGAGTCAGGAAAGAAGGTACTCAAGAGGTTTCTCAAGACCAAAGAAGTTCTGAGAAGGGTTGACAGTGGTGTTCTGAACAGAGATGATGCAGTTGACCTAGGGAAATAATTTTACTTGAAGTTCATCATTGTAGACCTTGGAATAAAGACCTTTTAGAGGTTTGAACTCCTGAATGCAAAGTAAATAAGGAAAAAAAAAAATTAAATATTGCAGCTGCTTGAAAAAACTTGTCTACTTTTGGGTAATTTACATATTGCATAACCTTGCCAAGCTATCAAGCAGCAAGATAACTTCTAGATCATACATTATTTCCCTCCAGTGTTTCAATGACAAATAAAGGAAGGTAAATCACCTCGCTTACCACATGCCTGAGGCAAAGCTTAATCTAAAATATTTCAAAGCTATTAAAACCTGAGTTAGCAGAGAAAAATGTAGAATTTAACCTGAGCAGGAAAACAAGGTCTAATTCCTTCACACGTCCAGGACTGTGATTAGCTTTCTACACTTAAACAGGATTTGCAGTGTAACAGAGCTCCCCATATGCAGACAATTAAATGCAAACATACATGCTTGCTGGCTCAAGGCCTACAACAGTCTTTTTCCCAATTCCTAAATTATGTTTTTGTCTAACTCTGCTCCTCAGAAGCCAGGAAGAAAATATTAAAGAGCTGTTTAAAAAAAATCCCATCTTCAAATACTATTTAGACAGCTGATGTATATATGAAAAGATGTTTACAGGAAAGTTAATTGAAGTTGTACAATTAGTAAATTGATTTTCCATTCATATATTACATGCATAAAGGGATTTTCTAAGGGGAATTTGCAACCAAATTAGTTCTTCCTAGTAGATTTTATCTAAGCATTTAAATTTATACTTTTAATTATTGTCCCATTTTCTTCTTGCCTAAGTTATATTTAAATTGTGTGATTGCTAAAATTAGACTTCTTCCATTTCTCCATTGGAGAAAGCTAAAAAATATTTTGGTCTAAATGTCTCACCTCTGATTTTTTAGGAAAATGTTAACTTAAAATCTCCATTTAAAAAAAGAGTAAAATCAAAACAAAGCTGTGTGATGGTTAATATTCTTTTCCATTACTTTTAAAAGTAAACATTGAGTCTGTGTATAATGATATTGGAGTGGGGGAGGAACATAATGAAAAGGTAATATCCAAGTAGTAGAGAGGCACAGAGGTACAGTGAATAAATGTCTACTTTCTTGAGGTTCAAGCATTTCCTCTCTAGTATAATATTTAACTTTAGAATTTTTCCATGTTTATATTTACTATTATTATCAGCTAATAACTATTTGTAGACCATTTTCCACTAATTCAACATTCTTGACACATGCAGAAGCCATATAAAATACATGGGATGTTGAAAAGATGGAGATTTCATACATGTAGTAGGCCAGGTATAGCTATTTCCCCAAGTAAACAAATAAAATGTGAATATAGCACTCTGTGAATATAATACTCACTGCAATGTTTCCTTGGAATGCTCTTTCTTTCTAGTGTCGCACGCTATGTCCTGAGATAACATTCACAGCAGTAAGCACTCTTGTTGTGCAAACAAAAATGAAACCATACTGAAATATAAAAAAATCACAAGGGAATCCAGTAAGGTTTATTGAACTGATCTGCTACTTTGAAACAGGCTGAGGAACTCTATCTGTCCATCGCACCACTGTGGATTCCGCAGTGTAAAATTTTGCATCTCTTTTTTCTCCCTTTTCATGGAATACATGAACCAGATCTGCAGCACCAGCTCCCAGCTTTTCTGTTGATCCACTGATTTCAAATGCTTTGGGTTGCAGTACTCCAGATGTGGTCTCACAACTGGGAGAGGGGCAGAATCCCCTCCCTTGACCTGCTGGTCACACTTATTTTGATGCAGCCCAGGACACAAGGGACTTTCTGAGCTGCAAGTGCGCATTGCCAGCTCATACTCATGCATCAAGTCCTCCACAGGGCTGCCCTTGATCAATTTATTCATGCAGTCTGTATTGGTACTGGGGATTACCAGTACCAATTATCCCAACTCAGGTGCAAGACCTTGCACTTGCTCTTCTTGAACTGCATGAGTTTCTCAGGGGCTCACACCTCAACCCTGTCAAGGTCCAGGGCTTCCCTGGATGCGTCCCTTTTCCCTTCTTGTCAGTGCGTCGACTGAACCACTCAGCTTGGAATTATCCATAAACACAAAAAGTACTGGGGGTGCACTCAATGCCTCAATCTGTGTCATTAATAAAGATACTGAACAGTTCTGGTCCCAACATGGACCCTTACAGGACACTACTTGTTACTGGTCTCCATGTGGACACTGAGCCATTGGCAACTTGGATGCAGCCATCCAGACAATACCTTACCCTCAAGCAGCCCATTCATCAATATCTCCCCAGTTCAGTGACAAAGATGTTGTGCTGGACCATGTCAATTGCCTTATACAAGCCAAGGTACACTTAATTTGAACTTGCAGCTTAGATTGATATTTCTGCCATTAAACAAACAAACAAAACTAAACCCCAAGTCCCCCCCAAAAAGTACAAAACCTGAAAACAAAACAAAAAAAACAACCCTCCAACCTTGTCCTAAAAACTGAGGAAATAAGATCACTTTACACGTACATTATGTCAGTGCTTTCATTCAACTAAATAATGCAGTAATCAGTTAAGGATGACAAATAAAACATGAAGGTAAGTTTTATTTTGAATGAAGGCTCTCTCTCTATTTGGCTGAGTGCACACTCAGTCAACTGCAATTCCCAAATAAATCAGGAAGAGTAAACTGTTCACAAGACCACACAGTTGAAGCAAAGGAAGTGCTGGCTTTAAGCAGGGCTGACAAGACCCACAAAAAGAAATGTGGTCACACTTTTCTAGGACACTAGCAGGCTTATTCTCCTTTAAAGTTAATTCACATAAAAATTTCTAGCCTTTCTAGACTGCAATCAGGCCCTTCACATGGAAGGGACAGAAAAAGAACAACTAGGTTAAAAATGTCACCCAAACTTTTAGCTATGAATCAACCACAAGTTAAGTCCAAAGGCTTAGTGGTTTTTATTTAATTCTAAACATTGATTCAGTAAATACAGATAAAATATATGGTTCAGCAACAGGTGTGAAAGAGCACCAACACTAAACTTCACTGACATTTCATGTTTCTGACAAATCTGAGTCCGTCTGTTTTTATTGATTAGTCGTTCACTAAGTCTCAAAACTCACATTTCTGCTCTGGTTGTTTTGTTACACACTCCCCCTTTTGTTTCATCTCTGCTTTGTTTCTTCCACAGTAGCAGTGTGACATTCTACACTATCCTGTCTATTGACTTTTTGCATTTCTTATCAGCAGAAAAACAATCTACTGTTTTACACCACTGGGTTCTTCATGCTTTGAGCCTCAGCAGCACAAATGTGGTGCTCTGCCTCCTTGCAGAGCTGCAACTTGACAGGGTGGGAATTCCTTTATCTATCCATGAATTTTGAAGTACATTTGCAGTCTTTCCTGTTGCAATAATTGTTTGACTCTAAGCAAGTTAGCACTCATCTCTAAAGTAGCTCCATTAAAAAGAAATTCACCACATCTAAGCACTTTAAATATTCTCCTAGCATTTTTACATCTAAAAGATTAGTTTGGTTTTTATCCTGAGCTTTCAGCATGAAGTGTTTTCTCTTTCCCAAATAAATTAATAAACATAAGGATTTGCATGTCTTACTTTTTTTACAATTACCTTTATTTGTATCATAATGGTTTGTTTGCAAAGACAATATTTTTCTGGATTTATATTCCCTCGAAAAAACCAGTACCCTACTGACTTTTAACTTTCACAAATTTCAGCCAATGACATAAAAAAGGGGCTTTGTAGAAAAAGCAGAAGTTCACAGAAATTTTTTTAGGGACAACATTCAATTAAGCATCTTGAATTTTATGGGTACTAGTATACTGTAAGCAGTTTTTCTCACCACTGATGCTTTACATGACATTTATATGAGAAGGACAGCAAAATAGGTTTGACCATAATGATTTACCTATGACACTGAGAGATTCTTCTGAATCTTCCTTCTTTACTACCTCTTCCTTCCAACAGATCAACATGAAAAATTTCTCTCTTTCTGCACATATATATATATAAAAATACACATTTATTTCTAATACAGTTAATTATCTCTGTGATGCATATGTCCTCCCAATAGATTCATTTGGGTTTGGCCTGTGATTGCTAATTTTTATCTGCTACTTGATATTAACTCTGCTTTAAATGTAGATATTTTGCTGTTGGGATATCTTAGGAGAGGTCGAAAGAGGAACATGAGAAAAGAGCAACTAAGAAAATTTGAGTTACTGAAAGAAAGGGAGATTGCGTTTTTTCTATTTATGCTGGGCCTAATAGAAAAATATCAACTCATAGAAGTCATAATTAAAAGAAAAATTTTATTATGCTTTTTGAAATAACATTACAAAAGGAGTATCAGAATAAAATGTTCAAAATTACAGAATCATGATCATGAGTTCCACACTACTTCCTTTTTTTTAAAGGAGTCAACTATAAGACATACTTGAAGCAATCCTCCTAAGATTGGCCAAAAAATATGATTCCCTTTGGAATATGCAAGATGGTCTTTAAAAAATAAAGATTTTGTTTTCAATTATTTTCAAACAAACTAAAACCCCTCACCCCCAAAATTCATAGGTAAAAACATGACGTTAAGTTGAATGATAATTCATTGTGTTTGACTGTTTCTTCACTGACCTGAGATATTCTTCTGAAAGCTTCATTCTCACAGATATTCTTTCAATAATTCCTTGCAGACATAAATTTTGATAAGATGTGAGAATAAATTAGAAGAAAGTCACATAATTGCTCCAGGGTTTGGAACTGGCTTTTCTTCTTCTCTGCAAGCTGAAATTTGATGTTCTTTTCTCATCAGTTCAAGTCCATTATGGCAGGCAGGGCATGTTCTCCTCTGCGTACATCCTGTAAGCATCTATGTATAATACCTGCTTGTCTCAGAAAATTGGAAGCAACACACACCTCTGCTTGAGATAAAGTGGGTGGAGGCTGATGAAGGGAAATAATTTGAGAAACAGAAGTGTCTGCTTCAAGGTTTTCTCTGTTTTACTGAGCTCTACAAAGAACTGTTGTTGCCTCATGTTTTTTCTTTTGAACTGCACAAGCAGCCTTATGTCCAGCGACTCTCTAGAGACAGCACGCAACTGTGGCTTACAGGAGAATGTTTGTTGGCAGATACAGAATCAGCACATGAAGAGTCCTGTAAATTAAAACAAATAACAAATTTTTTAGACAATAAAATGCCATTTCTTCACTTTTTAATCTTTTTTCTATTTAATATTTACAAATTTATATAAAAGATGCTGCTTGCTGGATACAGACAGAACTTACTTCTGAAGCCAGGAGAAATCTTCACCAGTAAGGACCAGGATCGTGTGCTCTGCCTGGCTACTTCAGAGAACACAGCAAGGCAAAGAGCATCTCCAAGGTAGATGCTGAAAATGAATTTAAGATGAAGCTGATGACTAATAACAACCCCTTAAAGAACCTTAAAGCAGCACAAGGGATTTGGAGTAAAGGCTAGTGCTGGTTTCTTCTGGGGTAGAGTTAATTTTCTTCACAGTGGCTAATATAGGACTGTGGTTTGGTTTTGTGCTGAACAGATAGTTGCCAACAGAGAGATATTTTGGTTATTTCTGAGCAGGATTTACCCAGAGCGAAGGCCTTTTCTGCTTTTTGCACTGCCATGTCAGTGAAGAAGTTTGGGTACCTGAGAGGTTGGGAGGAGACACAGCTGGGACAGGTGACCCCAACTGACCCAAGGGATATTACAGACCTAATGACATCATGCTCAGTCTATAAAGTGTGGGGGGAAAAGGAGGAAGGCGAGAATGCTTGAAATGATATTTCTCTTCCCAAATCACTGTTGCACATGATGGGGTCCTGGCTTTCCTGGAGATGGCTCAGCACCTGCCTGCCCTTGGGAAGCAGTCAATTAGATCCTTGTTTTGATTTGTTTGTGTGAATGGCTTTTGCTTTCCCTATTAAGCAGTTTTTATCTCAACCCATTAGTTTTCTAGCGTTTACTCTTACAATTCTCTGCCTGATCCTGCTGGTGGAGGAGTAAGGGAGCAGCTGCATGGGGCTTGGCTGCTGGCTGGGGTGAAATGACAACAAGGCTTCTTACCATATTCTTCCAGAAGAAATAAAACCCAAAATGATTTATTTACAGCCTACCACTTGAGATAGACTCTTATCGTATACTCTGAATTTGTATATTTTATTCATACATAGACTTTAATCATATAATCTGAATTTATATATTTTATTCATATTTACCATTTGTAATGCATATTGCAGATGGCCACAGAAATTATTTCTTCTTGATGATTTCTTACATAAAGTTTAGTGTTTCACTCTCCCTGTGTGTCTTGTAGGGTGAGTGAATGAGAAGTTTTGGCCTAAGAACTGAATATCTCTCCAGACGTATTTTTGGGATAGCAAAGTAACATCACCCATTAAAAAGAAGTGATACAACTAGTACCAAGAGTGAAATCATACTGCTGGATGAATTTTACTGAAAATATAATTTTTTCTCTTCTTTTTCCCTAGGCCTGCCTAGGCTCAATTTTTAAGATATAACAATTACTTTCTTGTTCAAATGGCCCTCAAGTCTTCTTGCGGCAAAATTATGTATTCCTTGTTTGATAAAACAATCTATTACAAGTTCCCCTCAATATTTCTTTAGATAGCAAAATTTCCTAAATGTGATAAATTATTCCCCAAGTCCTTTTGCACTAGTCAAGTTATTGATGCCAATGAAACTTACTATCACTGAAGACCTGTACCCAAATACTTCAAATCAAGAGAGATTTGTGTGTGACCCAATTTAGACTACCTACTGTAGCCTTTAAGGCAATCTCAGGACTTACAAGACAGCTAAGTTCAAGGCGGCAATGACTCACTGCTTAAGACTCAGCACATACATTCTGGTTTGGTAACGTGAATTAAAGTGGGCATGATATCAAATATAGAACCCAATCAGCAGTACATGGTATCATTTGCATCACTAAAATGCAGCTGAAGCACGTAGGAATGTGAACCTGTTCTCTATACAAAGTCCTTACACCACTGTGTCATGTTCTAAATTAACTGGTTAAGTTCAGTAAAAACACTGCTTCTTCAACCTCTTTGGCATTCATTAGATTCCTACTTTCAACTCAGTAGAAATATGTTGAAGTAAGATTATTCATAGAGCAGCAGGGATTTCATGCATAGATCTTGAAAAAAAATCACAAGTATGTGTTCTGGTCTCTTTTTCCCTCCATCTTACTTTTTAATATAATTTATATGGCATACATTTACAATAAAGTCACATTATCTCAGCAGTCTATGGGTGAATTTTAAGCAATGAATTCTAGTAACATGGCTTAAATTCAGCTTCATGAGAAATCAAAGCAAGCACTCACTCTCACGGTCACACAAGCAATACACTAGCTAAAAATAAGGATGAAAAGAAAGCTAATGTTTACCTAGACTATAAACGTAGGTGGTTAAGATGAAATATGCTTTGAAATAATTCTAAAAAGGCTAATAATAACACTTTTCTTTTAAGATTCTGACATGCAATGTTTAATTATCCTGTATGAAACTTCAGAGGTACTTTAACTAAAATATGTATGAAAATGCTCTTCCAAATTGAGTCACTTATCAGTACTTAGGGACAGCACATCACAAGCCCTATAAGTTTTGAATTTGTCTACCTGAATCATTCACATGAAAAAGTATCTGGCTTCTTTTAAATACTACTGTACAAAGCAATTGGAAAATGTTCATTTCACCTCAGACTTTCAAATCTCTTACATATTTTGTTAAAATTGCATGACATGCCTCTAAATAAAATTTTCTCCTTCAAGTCAGCCTAAGTGTTAAAAGTCAAGATTGCAACTTAGTTGAGCAATACATTAATACTATGTTGAGTTCTGGGCCAGCAAAACTCAAAAGGTCTGAGCTCAGGGAAGGGTTAGAAAGATAGCAAGAAGACCTAAGAGGAGAAATTGAGAGCTCATTTATTCTGATGAAGAGTTCAGGAGAAAGTCACAACTGCTTACTTGAGCAGCAGAGATATAAAGGAGAGCAAGAACTGTTAGAAATAGTCACAAATAGTCAAATAACACTTTTGGAAGAACATTTTCACACTAGTGTACAGATGGAACAGACATTGTGAAATTTTAATCTTTCCAAGACTCAGATGGAGAAAAAACACAAGGAGGTGGCCCAGTGTCTGGAAGTGCCCTCTTTTGACTGGCCAGTGAAGCTAGAGGACTCCAGCATTCGTATGGTTATATGAGGTAAGCTCATTCTATTTGTTCATTACTAGACCTCTGTTGGGGTACACAAGACAGAGAGTACTTTATACCTTATTAGCATAAGAGATTTGATAAACAAAATGCCTTGGCAAGAGCTAACAGAACTTTGAGGATAAAGATTGCAAGAAGGTTCAATCAGACGGGTTTACCGGAAAAAGAAAATTACATCAGACTTCTGCAAGAAAGAGATATTTAAAATGTATAAGTTTTTTAGGTGATCTTTAACCCAGTCATTGTAGCAAAACATTTCTAGTCTCTCTAAAATAGTATACAAGCATTTGTATCCCACAATAAAATCGGACGCTTTGACCACCTCAAAGTCTTCCTTGTCTCTCTTCATTGCTGATAGACCACCATTACATGTGTCTAATGTTACCAAAAAAACATTAAATAATTGTCTGGGTTGTTTGGAGGTTTTTATGGCCAAATAAGGCACAAACAATGAAGTAAAGATGTGAAAATCCTTACAGATCCACAAGCTTGAAAAACCAGGAATATTAATATTTCTTCCTAATTACATATAATTTATTAAAATATCAACCATTTAAGTTTATATTAATGATTCGTTTTTATACTAGCCAGCCAAAAGAAACTGCAGATATTTACTGTAGAAGGTTGACAGCAGATTGCATTTCAAAAGGGAAAAGAACATTGTATATTTGAAAATTAAATTTATATAAATAATGTGATTTCCCTATGATAAATGTAATTTCATCAACCTTGAGATTATTTTTTATTATCTAACTATTTTTATGTAAGAAAGTAATTATATTGTTGATAAATAACTTGCAGCCCCTCTTAAAAAATTTGCAGCTATTAAGACAAAAAACCTATGTCCCTTATTGGTTAAATTTCCTTTTAAAATAAACACATTTGAAAAAGTATTCATACTATATATATATATCTTTCTGCTGTTTATATATAGAAATAATTTTATTTCTATTTCTTTTTGTCAGCTCAAATTGAATAGAGCCTTAGCTACATGTTTTGAGTTTTTAATTAGAATTTGAAACTTAATTCTGTAGTTAGAAAAGCTTTTACCCTTTCAAAAAAGAGAAACATGGGCTTTAGCCTGAATTTTTCTGCAGATAAAAATATATGTTCTATATTTCAGAAGAACTGGCAAGAAAATTAATTGAAAAAAAGTTCTTGCAACTTTTCCACAACATGTATAGTATTTCAGTCATGTATATTTAATATACATGTCTATCAGTAGCTTTGAATTTTTGCAGTATTTCACTGTATTCAAAAGAAAGAAGCCAACTTATCATTGTTTAATTGTGCTACAGGGCATAAACTTGATTTGAGCTACAAATTATTGATTTGAAATATGTCGGTGGATATGAAGCATTTTGTGTATTTATAAGTCAAGAAGTTTTGCTGTGTTGTTTTTGTAGCTTTTTTTTAAATTTAGAAATTGATTTTGAATTTGTATATGTAGCAGTTTGTTGTAAACCTGCCCGTGAAATACAGAGTACCAGGGAGCCTACAAATGGAGTTGTGACAATTAAAAGGAAGAAGGTATTATTCTGAGACTCAAAGAAGGAAGAAAGAAATGCTTTGAACAGAATGAGAAAAAAAAATTTAACAAGCACCTTGGAAAGATACTTGCAGTTGAATAGAAACATTAAGAACAACCTTTATCTTATCAACTAACTGAAAAATCACAGAATTGCAAAATTATTGAGGTTGAACGGGAGCTCTGGAGGTTATGTGGTCGCACCCTCCTGCTCCCGCCCAGCCACCCAGAGTGAGCTGCCCAGACTCATGTTCAGATGGCCTTTGAATATCTCCAAGGGTAGAGATTCCACAAGGTTTCTGGGCTGTCTGTGCCAGTGCTCAGTCACATCTACAGTGAAAAAATGTTTTCTGATGCTCAGAGGGAGCCTCCTGTGCCACAGTTTGTGCCTCTGGCCCTGGTCCTGACACTGGGCACCACTGAAAGAGCCTGGGTCTGCCCTCTTTGCACCCTCCTTTCAAGTATTTTTATACATTAATAACATCCTCCTGAGCTTTCTCTTCCCAGCTTGAGCAGTGCCAGATCTCTCAGCCTTTCCTCATTGGAGAGGTGCTCCAGATCTCAATCACCTCAGTGAGTCTTTGCTGGATTCTCTCCTTTATGTATCACTTGCACTCTGCACCCAGAACTGGACACAACCCTGCAGGTGTGGCCTCACCATGGCTGACCAGAGGGGAAAAATCACCTGCCTTGACTTGCTGGCAATACTTTGTGTAAAGCAGCCTAAGACACCATTAGCCTTCTGGGCAGCAAGGGTGTTTCACTGGCACATGAACACTTGGTACCTCACAGGACCCCTGTGTCCTTTTCTGCAAAACCAAAGGCTTTAAATCAAAAGACAATTAGAAGTTTGATTAATGTTGTCAACGTTTTACAGTTGTTTTTTTTTTTTAAACAGATTCTGAAAGACTTGATCTCATGTATCTTTATGCAGATAGGCCAGGATTTTAGGAGACTGTGATGTTGTGAACTTGGTAGCTTTAGCGGCACGATTATTCTCTAAAAGGCTAACGTAATTTTTAAGTAAGGTTCCTCTCTGCCCTAAAATGAAAGCCAATATCCATTTCATATTTTTCCCCATCATTTAAAGGGGAAATGACAACTAATTTTCTATCTCTTCAGCTACTTTCAAAATTTATTTCTTTCAGCAACTTCAGTATAACAAAGAAATCTATTGACATTTCATGTTTTTTGTGCATTGCCAGACATAGAGACCCTAAAAATGGAACATACATTCTATTCCCAAAACTTTTTACAAAAAGAGAAGAAGGAACACAGTAATGAGAAGAATATAAATGTAAGAAAAGACGTGTATTTGAATAATCATCCCAATCTGACACTGTTTCTTGTTCTTTTATTCTGAAAGAAGCTTAACTGGGTATGCATCGTCTTTGGTTCTCCCGTTGTGCATCTTCCTCCTTTCTCCACATTTCTATTTTTAGGTTTGCTCATTTTATACTTTCTTTAGCAACTTGGAAACTCATCTCTCAACCACATCTTCCTGCAGACCTCCCGCAATGTACTTCCTTTCAAGTCCCCAGAGCCCACAATACATTTTATCCCACAAGAAAACAAGAACAGAATGTTACTGGTCTGTGTTTTTACAGCCAATTTGCTATAATCACTTTCCTTTGTATTGTATAACAGAAAGTACAGTACATCATCTTCAAGAACAGAGACACTTCGTCTCAACTATTTTTAACAGATTTCTGGTTTTCTCTTTTCAACTCCTTTTCTGTAACTCCCCTGCTATCTTTCTCACACCACAGTTTCTGGTTTGACAATAAACACTGAATTTTTACCCTTGTGGTCAACATCAATCGAGGCAATGAATTGTTGAGCCTGGATAGGCAGGATGTTTTACATTTGTTAGAGATTTAAAAATATATGTAACCAGATACACAGCATGCAATATATAAAATTGAAGTTACTGTAAACTTGCCTTTTTTACTGAATGACAATCTAGAATTTTATTCTTTTTAGCCATCTTCACATTTTTACATTTATAACTTTTTTAATATTGAATAAATTAAAAAAATATACTCCCCTGCCATTTGAGTAACAATGATAAAGAGGAATATACAGTCCTCAAGAGAAAAAGTTTCGTAAGTTAAAAAAAACATAAGTTGAAGGTTTTTGAGAGAAACAGGCCTCCAACATTTCCTACTTTCTTGGAGAAATAATCTTTTTTTTCCTTTAAGGAAATTTTATCTCTTTCCCATACACTTTCAACAGAATTTTTGAGTAAATTTTTCCCTCATCTTTGTTTCTTGTATAGTTTTAGTGATCAGTTGTCACCCATCACAAAACCAAATCTATTTTTTGCTTTTAAACCTCAATTGCTTTATTCTTTAGAAGACCTTCATCAGTGTTAACTCATTTTTTAACTTGCAAAGCTACAAGGCAGCTAATGGATTCACAGAAAACCCATTCTGGAAATTCATCTTAGGAGGCAAACTTATACAAATCTCTAAGGGTTTTGGTTTGGGTTTTTTTGTTGTTGTTTTTTTTTTTTTTTTTTTTTTTTTTTTTCTAGAAGGGCAAGTCATACAGCTACTCTCCTTTACAGCATTCTGATGAACTAAAGAAATGCTGACTTTTAACACAAGACTTAGGAAAGGTCATGGAGTTTTTCTTTATGAGGTTGCCAGGATCACATTTTAGTACTAGACGTAAATGTTGAATAATGCTTGAATTACAGTGACCACATGCAAATGGGGAACTAAAAACTGTCTCTCTAAGGCTGAAAAACATAAGTGATGGGCAACAACTATACTGTGCCTGGTTTTAATTTTTATCTCAGACTTGATGACATCTAAAAAAAATGGAGCTTTTTCTTATTACTTCGGCATTTTTACAGTTTCCATTTCTTCCAGCCTTCCTCATGACTAAAATATCAACCAACAGTGGGTAAAACTGGAGATGCAAAGACTAAAAATGGATTTCCTTTGTCAAGAAAAGTTGAAAGATGATTTATTGAACTCACTCAGAAGAAACCTGAACAACACGCAAATACCCACTGAAGACGAACTACTGCTTTGAGGACCACAAATGAAAACCACACAGAATCTTATATACCATGGCAACTAGTGCTTACCATTGTAAAAGTAAAAGCAAAAAAACAAGTACAATAATTAAAAACTACAGATGGGACACACAGCTAAGTTTAAAAATAAATAATTTAACAAATACATTAAGTTCCTCTTCCTGACAGCCATATGTTAGTCCAGTCACAGGTACCATGAAGCATGACTATTGCCTTTAATTCTACTCAATTGTGAGTGATGGTTTTCCTGTATCCCATTTTGCAAGCCCCTTCCTGCAAATGCATGAAGATCATTATTATAAACTTCATTATTATAAACTTCCACTGGTAATGCAAATTTGGGACATGGGAAGAAAGACCTTTGAAAGAGATTTGTTTTGTAAGTTTGGTATACAAAGTGTTGAAAAGGTGAGTGTATATAATAAAAAAAATGTTGTTGGTTTAGCAGAAGATGTTAGCAATGGGTGGAAAATAGATATGATGGTTATTTGGAATGATGTACAATTTACTTCAGTTACTTCCAAAGTAGTCATGTACGTTAGGAAATGATCTGTTACTCCTTGTAAGTGTCTGCTCCTCTGAAATCATTTTCAAGAGAGTCTAGCCCAATGCACTGTAATTTTTTAAAGTTAGTCAGTCCATAGTCTGTCTTAAATTGCTTTTCAATGGCTTCTTTAGCTTTCTAGAAATGTATTATGTATGCATCAACAGTATATTTTCTATGTCAAGCACTGTTGGGTCTCAATCTATTCTAGATTTTTTATTTGGAAAAATCATGTCAACTTGCACTTGAAGCTGTTTACATGCAGCTCCAGCAAAGTCATATTTTCTCCTTCTGGAGGCAAATAATACACTTTCAAAAAGTGCTAATTACTGTAAGAGTGTCATTGAAAATATGACAATCTATATTTATACTCAAATACCATATTTACAGTTTGACTTTTTTTAAATTTATATTCTTAGAACTATGTTCACCCTCCCTTTTACTTCTTCCCCCACACACATTCACCCAGAACTAATAAGAAATTAATCAGCTTACTGTAATGCAATATAAAGTTCTGCACACATTATATCCTATTCTTTCAGCTAGTGCCAAGACAAGGCTAAATCTTTTTAGAGCATGTAGCCTTAAAATACAACCATCTAGAAGAGGTTTACTGCAAATGCTACAGAAAGTGACTCTTAGATTTACTAGATACTAAACTTCATATAGTTTTCACCTATATGCTTCACTTGTGCATTGCTGTGGTCCAGAAATTTATGAGCAAAGGCTGCTGTGGTTCCAGAATGGGACTGGTGTAATGCTGCTGTATGTACACACTCCACTGAGCTGAGTCCTGCTTTTAGAGATTAAATGAAGCATGTAGGAAAAACAAAGGTTTTATGTTATTGCTCTTGGCACTTGATATAAGATGCAATATGGCAAGGCTGCAGTATTGGAATGTGTTCATGAGTCAGAACTGACGTAAAAACAGCACAGATTGAGCAATATTGCAGTATGGCTATGGTTCTTACATTGTATATTGTAAATGGCATTCTTACAAACTGTGGTGTGCAACCAGTATGTTTTTAGGGTTAAAACCAGTACCAGCTCTAACACAAGTTTATTGCTGGCCTGCATTGACATTATCATAACTTAAACCTGCTCCCTGCATAAACTGACTAAATTCTGACACAGTGCGCTCCCAAACAGAACATTCTTTAGTAACATACTCTATTGCATAAAAGATATATTCAGCCTGTATATAGACACTAGCTGCAAGGAACTATTAATTAATCAATTAATTTATTTATTCATTTATTTACCCCTCAAACTGCTGAAATAATGTAATAATTACACAGACTCCATACTAGATGGCCTCCTTGCCCTGGAACATCATGAACGAATCTGTACCAAGCAGTCCTTCATAAAGATATTGTGGCCCAAGGTGAGAGTCTGGAGAAACCCCTGATATTCCTTTTGAGTTGTGGTCATAGCAGCTAAGCTTGGAGAACCAGCCTTTGACATTAACACCATGTAAAAAAGGCTGTGTAATGTACGCTTGTGGACTCACCTCGCTAGGAGTGCAGTCCTTCAAAAAGACGTCCAAACATAGAAAGACAATTTCAACAAGGTTTCAAGTTAAGTTTCAGCAAAAGTTGTGTCAGAAAAGTAGTTTCATGGTGCAAAAGACCAGCCCAGCTTGGATACCAACACTCTGTAATTTCATACAATGTGCTAAGGAATGCTTACTCAGGTTTGACCTACGCATTACGACATGGGCAACAGACTGAGAGGAGCTGACTAGAGGCATAGACATCCATAATTCTATGGCTGGCCCTGCCAGACCCCTGTAAAGCGGAGACAATTGTTTCAACTGCTGCCAAAACACTGAAGAGTGCTTGTTGGAGGTTATTCTTAATCAACAAGAACATGGTTCTCACCTCCCCATTACCCACAGTAATTTGCAAGACTTGTTTCTCCCACTCAACTGCACCTTGCAGATGATCGTCTTTCCCTCTCACAGGAATATCTGTGATATCCTCACAGGAATATCACAGACAGAAATAGACTCTTACATGTTATAATAGCATATTTAAAAGCTGTTTATGCAGTGCATATATAAATGGAGCAAAGATTCCCATGCTCATACCAAAGTGTTATTTTTTCCCCATTTATATATATATGCACTGTTTTAAACTGTATGCCCAATGTATAAAGAAAATGAAAGCAATTCTGCATGTTGCAGAATTGTTCATGCAAAAGGCCAAATTATTACAGAAGGACTTTGTTAAGTAGCAAAAAAACCACAATTCTTGACTTCTGCACTTCCTGCATGCATGCACACTTGAATAGCAAAAGGTCTCACTAACACCAAAATTCACTATGGACTGAGCAAAATATTACACAATCTATAAAATTGCCACTGGTGTGATGCCTTAAATTATCCTACAATCTCATGAATGGTGATGTAGGAAGTAAAGGATAACATTTATGCTTTGCCAATATACTTAGATTTCATTTTCCCCATTGGCTTGTAAGTTACTAACTCGTTTTCTCACTGTAACAGATGTAAAGATTAAGGTGCACAGAGAATGATTTCCTGGAGAAGGGAATGGAAAGGGAAATAAAATATACTGAAGGATCCTATCTAGTCACAAGAAATTTTGAAAAGCTTAATTTTCTGTTCAAGGAAAGAGATGCAAGAGAAAAAGAATGGAAATAAATGACTGAAATGATGGCAGCAATCAGGAAAGAAAAATGTTCCAAAAGGGATTTCTACAAAAAAATAAAAGTGGCACTGGAAGACAGGTGTTTCAACCTTTTGAGAAGAAAGGTTAAGCCTTACAAGAACTTCAACCACTGATTTTATACAAAATACTTTCTCTGTCCTCCATAAAAATTGACAGTCTACAATAATGGTAGTGAGTTTATGATCACATTATAGATGGAAGTCAGTGAAGTGAGAAAAAGTGTTGCAATTCTCCTACCTTAAACTGACTCAACGAAGTCCACTACTATACTATTCCATCATTATTAAAATTCAGATTCTGCATACAATGAACAGTGAACACATGAATTATTAATACAATTATCTTTTGGATTTAGGGGTTTTTATTGTATTTTGGATTTGTTTGGGGTTTTTTTTTACATATTTTTATTTTTTCCCCTGGGCAGCTGCTGCTGTTGCCCTAGATTCACAATGTGTAGTCACCAGTGTTCAGATGAGACTAAAGAAGCAGCTCTAACAAAACCAGCATGATCTACGGCCTTGTCTTAGAGAGTGGAATTGAGGTAAAAACATAAAAGTAATTTTAACCTTTCCATAGCTTTTCATTTTTACTGCTGAACAAATACGAAAACAATAGATTTCTTATTGTGACTGAGGCATCACTTTTGCAATACTTTATGTAAGATAAGACCATGTTTTTCCTGGAAAAGATGTGTCTTTTGGGTTACTGACCATGTACAGGAAGGAAAAGTTCTTGTGGAATAATGCAAAGACATTCATGAAATTAATGTCAGCATTTGTTTAGAATAAAAGATGCGCCATAAACCTCTACAACTCATGCAGCCATGGCTATCACCCGAAAATAGGAGATACTTTCACTCCAAAAAGTCAATCCATGTTTTTTCCAGAAGGGTGTGCAAATGCTAGGGTTGTTTATGCATAACCATATAAATCCAAAATATAAAATGCTTCTCAGCAAGCATGGCAGAAATAAGTTCTGTGCAATGTAAAAATTGAATAATTAATTATCTCTAAAAAGAGTTTGAATTTATTTCACTCTCTGTCTCTAATAGTTTTATATTTGTATGTATGTTTTTCTGCCAATATCCCCCAAAGCGACTGCATTAAGAAACTCATTCTGAAAATATTTGTAGAACATCTCATGGAGGAAAATATGACCCACAAAGTCCACTCCTCATACAGGGGACGGAAAAAAGTCAAATGTCTCTGAAAGTTAGCAAAGAAAGATTTTTCATATAGCAAGAGGATGTTTTCAAAATACAGAACTGTTTATACAAAAACTCATTGTGATGCTACTTGTTTTTTCTAGTTCTTAAATATTTTGTTAGCTAAAAGCTTGACCCCAGCACAACAAGGTGTGTTTCATAACTAGATAAATGGGATGTTAGACACATTCTCAGCAAATTGCTGTAAAATTACTAACGTTGCAGCATTAAATTACTAATGTTGCAGCAGCATGACACATGAAAAAGAAAAGAATAAAAGAAAATCTTAGTCTGGCAATATGAATGGGCAAGTTCATTTCTTCCTGCATTGTTGGTACTGCAGATTCACTATCACCTACAGAGTACAGAAAGATTTTAAACAGATGTTCTGATTGACATAGGAGAAAGAAACAAATACCACACATTATCTCTTCTAAAGTATTTAAAATATGGAAAAGATTAAATGAAAGAAACACTTATTAGAAATGCTTTTTTTGTCAATTCATTGTACTGGACAATTTGGAAAATTAAGTATTTTTTGCCCTCAGATGTTGTCTTGTATTATTACACATAATTGCTTTCTTCCTTTGACATTATAATATAGGATGCCATTGACCATGAGATTAATCGAATACTAATCTGATAGCAAAATCAGAGAACAATTCAAGATTTTATATCTAGTGCAACTCAAGTATTCTGAATTCATCTTATCCCAAAAAAATCTCTTGCTTTCTTCATGGTTTTGGGACTTATTTCTTTCCATTTGTTTACTATTAGATTCCTTGGGACGTCTTGCTGAGAATCTTGAGAGACCTGATCTCACACATCCAATTTCTGTGTAGAGGCTATTAGCATCCACATTAATAATGCTTCAAATGATAGCAATATTGACTTCTATTTATAATATATTTTAAGTTCTGTGACAATTAAACTGTGCTATTATCTTTAATCATTACTACCAACACCCAAACAAGTCCTGACAGTGTGTATTACAGCGACCATGCTCACTGAGCATGCACTGCTAAACAATTATATTATAGCCATGCTGGGAATGGTTTGAGAATGAGCCCTTCAGATTTCTCAGCACAATTAATTCCCATTAATATACAGAAATTACAGTTTCCTTTACTGCCTAATTTGCTGTATAGATAGCATCAGATACTGTAATCATGGTAATTTTTTCTATTTTTTATTCCCCCAAAGAAAGAAAGGAGACGGATCAAGGAAGCAGAAGCAGGTATAGAGGAAAGCAATGTTCATGGACTTTGAGAGTGACAGAATATAATTTAAAACACATAAACAAGCATGAAAGCAAGATGGAAGGAGGCTTTAAGGTCTGAACCACGGCTGTCCCCTGACACCCAGCAGGTTTCACTGCAGTGCTGGGGATCTGTGGCGTGTATTGGCTCCAGGTCTGCCAAGTTCTTCCAGCCATCCTGTCATGTTTAGCGAGATCACTCATGTGTGCAAGGTCTTGCAGAAACAGAGCCGAGCAGGGAAAGGTGATGTAGAAGAAATGTGTCATGAAGTCACCATATCCTAGCAGGACAAATCTTGACTAAAGTCATATTTTCACTTTTTTCAGTATATGAGTTAAAACAATATTTATCTCTCTCTTCACTGCACCTTATGTGTTTTCCTGAGCTTTCCACTCAACACTTGAATACAGAAAAAGATGCAGCTCTAAGACTGTATTATGACACTTCTTGTAGTAGCTGTTCAAAAAGGAATAAACTATATTTTGTTTTTCCAGCCTCATTTTTATTCACTTCCTAAACATCAAACACAAAAATAAGAATTTATCTGAAAACAGATGGATGTAAAGGTGTGTTGGATAGGAGCTGTCAGTCCAGTTCAGCATCTCCTTGGTGAGCCATGTGTTACTGTAATTCTTATAAAGAATAGCAGTAAAACCATAAGATGTGCAGTCATAGTTTTCAAATATTTTATTTTGAAAAGCTACTGCTACATATGTCAGTTTTCATTTAGCAAAACTGTATAAACATTGTAGCAATCTATAAATATTGATATTTAATTATTTTACTGAATCATCGAAAAGACAGAGGTATTTTCAGGTGGAGCTTTCATTGTAAGAGATAGAGCTAACAGCATGCTTATAGCTTTGTAGCTTTTCCTTTCAAGGGAAAGAAAACATAACCCTAAATTTAAACCCTATATTTAAATTATAGATTTGAGAGTCTGCAATCCAAGAAATCCATAGAAATTCTAGTTCCCTGACCAGGGACTGAAAGAGATGGAAAAAAAATTAAAAAAAGAAATCTGAAAATCATGGGTTTTCATTTTGAGTTTCAGACCATTTAATTCAGTTACTCCTGTTTTTGTTTGCAAGAATGTTTCACTGAACTTCCATAGCAATTAAGAAAGACAGAAGATGTTCTTAAAAGCTATTTAGTTTGTACTAAAATAAATATATTTGGTTTTTACAACAGAAGCAATTTTTTTAAACCAACCTACTGAGGCTAGCCTATTAAGAAGAAAATATAGTTCAGCATTTATCATTTACAAGACTATGTTTGTACATCTCACATCATAACAAATTGCTTGCTTGCTTACAATTTAAATTTGACCTCTTTAGGAAACCTGTACACTTTTTTCTCTACAGAAGAGTTTGAACAATATCACCATGCACAATCTTTTCTCTGCTTGGCAGACTCTGAGCGAAGCTGAATTCCCAATTAATTTCCTGAAGTTTATGTGTCTAATGGTTTCACAACACTGTATTCTCTTTGAAGAAAATAAAGTTGACTAGACAGCATTTTGGTGCATCACAAGCCTGAAATCATTGCAATCAGGAAGAAATATGACTGCGACACAGCAGGCACAGACAAATTATATTTCATTTCATTTACTGTGTCAGTTATGACTACAGAATGAAAATTCACTATTCTTAAAAAAAAGAGAAAAATTTAAAAATAAAGGAAGACATGATTATATGAAAGATTCCAAATGTTTCAGGTTTGCATATAAAACACTTTTTGTTATAGGAAAAATAGTCTAACTGAGCATTTCTGACCAGGCTTGTTAGTATAAACCAACATTTTTAAGGCTTACATCAAGATGCTATTTATGTTGTCTCATTAACTGCAGCCTGGGGAAAACAAGCTTTGAAAGACCATGTACCAAACCTAGACCACATATACATGAAAAATTATTTTAAAAATAGAAAAATAGAAGGATTCTCAAAGTTGATGCAGTACATACCCTGAATATTTTACAGCATCGGTACAATCAGCTTAAAAATAATTATTATGATTAACTAGAGAGATTTCTTTATATGTAAAAAAAAAAAATCGCATTTAATGCCAAAAGTGTTCCTTATTCTATTCTGAAACTTAATTTGCAAATAAAATAGTAATTTTAAGAATTAAATAATACGAATTTTCATTTAAAAAATGGGGACATAACATTTCCTGTGTATGTAGTGCATGTGGGTATAGCTATATGTTGCTAATGTACACTTTTTTTCAGAGAAATAAATAATACTCAAAAATGTACCACTGTTCACACACTTACCCACAAACATACAGATGTAAAGATCACACAGGCCACTAGTGAAAAGGGTACCACAATTATTTATAAATAAAGATGTATGTACATATATATAATTGCATACTCCCAGAGAGGGTGTTTAGAATATTCTTATCAGAGGATCTCAGCTGTTTTGGGCATACAGGACATTAAATTCTTGCTCAGAGTAGACCGTGTGTATCTCAAAGACACATGTTACATCACCCATATCTACAGAAATTCCATGTTGGCATTAAATACAATTGTGTTGAACAAGTGTCTTAACAACCTTAACAAGTTTGATCAAATGCCAAATAAATGTTAAGCATTCTAGAAAAATCACAATCAAAATCACTAATCTCACACAATTTCAAAAAGAAAAACAAAGTTAAAATAATTCAAGACAGAAGTATTTTATATATCTCCATTAGAGGTATCAAATGAAACCCCAAATCAAATCTATTTTAAACATACATCTATTGTGCAATAATTCATTCACAAAAGTTATTCATGATGCTTAATTGCACCTACACATAACATAGTGTGAAAACAAAAAGAATGTCCAAATTTGAATCATATTAGTTGTGATGAAAGAGTGATTAAACTGTTTCTACTTTAATAAATAAACTTCTAAAAATTCCTTGAAACATTGTTTCCAAACAAAAGTGAGGAAAGAACAGACTGAAGAGGTATGATTTACTGATACTGTTCATATAAAAGGTGAAGGCAATGTAAGGCCATTACAGTAAGTCAAATGTTGTTTTTCTCTTTCTCTCTTTCTTTTTCCTTCTCATCTTTCTCTTTCCTTTTCTCTTTTCATTGCCCTTTTCCTTTTTCTTTTTCTCTCTTCTTTTTTTTTTTTTTTTTTTTTTTTTTTTTTTGGGTAGGGGTTGTTTGGATTTGAATTTTGGTTTTGGTTTTGTTTTATAGGGATTAATGACTCAGACTTCTTTCTAACTTGCATAACATTTTGTTTTATGGATTAAAACCAGCATGCCATTGGCTGGCACAGTCCCAGTGCTTATATAAAAGGGATCAAGGAACTAGTTTTTCCTGAATATAAGAGAAGCATCAATGTCAAAAAATCCCTGCTTTCTTTTCCTGTCTGTTCTCCAGATGACTTTGCAATACTGAATTATTTACATCTTGACAAAGGCTGTGATATAATTCCAGAAGTTTTACAAGAGGATCTCTCCAAAATTTTCCACCTCAGTCAACAAGACATATGATATTCCCTGAGCATAACAACTTTACTGCCAAAAAATAAAATATGTTTCTGCTTACTGCCAACCCACCTGACTTTACCTAAGTAAATTCCTTGCCAAATCCATCAGCCTTTCCACCCTCAACCCTAAATCCATTCATTCTTGCTCAATTTAATATGCATTCTCTAACCTACCAATTCATGAAACATCATTTGATAGACCTAAAATACACTGAAGTGGTATGACTTGGGAGTGGGGCAGGGGGCATTAGTTATATGAATGTTGATCTTCTCATTTGAAGTATGCACTATAAATTCAGAGAATAAGACCTCATTTGGTCTGAATGAATTTTTCCTGACTGCCGTAATTTGTGCAGAAGAAATTCATGGGTGTACAAGTGCCAATACATTGGAAGTAGGAAAGATCCCCCACAGAATGCAGGGAAACACAAGCAGCAGCTCCCAAAAAGCCACATTGAATAATTGCATCTATGAAATTCAAAGACCAGGTCTCCTCTAAAAGCACACCCTGAAACTTTCAAACTAAAAAATCACATTTATGCTTGTCTGGTACATTCTAAGAACCAAGGCAGCTTTGTTTTGATTATTAGTGAAGACAAAGTAAACAATAACTTTTTCACTACAGATTCTTGCCATATTCTAAGATTAAAACTGGGACAAATTCAGACAGGCAGGAGAAATTCAAAACCCCCTTTTATTTTCATGTCTTTTTGGTTTAAAATCATGGGAGTACTCAGAAGACTGATACTACTGCGTAGGAAGCGGGAGCATCTAAACATGAATGGTGGGAAAATAAACTTAAGAGAATAGAATGCTAGTACAGCCAGCTACTGTTATTTAAAAACCTGGTTACAGAATCAACTTGATTACTTAGTCTGTCTTGTAACCTTACCTCCAAACTGAACTGTAGGGAAAGAAATGCTGTGTGCTAGGAGGGCAGGGAGAGAGCAAAATGACAACACAAAACAAAAACAAAAAAAACCCCACAAAAAAACCTAAAAACCCCAAAAAATCTGAAGGACAAAAGAAACAAAAGAAACTCAAAATATGCAGAAAAGAGGGAGGATTTTATAAGGGGCAAACTTAGATCCACCCCACCTACACTGAAGCACATAGTTAAGGAACCTTGTTAAAGTAGCAAGCTCTCCTTACAGCCAACCAAAGATGGTAGATGCCCTCAAAGCAGAAAATGTGATTGAAGCACACATGTGATGCTGTGAACCCCAACCCCAAAGAAAGTCACCTCTCTTCAGAAACTGCACCTAGAAATTCAGGGCACCTGCTCTGCCCAAAGAAGACAGCATTAACTTCTCACAAGTAACTCCTTGAGGATGGATGGTTCCTCCTGTTCTAAGAGTTTGACATGAAACAAAGATATCAAAACAAATAAATCAGAGATTTTATTTTAGGAACTTTGAAAACAGTCGGAATTTATTAATTACTCCAAATCATAGCTCTCCACTTGGCTAGCATGCAAAACGCATAACAGTTTAAAATTTACCCCCAGTGGAGTGATGCTATTTGCCCTATCTTCAGGCCATTGAAGCAATTGTTAGAGGGCTTTGTCAAATTCAGGCATAATTTTGTTTCTAGAAGGTAACATTGAAGTTCAATTACTGATGATACTAATTTGTCAGAGAGAATGTTTTATATCATCTTTCAACTATAGTAATCCAGACAGATAGGTATGAAGATTATGAGTTGAAATTTATCTGGATGTATATGCACATTCCTTGTCCATACGCATTTTGTACGACTCATTATTCATAATGCTCCTACATACTATACAGGTGATTATAAATTCATTTTCCTTTCATGTCCTCTGTGGATGTGAACACTTTGACTGATATTCTCAACAGTACATTTATCTCTTTCTCAGAGTAGACAGATGAAAAGAAATGACCTATTCTAACAATATGATTATTAATTTTTGCCAGAATTCATTTTTACTGCTTTTTAAAGCTCCCTGGTATCATGTGTTTTCCTCATTTCTTAGTGTTCCAGTATTTCATTTCCTGCATAAAATACCTATAAGTGGATTAGAAAGCAAGCATTAAAGATACAGTATATATGGCATTTCAGATGATGATATATTAGCAAAAACAGGACCAATGCTCCTAGGTGCATTTTTACACTTTGTAATGATATTTGTTCTTTTACAGAGGTACCTGAACAAAACACTTAAAGAAAAACTATGGAAGTCCTTGAGAAATTTTGGTGGTTAGAAAAAGCTGCACTTTTCATGAGACTTTTTAAATTAAGTCTGAGGGAAAATAATACACAAACAGATCATTTTTCAAGAAAGGTGATTTTCATCTGTCCTCGACATACATTTTGTTGTAACCCAGAAATTACCATAATGAATCTTTGATCCCATCTTCCAGTCTTGACTAAGATCAAGTATGAGTCGTTCAGACACTAACATTTTGAAACCATACCTTAAGTATGGAATAGTCTGTCATTAACGTAGAGCAATACTATATAATTAATAATTTATAATTAATCTACATTACATTGGACAACTAATCAACGGAGAATTGAGGCAGAAATACAGCAATGTTTTTAAAATACATGACAAAATAACATATAATATGTAAGCTTGTCCAAATCTATTCAAAAACTCTTGTTGTGCATGCTTACATACTTTTGTCTATACAATTTGCAATCTATTTTCAAGGCAATATAATGCATTTTATTAAATTTGAAGAGACACAATATGATCTTAAAGGCTATACTTGACAATATATTTCTGATCTGAAAAACCTGTTAAGTTTTATTCAAGTTATTCAAAAGTCATGCCCCATAGAGCCAGGAAAGAGCAACATGAAAAGTGATCTCTTGTACATGTATACTATCGTTGTGTATAATTTTTTCTCCAATACAGACTCTGCTATGTGCAATGCTCATTAAATGAGTATCCAGTACTTCCTTTTTTGGAAGTTGCTTAATATAGGGACTTATATTTATTGCATATTTTAATACCTAATTTGGAGGCACAATTAGTCTTTCCTAGCAGTTTTTTAGAGGGATTATCTGTACAACACAGTGTTTGAAAAGACTGGCTCCTTTTCCTTTGCATCTACTCAATGAGGTTAGATTTCAGTAAAGATCTATCTTGACAAAAGAAACATTTTGAAGTAAAAAGACTTCTTTCAACACTGGGTAACAAACTCAAGGTACCTAGCACCTAATTTTTCAAAATACTTTAGCCTTTAGAAATGTGTTCAATGCTTCTTTGTCTTTGAACAAAGTATTACTGAAATCACAGACCAGACTATGCACATGCATTTTAGATTATTAGACCAGTTTTCTGAGAGATATCAGCTAGTTGGAGTCCAAAAACTGCCACTGCACATATGCAAACTAGAATTTTTGCCATTTGGTCAAACCTGGATGAAATTTTACAAAGGTAGCAAAATATTCTTTAGCACAGACACTCCTCTACCTACCATAATGTTTATAGGATCAGCATATTTATGATCCTAGCCTGTTTTTTTAAATTAAATGTACTGAACTGATATAAATTCAGTCAATCTGAATAAATTATCAGTCTGCAATATTTCAGATTGCTCAGTCAACAACTGACATTTGGCTCTGAAAGTCACCTTCAGTCAATCCTGCTGGTAACTTTCTATTTTTCTAAGGTAATTCTACACTAACACAAGAATAGTAACACTATTTAGAAGCAAACTAGATTTGCCCACCTCATTCCCACTCATCTCCTTGTCTGTTTTTCCAAAGTGAAACTGCCTCTTTTGTGTTCTCAGAGTATTTGCTGATTCAGTTGTTTCTGTAGGGTAGAGCACAATAAGTCTCATTAAATTATATAATATTTCCTTACTTGTTACAGTCACTGTGGCTGGCATCCATACCTTTGAACACCAAATTGTAGAGGAATCTCTCTGCAGGAATTAATTATTATTTAAGCAGACTAGGTCAAGGGGGAAAAAAATAAATCAAAAAGTGACATCAGAAGCATTGATACTCTGAAATTTTATTAAACACCGCAATGAACATGCAGCAGTTCAGCTTATGCAGAGCCATATAAGTTAGTTATTTATGGATCTTCATTTCCAAATAAAATTAAGAATATGAAAATAAATCTAAACACATTGCTTCTAATCTCTATAAACTGAAGTGAGAAACTACAATTTTTTCCCCAAAACTATTCAGGATCAACTTCTAACTTCTGGAACTTCTTAATCTATTCAAGCATAATTAAAATAACAGCTAGAAGTCAGGACATACACTTGCATAATGAGTGAAATGAAGCAATAAAACTATTTGATAGGGAGCTTTTTGTAGGTACTGGCTGCATGTAGTGACAGACTGCTTTGAGAAATATCTTTATGTTGCCTTTTCAAGGAACACATCTTTCTGGAAGAATACTATAAAAGAAATACATAAAATAAATCACAAAACGTCTGGGTTGGAAGGGACCTTGACGATCATCTAGTTCTAGCTCCCCTCCACATAGGCAGATACACCTTATATTAGACCAGGTTCTCAGAGTTTCTTCAAGCTGGCTTTAAACATTTCTGGTATTGCTGAGTCCACAACTTCTCTGGGCAAGCTGTTCCAGCCTGTGTCTCACCACCCCCACAGTTCAAGAATTTGTTCCTAACGTGTTATTCAAACCTACTCTCTTCCAGTTTGAAACCCTTCCCATTTGCCATCTCACTAGACTGTCTTGTAAAAAATCCTTCTGTCTTTCTTGTAGGCTGTCTTCAGGTACCAGAAGGTTGCAATTAGGTTACTCCAGTGCCTTCTCTTTTCCAGGATGAGCAGACTCAAATCTCTTGGCCTTTCCTTATACCAGAGGGGTTTCATCCCTCCAATCATCTTAGTGACACTGCTCTGGACTCACTCCAACAGCTCAACATCCATTCTGTGCTGAGGATCCAAGAGCTTGGTGAAGCACTGCAGGTGGGGTCTCATGAGAGGGAAGCAGAGGGCCAGAATCACTTTTCCTGACCTGCTGGTTTTGCTGCCTGTGGATGCAGCCCAGGATACAGTTGGCTTTCTGAATTGCAAGCTCACATTGCCAGCTCATGCCCCAGCACCCCTAAGCCCTTCTCGATCTGCTCTTGATCTGTTCATCCCCCTGTTCAATGATATCAATATCATTGATATTTGGGATTGACTCAGCCCAGGTGCAGCACCTTGGACTAGGCATTGTTACAACTCACAGATTCCCACGGGCCCACCTCTCAAGATTTTTGAGGTGCCTCTAGATGGCCTCCTGTCCTTCAGATGTGGCAACCACACCACTCATTATCTGCAAATGTACTAAGGATGTACTTAAACCCTCCATTTAATTAATTAAGCTATTAAATAACAGTGTTACCAATGCAGACCCCTGAAGGACACCAGCTGTCACTGATGTCCATCAGGACTCTGAACTCTTGACTACTACCCTCTAGACACAACTATCCAACCACTTTCTTATCCAACCAGTCCACTCATCAAATCCATTCCTCTCCAATTTAGAGAAGGGTGTTCTGGGAGACCAGTGTACACCTGTTCGTGGTAAATTGTATTCTTCTGCGGTGAACAAATGAAATGCATGTGGGTTATGAGTTAAATAGTTTGAGGACCAAATTATCCACCAACAAATAGAAATGTAACTCTGAGATTAAATACAGACTCCTATTGCTCACATTGAACTAAAACTCACTTCAAAACAGCAAAGCCAAGAAAACATTTGTGATTTGTTGAAACTAATTAGTTATCAACATGCAGCATAGTCAACAACATGAAAAATTCCGTGGTCAAAATCTACAGCTGTAGTAATGTGAGGAAAATTAAACTTCTAGTGAAGTTCTACCTCGGGATACAGCCAAGTAGGGGAAACAGGTAACAGGTTAAGGTGCTGATTCCTCCTGTTTACTTAAGCTTTCAAATCACCAGTGTCGCAGCAGCCTTCAATCCAATGAGAAACTGAATACAAAAATCCCTATTTCTATTATTTTAGTTAATGGTAGGTAACCAAACTTTACTGGATTTAGCTAATTCCATCTAGTCAGACAACTCACACAAGAAAACATCGAGGGCCTACACAGAGCCAATAACACCCTGTATAGATTAGAAAGACTTTTGACTTAGTTCTGCATAGCTCATTCACTGGCATGTTACTTCATTTGACATCTCAGAACTACCACATCAATTTCACTTCACTCAAGTATTGCATTCATACAGAGGCAAACATGTGTCACCTTCCCATGATGTCTCATGGCAAACTGCACACACTTCAAACAATGTATATCAACAAATAGATGGCTTCGTTTCACAGTGTACATTACAGGAAAAATCTTCACTGACAGCCTATTTGTCAGTGCATCGGATGCAGCACAGTAACACCAGACCATCTGGAGATTCCAGTGAAAAAAACACTTAAGGTGAAATTCCTCCTTCATCTACTGCTCACTGAAAGGAGGCAGAATAATGGGTCTTCTCTGCAGTTTGTCATAACGTCAGAAACCAGGAATTGACTGTGATGCTTTTATTTGTATTGGTTTGAAAAAAGATTGAATACGCTGTAGCAGTAAAAGCAGAGGCTCAAAATTAGATTGAATCATGACAAAACACTGTTAAGATTTACTCCTCCATTCTCACAAGGGGAGGAAATTGTATTGCATATACATGCATTTTCAGTCTTCAAATGTCTCAGTACAAACCCCAGCACACTACTCAGATTCAAACAGCAATTCTCACCACATTTCTTCATGAAACCATGCACACTACTGAACTATTTTGACTCATTTGCACCTAAGGATTCACAGTCACTAATGACTTAAGAGCTCCCAATGCTTTAAAGGGAAAACTGATTAACATATTTATTGGTGTATTTGTCAGGTGGAGTTTTAACCGCAATGTTGTCTTGAAGTGAAACATATTTTTTACAATTAGTGTGGCTTCTCATATTTATGACTTTCCACCAGTCTTTCCAATAGACACAAAGAAAAATAATCTTCACAGCTTTTACCATGATTTCTACTTACTGTAAAATAACATTTAGCGCTACTGTTGGAGGAAAAGTTAATTGGATTATAGATTATACCAAAGTAAATATTGCAAATGAAATACCAAAAAGAATGAAAAATATTCAGATATAGCTTGATTGCAGATAAAAATGTCCTCAGGAGTGAAAAATCTGCATTTTTCAAATATTTGTGAAGTAATTAAACAACAATCCCACAGTAGCCATGCTATAATTAGTTTAGTAACTAAACACTGATGCATAAATTTTTGTTCATGTTTGCTGTAACATACATTATAGTTGAGGAATACCAGTTGCTGTGCTTTAGTCTGATTTGCTGCTGATTAACAGCAGAAGAAGCCAAACTTAGAGCTTTTCAAGAACAGATGGTGCTTCTATCCTCTCCTTACTGGTCAGAAATTCAGAGAAAATAAGGATGAAGACGGATGTAGAAGGAAAAGAGAAGCAACCAAAAGAGGAAAAAAAAGTTTGGCAGATCCCATAAGCAGCTATAGAAACAAATTATACCCGTTTTCCACTGTGGGTGTACAAGTTTGAGGATTCACAGATGGCTTGGAATTCAGCTCCTCATCAGAGCTGAATGTGTTTCTAAGACAGTCTGAAAAGGGGGTACCGAGTGATTGCTGAATGTTATTTTTCCCACTTTTACTACTTTATAGTGTCCCTTCCTTACCTCCTTTTTCTCAAAATTAATGATCCATGCAGTAAGAATGGAAGTATTTTGAGGTACCAGGATAAAATGGACACTGACAGTATTTGCCCAGAACAGAAAACTAAAAGTTGTTTTCACCGTGGGTTTCCTAAAGCCTAAGGGGACTTGAGGAGTTCTCATATCCTCCTACCTACTCCTTATAAATAAAACCATGACTCACTTTTAAAAATTTGGTATCAAGTGATTCACTTTTTTTGCACGAGTAGATTGAGACACCTTAATTTGGTGGTCTCCATTTCTCTACCAAGAGGGCAGGAATGCTTCAACATTCTTGGAAATACAACCAAATGTAAAGTAAGGCTCTCTGCTTCCATAGAGATAAAGAACCCCTTCTTAACTGTACTGAATAAACATTCACTCAGTATTTAGGTGCTAAAGTAAGTAATTAGGTGCTAGAACACAGTGCCAAAAACAGATTTGCTGTTGTTGACAAGGTATTGTCCATATTTATTCCAAGCCACAAAAATGTCAGTTTGGATCCAGGAATTTTCATATATTGATTATATCTCTTTATTCTCAGATGTCTTTTATTGCTGATGATGCTCTATTTGCCATCCAATTTTACCAGGCTCTGTCTGCTAGGACTTGCATTAATCTCTTCTTTTAAATTATAAAAAATCTAATATCTCACCCTTCTAGCATGTGTTCCTATTGATTAGTGTTATGAAAGAAGTAAGAAACTTGTTTTGATCTCTACCAGACTCAGCAATGGACCTCTCATGCAACTGCATGACTTACTGCATGATTTTCATTCTCTGTGGTGACCCTCTTGAAATTTCATCAATACAGCTCTGCTTGTTGAACTATCAGTGGAAAAAAAATTGCAGCAGCCTTGCTGAGCCTCTGTTTGCTTCTGTCATGGAGTTCATGGGGGCTCTCAATAATGGGAAAACCAAAGGTCCACACATGCCCTGCTTTACAACAGAAAAATCCAAGCTTGTCCTATCAGATGCGGGCATTTAGTCTTTCTGTAAATAAAGTAGCTTAACTCTGTCAGCACAGAATAAAGGCAATTGCATTTAGACTTACTGTCTTTAGAAAACTGATAGGGGTTTCATAACAAGAGAAAGGCAAGACTGCTATAAAGAATCTTTAAATATTTAAAATGCTTCCAAAGCTAAGATAGCTGCAAGGAAGATTTCTCTGCGTTCTGCTAAGTTACATAGAACTCTCCTGGGGTACATACTAAAATACCTCGTGTTTTACAGGGCTGGTACAATCATGTTAGGGGTGTGTAAGTGTTTTGATGTGCCAGACACTGAAGAAAGGACTAATATTTGAAATCCTAAAATTATCTCTAGGTTACGTTACCAATAAATAAGTAGTGCCTAATAGTTTCATAAATAAACATCTAAACTCATGAAAAACATAAAATGGCGTGAAATGAAAGTCTAGAATGAAGAAATAGTAGACAGATTCTGTCTACATATGTTGGTGTTTGAATTACAGGGAAATGTTATTTCCACAAACCCTTACTTCACCAAAATCACTCTGGGCATGAAACAAGACAGGAACATTTATTCTCCTTCATTGTTCTTAATGAACTGCTGAAAAACAAATTTAGCATAGGGGAGAGTTAAACTGAAGTTTTCATTTTCTGGAATGAAACTATTATGTTAACTGTTATTCCCTCCCTATATATGCTATCACATATTTCAAAACTCTTAATAATTTCATGCAACAATGAAGCAGTAATTTACCTACTGCTTCTCTCAGCAAAATACTGTGAATCTTCATTCCCTTCCACTTGCAATACAGTCTCATAAATGCCATAGTTCCAAACTGATCTAGAGAACCGCAGGTTTTTTGTGATGGAAAAAGATTTTTACCATTTGCTTGCATGATTTAAAGACAATCTTCTCCAAAAAAGACTAAAGAAAATGCAGAACGTAATTCTAAAATCTCAAAACATCAAAGTCTGCTTTCCACAATTCATTGCAAATATCTCTCTGGACTTATCACACCTGTGAATACCAAGAAGGTAGAAAAATACCTCTGTCATAAATAAGAGTAGTGAGCATATAATGCCCTACACAAAACATGGCACATATCTTAAATACTAATTCAATCGGTATTACCTGAAAGTTCTTTGAAAAATGAATTACCTTCCATCTCACAGTTGAAGATAACATCCTGTCATGTTTAATCACTGGGAAAAAAAACACAGATGTCACAGGCCAGTCCATGCTTAATTTTGCTTAACTCTATAATAAGAATGGTCAAGTATTAAACTTCTTTTACAAAAAAAAAATAATTCTGATATTTCAAGAAAAATCCTTGAACTACATGAATCTTCAGAAAGGTTGAGAATGTTAATTAGTAGGCCAGGAGATAGCCTTTATCTTTTAATGCATTTACCGATATTTGGGTTTTTTTCTCCCAATCCTCTGAAATTACATCTCAAAAGACAGAATACATCTGTAGAGAAGCTGTTTAAAAACCCAAATGTTTGAAAATCCCCAGAAGATGCATGAAACAAAAGAGCCATAAAAGTAATGGCTGAAGTTATTGCTGCTAGTGCTTCTTATTTGCTAACATTTATTGCAACACAAAATGCTAGAGCAGAAAACTGCAATTTTCCTCTTCACACTAAAGATATTGTTGCAAGTAGAAAGACTGTGGGTGGGACTTATTTCAGGTTTAAAAACCTACAAAAGATATCTGTAACAGAGTATGGAAGGTAACCTACTGCAGTTACTGAAACACAGCAAACAATTCAATACCTAATCACCATGTATCTTCAGACAGATAGGCTGAATTACTTGCTAGACTTCATTGACCTCATGGGAAACTTAAACTCCTTACAGCCAGCCTGTTCTAGCACTGCACCTCACGCTTGGTGCGTTTGATTGAGAACCAAAACAAAAGAAATTGATATTAAACCACAATCAGTGCTAGAAATGTAACCATTATGGTCCGTCCATCCGCCCGCCCATCCATCCATCCATCCATCCATCCATCCATCCATCCATCCATCCATCCATCCATCCATCCATCCCATGGTTATGACTATGATTATGCTTCATTATGGAATGACTACTAAACCCTGTAATTATACAATCAATATCTCACAAAATACAAAGTAATTTAAAACATTGAACATTTATTAGAAAAAGAATAACAAATACTTTGATGCTTCATCTGACTCGGAAAAGGAAAATGTCACTCAAACTGAAAGATTAGATGCTCAGGAAATGCTTTTTACCCATCAGCAAAATTTCCCTTTTACAGGACAACCTAGTAGCCTTGCAGACATCCAGCTGCTCAGAGTACATACTGTCATATTGAAATCTTTCCCCAGCGACTACTCTCTGCATTCCATTCATCTTCATAAAATTCCTAGCAAGTCCTAGCAGCTCAGCAGGAGTCAAAGAGGAGATGTGAGGGCAGCAGCTGGGCGCTCCCACACGGGCACGTGTGCTCACGGCCTGCCGCGGCCAGGCCCAAAGGTCCCCAGCAGGCGTCGCGCGGCGCCTCCAACCAGAGCAAATTGATGCAGCTGATGCAGGGAGGCAAACACACTTCATTGGAGGCTGTCCGTGCTGAGTAAATGCACAAAAAGCAGCATCCCAGAATACTAAATCAGGGCAGCTAGTGTGTGATGGCTTTTCAGTCAAGAATTTTTTCAAGCACAGATTTGGCGTCAGTTTTGATGGTATCTGGATGAGTAAGAAGATTCTCCTAAATGCAGTACTTTTATTGGTGTAAATAATTAATAGGCAAAGTCAGTATAATGGTGAAATGCTCACCAGGATTAGGTAGGAGTTACCGAGTTACATCTTCACTACTCACCATTCAATTCTGTATTAATTCATAAATTGTGAGTTACAAAGGGTTATGATAAGTATACTTCTGCCAACAAAGAATATTAACCTTAAGAAAAATACATTTTTTTTAATACACAGACCAATGGGATGCTCAAGAAAGTTAATAATATTTTTATTATTTATGGGTACACAAAAATCTTCCTTTTTAAAAAATAATTTAGATGTTCTAAAATTATATAACTACAGGGTAAATAAGTTTCTTTTTCTCCTTAACTCCTGCTTTCAGCTTCCAAAATACTTTTTCTAAAACCTTTAATCTCAATTCAGATGTGTCTTTTATATGGGCTAAAGAAAATTCTCTTGACCACACCACATCTTGCCTAATGTAGAGCAGGTCTGAGAAGACTGATTTCAGCTGCTCCTCAAACAATTTATATTCTCTGTTTTTTTTTTTTTAACTGGTTTTGCAGGTACATATATTTCTTTTGCAAGCTTTTGTTTTCTAGCTTCTGCAGGCTTTGGGGCTTGCTTTTTATTGTGTTTCCTCCAACAATTGGGCTCCTTTCACTAAGGCCAAATATCAGAGACTAATTATATCTTGGAGTTTCATATTTCATTTTTCCCTGATTGGAAAGAACTGTACATTTAGCTCAGACCAGCTGCCTAATGTTTTTAAAGATCTGAAACTAAATTAATCTGTGAGACGATCCATCCTTGGATATGCTGCTTTAAACTTCTCACAGCACCTACAGCCATGTCATTCTCTGTCCTGACTACTTTTCACTGTACCACTGAGCCCACCCCTTATTTCACCACTCAGTATGCCAGGACTACATTTTGCCTGCATGCTTGTGGCACTCAGACAAGTTTCAAAAAGAAAGTGACTGGCTGAGCCTAGATCACACTGACAAGCTCTTACCAGTTTGACTTTGTCCCCTCTTTTTTAACATCTCCTTTAGGAGACAACTGTCATCTGCATATGCATAAATCCAAAGCTCAAGGTTTTTTTGTCTCTAACCTTCTCCAGCTACAACTGGGGTGCATCTATATGTGGCTGTGGCAGCCTTCCAGTCTTTCAGCAAAACTGCTGGTGTGGTTCATGCTATTTAAGTCACATGTACATTTTCAGGCTTGCTCAGCTGCGCTGTCCTTTATAGTAACTCCTTTTTATATGTTGCCTCAGGTTTCATGTTAGTAAATTATTACCCTTTTACTTTCCTTTACACAATTTCAAAAGACATCATGACAAATCTAAGCCTAAACATATTTCAAAGAATTATTCTCAGAAGAAAAAACAACAGCACAAACCACAGAACTGCATTTATATTAAAAACACAGCAAGAGGAAAATTAGCATAAGACATAACTTCTGAAGTGGAAATAAAGCAGAATAATGCACACTAATCAATGACACTAATGAGGCTGGCAAAATCCCAATTACACCATTTTATCTGTGGGTACAGTCTCTACTTCTGACTTATAACATTGATCAGGTAGTAAAACAGATGTGTTTTGTTAATCTCTAAGAGTCAAGGTCAGAGTTATTCAGCTGAATCCTAGGAAGAAAAATTTGGCCAATAACATGACAACCATTATTTACTTCTATTGAAGCTTGCATTTAAAATTCTTACCAAAAAAGTGTTACCATTGAAAAATATTTTGCATAGGTGAGATGCACAATTGTTACTAACATAATAATTATGGCTAAATTAGATATTTGAATATGATTATAGACTTTTCCTTTTATTTTTGACAATATGACCCAGAAGGCTTCACACATTATCAGGTCCTTATTGTGCCAGACAACAAAAGAGATGCAATGAAGATAAACACTGAACATGACTGGACTTGACAGAAAAGCACCATAAATCATAAATCTGCAAATCAAATCTCATCAGAATTATCAGTGACAGTTCTAGAGACTGTAATACTGCATTATATACCATGAATACATTAAACTTTAGTAAATTTAATAAACACTTAGGAGTGTGCTGTCTTTCTGGGTTGTTTTTTTTTTTTTTTTTTACTCTACTGGCCCTTGATAATATAATAGATTCATAAATAAATAGATTAATAAATAATAGTTAAATTACTTAAAACCAAAATTCTTTATGTTAAACAAAAAGGAAGCATTTCCAGAATAAGTCTCCAAACCAGATTAGATTTTGAAAAGGCTTTTGTAAATGCAATTTATTTGCCTAGGAACAATTAGCTTGGCAATCACATCTGGTTTTCTATCACAGTGGTTAACATTAATATGAAAGGATCAAAAAGATCTTTGATTTTCAGAACCTCCCCAACAAAACTTCAATTAAAAAACGTCAGTTCTATAGGCGACTGAAAAACAGGAAAGAAAGGAGCAGCAAAAGGAAAACTTCTGAAATATTTCTCTCAACTTTATTTTGTAGTAGCAACCACACTATATTTAACTTACTGCTGGGCTGACTGAAACAAAACCAAAATAAATTTCTTAATTTCACACAGTGAAAGATAACTTTACAATTGTCGCAAGTATTTTGATACCTATTAAAATTTTACATGGTGTGATTTTGGCCAAGGGTCAATTAACTTAGCATGACAAATGAGGCTATTTCATTGTAAAGAAACCATTTTCATAGACTTCTCTGGGACAAAAAACTCAGTTTGCAAATTTTTTGAGGGTAAATCATGAGACCATTATCACTCATTTTGGTCCTCTAAGCTCTCTCAATTGCCACCTTAGGCTAGGAAGTAATTTGTTTCCTTTAATTTGTCAGAGCAGCACAGACTTCCTTCAAATGATATGATGCATTTTTGGAATCAAATGAAAACAGAGAAGATAAAGTGTGAATTTAAAATCCAGAAGCTGCATGTATTGATAGATGGTAACACCTGATACTCAGAGATATTATTATCCTCAGCTCTTTCACTGGTAGCAGCCTACATGCTAAGTTGAATGAAATAACCTAGGGACATAATTCAGTGGGGGATCTGAAATTATTAAGTTACTGGTTGTATTTGATGATCTTTTCCAACTTTAATGATTCTATGATTTTATGAACTGGCTGAAGAACTCCTATTAACAGAAAAGAGAAGACAGTATCAGGCTACCAAAAGCAGCATCATAAACCTTCAGTGCAAATTCTACCCTCTGTTGATGGTCAGATTCCCCTAAGTACCAAAGATGCTTATTAATCCTTGAAATCAATGGCCTCTTGATGACTGAAATACTCTAGAGATTGAGCAAGTTGCAAAAGTTCCTGCCACACCAATTTATTGGAAGCTGAAGTAAAGGAAGGCTGAATTCAACTCTGGGAGTCATCTTCATCTGCTTCAGGATTGAGAAAATGACAGCACAGCACATGGCTTTGCTGCACCCATAAAGCGGTCTTCTCTCTGCAAAAGCAACAATGCTTGCTAGCCTTTAAATTAGCTCATTATGAGTATGAGGGTTCAAATGACATTACAACTTGGGAGCAAAAAAGGCATGAAACATCATACGAATTAGTTCAAGCTGTAGAGCAAGCAAGAGGAGGTATCTGAGGCACAATTTGTGTGCTTTGCCCCTAAAGGTACTGCCTCAGTTCTGCTAACACCAGCATTTCATCAGCTTTCCTTCTCTATTTATCCATGTCCATATCTATCCATATCTCTGTACAAGTGGCAGCATGGGGACTGGGACTAAATTCTCAAATTGACATATGGCCTTAGTTTAAGTGGTTAGAATGCTACCAGGTTTTCCATGCACAGAGTCCCACATTCAGGTCCACAATTTCAGACAAAACATCTGATGACATGGAGTATTTTGAAGAATGATTTAAGCCCCTTCTGTTTGAAATAACAAAGTATTCAAAGATTCACGTTGTGATGGTTAACATAAATATGCCGAAAATAATTGGAAATCAAGACTTGGCATTATAGGCACTAATACACATCTATGGAACGAAAAAAATTTCTCCAAAATAATATCAGAGGAATGAGATGCAAAAAGACAGGCAATTTCAGTTCTCAGCACAACAATAAGTACTCTCCAGAAGTAAACTCTTATATTAACAAAAGGAAACACTAAGAGAAAAATAAGTCACTGAATCTGCACCCCCATTTTGCAAACATTAACAAATTTCTTTAAGAACAGAAGACAGTAGTTCCAGGAATTTGGTATAGAGTGAAAACTTAAATAAAATTACTGACAAAAACAGGACCTCAGCGGGTATAGATATGTAGTTGCCATAATATTTTGTTTAAAAGAATCACCAGTTGCATGTGTAAAAAAGATATTGATTTTTCTTTAGGATCAGAAGATTTCTAGACTCCTTAATATGTAATGATAAATGTATAATACAGAAAACAGAAATCTTGCTTCTATTAAGTTTAACTTTTGTCCAAATCTGCCTTCTGAAATCCAGAAAAAGAGGTTCCCAGCCTTAAATCAGCCTAAAAACTCAGACTAGACTACCTGCATGAATTATGTCCAGCAATTAAAAAATAATATAGGCAGAATAAGTGGTTTATCAATTTTGATTTAATATTTAACCTTTATTCTCTATGGATCATTTATAGTTTATCTTGTGTCTGAATTTAACAACCTAGGTGTAAGTTTGTCTGGGTACACGTTCACAGTTCCAAGAGCTGGCATTTGTTCCATAGTCTTGCTTAAGGAAAAGGGTGGGCGTAGCAGGGACAAGATGAAAAACATAAACAAAGGTCACAGACATAAGAATAATTAATCATTTATAAGAAAATATGCATTTTTCTTTTGTTCCAAAGCATCTTAGGGATTTGAGGCTAGAACACTGTTTACCCTACCAAAATAAGGCCACCTCTTTCAGTGGGCATGTAGGACTGCTCTACACCCAGTGCTTAGGTAAAAAAAATAACATCTTTTTGTTAATATAATTCTACAGAAAAAAGACTTCCCTGGGTAACAACATTTATAAGTAGCAAGAAAGGATGGTGAAAGAAGACAGGGTACATTGAGAACAGCTCAGAAAGCTGAGGTATGAAGAGTGCATTTACATCATGCTATCTATACATGCCTCTGGATTATTCCTACCTAAAACTGGCAGCTAGATTCCCCCCTCCTCCCCCATTCTTTTTACATGTTCAGTAAATACTCACCTTCTACTCTGTACTTCCATGAGATCTTTACAATCTTTGCTGATATTCACACTTTAAGTAAAATGCAATGGGCAAGAAAAATCAGGCAATTATAAAATGTTCTGGACAGAAACCCCACGTAAGCCTGGGAATTTCCAAACTACATATTTTCTCTTGGTGCTTGAAGAACCAAAAAGAAAATTGTTCAGCATTGATATAGACCTTTGGACTTTTGAGATTTATTAATTTTAACATTCCTGTAAGGATTCATTTTGACACAACAACTCAACAACTGAGTAGAAACTGACAGTTCCTTGAGACGAAGTAAATATTACCCATAATCTACAAAAAAAGAAACTGAGATATCTAGAAGTCTAAGAACTCTTAAACTAAAATACCTAGAGCTTTTGTCTCTTGAAATCCATCCTTAGAAGCTAGACATTTTGTTTGATTACCGAGCATGTCAAATTCCAAATAATCTCATTGATTTCATACTATCCAACAGGGTCAAACATCTGTGCATGGGTCTGACATGACTGTCATCTGAAATGGCCCTAAGGGAGATATCAGTTGTGCATTTTGAGTGTCATGAACCTGGCAATTAGATGAGCTGCTAAAACAGCAAAATTCTTCTCTCCAATTGACTTGGTCCTGTGTTCAGAGTAAGGAAAGTCAACACTTTGGAAGGAATGATCCTTTTTTTTTTTTTTTTTGAATAATGAAATATATATATTTTTTTATATTTTATAAAATCATGTCCATCTTCTCTCCATAAGTTTTTAATCTTGTCTCATTTGTTTTAGAGGACCTTGCCTTTCTTACCTTATTTTTTCTTGTTTACCAAAACCTTCCTTACCTTATTTTTTCTTGTTTACCAAAACCTTATTTTTTCTTGCTTCAGCAATTCCTACATAGCACTAATCGACAACATCCCAAAATAATTACTTCTCTTAAATTTTATTGCAGCTGTGTCTCTTGTCTGTCTACAACCCTGTTTCAGCTTCTGATATCTTTCCATATCAAGTACCAGATGTTCATCAGGGACTCAATATCAGCAGGGAACCTGGCAAAGATACAGTGGAGCTGACAGATAAGCAAGGTGTAAAAACTATCCTCTCTGATAATAAGGTCAAAGGAAAAAAGTAAATTGCCTTTTTGCATCAGTTTTGACTGCAAAACAGCTTAGGAAGCTTCTAATTTTAACCTAAAGGGGAAAGCTGAGAAAAACTTGCTCAGCTGGAATAGCTTGCTCTAATCAAATATCGAAGATATTTTGGAAGGACTCAGAAAAAATAACAGAAAAAAATTCACCTCAAACAGGATTCATCACTCAGTTTCTCTAGGAATTAAATTAGTACTGAACTATCATTCAAACCAGCCTCAATATCAGAAGACAACAGCTAATAATAAAAATAATGGCAATTTCTGAAGTGCCCCGTTATACTGATTTCTGGCCAACACAAAGATAGTGTAACACAAAGTCAGTGGACATAGTAACTATGGTGAAGTTTTTTTTTTAAAGCTTTTGTTTTAATCAGAATTTAAAAGTTATTGTAGGGAATTTTAATAAACTCAATGAGAACGGAATATAAGAGAAATGGATGAAAAATAAAGGGGAAACAAGAGCTTTCAACTAAAGCCAAGAGAACCTTCAGAGACCAAGAAAATATGATTGGTATTCACCATTTTAAAATTATTTACAGTAACCAAGAATAAGGCTGACATCAAGGAGTTGATGCAGGAAACCCTGTTGTTAAGGAGCTGAATTTAACCTTTCATTTTAGTGACTGATAAAAAGTATGTGAACATACATGAATAACAATTCTAACCATATCTGCATAGTGTATTACATTATCTGTTGCCAAAGAAAAAAATAGATGCTGCAGATGTTGATGGTCCTCTCAACATATAGTGGTTTTCATCAGTAATTAGAAAGACAAGCAGAATGATAATGGCTAAGACAGAAATGTAGGAATGTACCTGGATAGGTTTGCGTTGAAATCTGAAGATGCAGGAATCTATTATATATAAAAAATTATATAGATAAAAGGAATAGGGAGGTTTTTTTTTTTTTTAAATTTTATTTTTCTCATGCAAGGCCTACTGGACACTTGAAAATTTACAAAGCGTAAGCCTAAAAAAGGAAAAAATAAGGACTACTTGTTGTTTTAACAAGTAATCCAATTATGAAACTCATTGCCCCAGATTGTGAGAGAAGTCAATTGTGTAAACAGTATCAAGAAGTCTTTGTCCATCAAAATTAATTTATTTCCAGAATTTCAGTATCTCAGGAAGATTTACATCATAGTTGCTGCTCCTTTTACATCTTTTCTAATGCTCTAACCATTTTTTAAGCTTTTTCTGTGTCTACATCTGCTCTTCTGTAATATTATGCCCTAAACTCCTAGCTGTACAGCAAGATTTGTCTCTTTCTCCCACACATGATTTGATGCTTCAAAGCTACTGTTTGGTTACTAGTCCTCTGTGTATCACACAGCCCACTACAATTCTCATCCTTCAGCTCCTGTCCTTACAAACCCCTTCCCTCTGTCAGCCTGCTAACATTAATTTATGCTTATAGTTTCTGCTCCAATTTAATTTCCTCAAATTATGTTCCCTTGTCTTCTAGCTCTTTGTTATTCTACCTGTCCTTCCAGTGACCCTTGTCACTCTTGGCTCCCTGATGTATTATCTCTATTCAAATCTCTGTCTTTCTGGGCTTTCTTTTCACTTACTAGCCTGGAATTCTAACTGTCCACTGATTCTGCTGCCTGTACAATGCATGCTGTTTAAAATGTTAATAACTACTGTGGATGTTATCAAGTAGGTCAAATTTCCAGTCCCCAGACAAATTACAGAACTAAATAGGAGCTACATCTGCAATCTCCATTTTACTACCCATGCTGCAGCCCATACTTTAGATAAAATATTATGTACAGCCTCACAAAGGATTTCCCAAATAAGTGACCTTCTTCTATTTGGTATGATTTCAGGGCATAGGAAGTGGTACCACAGTTCCTGCTTGCAGGACATTATTTCAGATTATTCAGTGATCCTATTGCAGAAGTGCCTGTAGGTCTGTGACATGTATTAAATTAAGAGGCAGAGCAATAGCTGGTTTATCAGCTCTCACTTACTGATAAAAACTGCTTAAATCTACCTGTAAGTGGCACATCACTCAACAAAGAGGCAAAAAGGATCAGCCAGAAGTCACACAGAGCAGTGAGAGTGAAGACCAGTGTGAGAAAAGAGACAGCAGAGAGAGAAATACAAGCTGCAAATCTGACTCCTGAAAGCTTTCAAAAGAGAAATCATAACTTGACTTTCCAGCTTCCAGAGGCATAAATAGGCAGGTTAGAGTAAAAGGAAAAAAAAGTGTAATGTTCTTAAGCAGCTGAATGCCATATTATACCAAAATCCTTACAATAATTAGAAAGATCAGCTTTGCCTGACCATATATGCACTTAGACCTCACAATATCATGTTCCTTAATTTATTGACATACTTAATAAAATTGGTCTGAATCTTGTGTGCATATCCCACATTTTGAAATCTTTAATAAACACGTTGGAGACTTTCTTAAATTATTGAGTGCACTTCTGGAAGTAAAGCTCTTTGAAATTAGATAAATGATTCTACAAACAATTCCACAGTTACCAGAAACAGCCATCAAAATGTTATTACCTCTAGTTTGGTGTTGAAAGCAAAGTGGTGAATTCATTTGATATGTGCATCTCTCTGTGATACTAAAAAATAGCAAAAATTTATGGAACTGTAGGTAACAAAATAAGATAAAAGCTGTACATGCCATGAAAACTCTAGTGTTAGCTATTCCTGCCATTGCTAAAATGTGGGAATGTGAAATCATACAGCAAGCAGGTTCAGCGAATCCTGGGCCAACAAATAGCAACTGTTCTACCCAATAAAAAGGGAAAGGTCTCTAAAACTTGACATAAGGGGCAAGCAGAGCTTGTGCCCCAACAGTTAAACATTTTGTACCCCAAAACAGGTGGTCTTGTCTAGGCACATATTAAAAACATGTCCTGATCAGAGTATCTTTGAAGGGAGCATGGACGCTCTCTGGAAATGTGTTGGTACAGTCAAGAGCTCTCATAAAAAGTGTGCTATGAAATTCTGAGGAGAATTGTTAAGGATGAATGTGCGACCGTGCTCAAAGCCAGAGTCCTCCTGAGTTTACTGATGTGGTTGCAACTAGAGGAAACACCTTGCCTTCATTGCAGTGCTTAACCTTTCACAAACTTGCATGCCTCAAGGAGATGAAGGCACTTGATTAATTTTTCTTGCTGCATGCAAGTGCAGATACTCTTTTCCAAAACAAGAAGAGCCAAAATTTTACTCTGGGTACTACTTTCCCAAATTCTTCAGCAGCCCACTGGGATTGCACCCCTACACCCAAGTGACCTGTTACTTTCAGGACACACACACTGCCAGCTGGTGCAGTGGGAGTTCAGTTTTCCTTAGGTATGTCTTGTTTTTGGTCTCCCTTCTTCTTCCCCTTAAACCAGTGTCTGTGCTATCTGCAAGAAGAAATTTAACCCTTTGTTTCCTGCAGCTGGCTTTGCCTAGGTAAGCACATAACTCTGAGGCAAAATGCAGGTAAGAGCTCTGAAAATTGCTGCACCCTCCAAGGTTCTAAGATGAGTTGGCTGTACTTAATGGCCATACAATTCTGGCAATTAGCCAACAATTTAATTACGTCTGTCAGGGGAATTTCTAGGAGAAGTTTTATAACATGAAGACCAAAAATCTTTGTGAGCAGAAATTATACTGAAATAATATTGGACTTAGCACTAACAGTTTAAAATACTTCTCAGAAAAATAGGTACTGTTTTTAGTAAGAGCTGGTTTTACCACTAATGTAAATTAATGATGTTTGGTATCAACAGCTTACACAACTTGTTTCTTCATATAACACCAAGGAAGACACTGAACTGCAGCAGGCATGTAGTTTCCCACTACATTTACATGCAGACTTCAATGGACACTGGGAGATTTCTTCCTCTTTCATCAATTTCTGTTTAATTGCAAACACTTTTTGTTCAGTTTTAATCCTAGCTGAAGAACTATGTCTGAATTGTCAATTAAGTTTCAACTATTTCAGCCAAATTTAGCTCAGTTTTCATTAGTAATTGCATAGCCTGAATTAAGACGTATTCTTTTAACAAACTTCTAACTATCTTTTAATGAGATAAAACTCAAGTGATATCATTTGTCTACATAAGTAGCCCTTGAATGCATTTCACACTGCTTTTGCACATTAATAGCACTTAGATTAACATTTCCTTTTTATTTGTTCTTCACTCACTCTGTAAACAGCCACCGGCCAAAAAAAGAAATGTGGAAACCAGCAGCCAAATCTCTGTAACCCCAGTAGAGCACTCTAGCCAATTGTACACAGAAATGGGTTTCCTTTTCCTCCTTTCTTGGAGAATCCTGAATTATCTTCTGGGAAAAAAAGAAACAGCTTCACATGCCAAATCCTGCCTCATCTCTCCAGGACTGCTGGGTGATTAAGAGACCCTTGAAGATGCGTCTGAGTAGACTAATCAGAAAACTTCTTTCTCCGAAACCATCAGTGAGTGTCTTCATCACAAAAATCTTGAAAAGAAAGGGAAGACACCAGAAGTATTTCTACTTCTTGAAAGCCTGGTCTCTGACTGGATTCGGGAGGAAGGGAGGAGAAACCTAGGATGCAGCTGTCAAGCTAAAGGGGGTGATGCTGTTTGAACACCCTGACATGCCTCCAATTGCTGCTACAGGGAGAGGCAGCTCTCCTGCAAATCCTGGGCAATACTTTCAAGATACACACAGGTACCTCAAGCACTCTGAAAAAGTAAAAACAGCACTAGACATGAAACATTAATGTTAAGGCTGTGAAATTTTTTTCACATGGATGACTACCAGATTTTGTTCCCCTGTTGTATAAGCCTAGCTAGGTAGCCAAGTCTTTCTAAAATGCTTCCTGATGAACAAAAGTAATTAATCAACTGCACTAAATTCAAGAAATAAAATCTTGACCTTATTATCATGCACCCCTAAAAGTATTTCCTCTAGTCCCATACTCAAAGTTCTTTTGTATTAAGCCTGCTTTTGCCTAGAGGCAGCAAGGACTTTTAATTAAACAAACCTTAAATGTTCCCAGATGCTTATGTGCAAATCCTATATGTTGTCTGTATACATTAATAATAAATTAATAATACTACACTCTTCAAAATTGGTTATTTCTAATCTAAATTCTTCTTACTGTCATCATCTATGGTCGCTGCACACAGCGTACAATATGTGATCACCCAGCAGTGACTTCAGACCAAACGTGCCTTTCAGCACAAAAAATTTGGGAAATTCTGTGTGAAGAAAATTTCTCTAAAAGCAGAGGCAGAGGGACAGCATCCAAAAATCTTACGCATTTTTATGACTACACCAACATATTTTGTTTCATTGGAGAGGTCAGGTAGTTCCCTCTAAAAATGAGAACATTGACTGCTTGGGAATATTGGCAGATGGAGCAGGGACCAAGAAACTGGATGGAGAAAATGGTGGGGCTCAGAATCTGATAATTTCTCATAACTGCTTCTGGTAGTATTTATATTGATCAAGATTCAGTTCAAAACTGAGACTATAAGGTCAGAATATTCATAGCGATGCCATTTTGCACTGTTGTACACAAGCAAAGATGAGTTTAGATATATTCAGACATATTTCACAGACACAGCTTAAGACTCACATCTAAAATTCCCAAAAGATCAACCAAAACTATTCAAAGGCAAATTCATAACTCATACAAATAAGAAATAGATTTATATTTGCTACACATTAAACCTATCTCCAATGTTTAACTTGCCCCAACTTGCCCAGCAGTCGAATTTTGAAGAAAATCATCAAGTTTTGTCTTGATTTTCTGCAAATCTCACTCTACAGCTAGCTCCCCCACCTTTTCTTCCAGAGTATCCAGCTGTATACATAAATGTCCCCCAGAGACTGAGCATAACTACACCTGTCACAGTCCACTGGGCTATCAATATCCCTGACACCATTCTTTCTTTTACAAACTGCTATTTTCCTCCTATCATTCTTGACCTCTCCTCCCTCCTCCCCTAGATTCACTCAGGTTTCCTGGAAACTTCATTACAAAAATAATCTCATGTACAGCTGTATCTTTAATAGTGCAATTCTGAACTGGCGCAGTACATGACAGAATTCCCAAAATCATTTAACATGAGCACCACTGAGGTGTATTGAGCTAAATAAAAAATGAAAAAAACACTATCAGGTTTTCCCTTTTTAACTGTAGAATAAGGCAGTCAAGCTCAAATAACTAAGGAAAACAAGTAACTTTGGCTATGTTCTCAATTTTGTATTGTTTGACAAGACCAGTGATATAATGGCAATGGAAATACTGATATTTTGAGGAAAAGGTGAATTTACCAGACGACACAAACACATAGAAGGAGAGGTCCACTTAGTCATAAAAAGTCATTCCCCAAATTTACTAGCACTGCCTATACAAGTGCTCAGATTAGTATTTACTTGGTAGCACCCCTTTGAACACCTGCAATGCCTCAGTTTATATTTTGTAGGTAATTTATAATTGTTGTTATTTATGTTATTATTTTTGTTTGATTAGGGCAATACACTTGAGTGCTGAATGGGTACTAGATGGGGACCAGTCCTGGGTTATGCTCTGTACTAGGTTTGCACATTAACACTTGTTCTTACTGCAGCAGTGCTTTCAGAATACACTGAAATTAAGGTTCATTAGTCAGTCTGAGAAACCTAGGAAAATTGTAAATCTTTGCCTTGATACTTGTATCTGGTTATGTGCAAAGGTTGTGGGACATCCTCCTCACATGGGACTGAAGGTGCAGTCAAGAGTGGAATGGCTGTGGGACCCTGTGAGACATGAAATCTCTGGTAAACCATGGGCTGATCCTATGCCAGTGCAGATAATCTCCTAAAACTAGCAGACTTGAATTTGTTGCTGCAGCTCTCTATGGAGTGTGTGTGGGAAGGGCATTTTGCAGTAAAAGTGAATCAATACACTGAGGGTGAAACAGGAAACACAAGAGGGAGATCAGAGATTTGGGCTCTTAGCAGTGATGGGGGCTGGGTGAACTGGACTTTCCCCCTCCTGGCAAATGTTCAAGCTGCTCTGGGCAGCTGGCTGGTGCAGAAGTTCAGCTCAGTGATGTCAGAGAGTGTATAAGCACAGATAGCCAAAAACCTGCCTGGGACAAATTAATTCACAAATAACTCTGTTAATTAAGTTAAACTGCAGATGATATAAAAAGCCAAAAATTCTGTATGATTTATCACCTCTGGGAATTCTTTTGATAAAAGAACACAAGTCCCTCTTGTTTTCTTCTGTTATTCATTAGAAAGAATGCATATAAATAACAGTGTGTGATTTTTTTGAATTTCTAATTCCTTTAGAATAGCCATGGCTTTTCCTAATGTCTCTGTTGGGAATAGGTCTTTCACTTTTTTATTTTTCCCATTTGTGCTGTTTTTGGCTGGCATGGAGTTAATTTTCCTCACAGTAGCTGGTATGGGGCTATGGTTTTGATTTGTGCTAGAAACAGAGTTGGTAACACAGGCATGTTTTCCCCATCTCTGAGCAGTGCTGGTGCAGAGTCAGGGCCTTTTCAGCCTCTCACTCCCCCCAGTGATCAGACTGAGGGTGCACAAGGAGTTGGGAGGGGACACAGCCAGGACAGCTGACCCCCAAATGACCACAAAGATATCATTTGGAGTAATGTTCAGCATATAAAGCTTGGGAAAGAAGGAATATGAGGGGAAAGTTTGGAGTGTGTCTTCCCAAGTCTCTGTTTCATTTTATGGAGCCTGGAATTCCTGGTGATGTCCTAACACCTGCCTGCTCATGGGACAGGGTGAATGAATTTCTTGGTTTGCTTTGCTTGTGTCCATAGCTCTTGCTTTACCTATTAAACTGTCTTAATCTCAACACATGGGATTGTTCACTTATATCCTCCCAATTGTCTCTCCCCCATTCCACCAGGAGAGAGAGCAAGATATTGCAGCTCCTTGTGAGGGTCTTCAGGGTGAGAGAGATAGAAGAGAGTCTTGCTTCATGATCAGAAGGCTGGATTTATTAATTTATGATATATAATACATTATGACTATACTAAAAGGAATAGAAAGAGAAGTTTCAGAAGCTGCTAAGCTAAGAATAGAATAGAATCTAAAAACAAGAGAGCTCTCTGTCCCCGAGCTTGGTCCTGTGATTGGCCCTTAATTGTAAACATGGAACATGAGCCAATCACAGGTGCACCTATTGCATTTCACATCATCAGATAATAATTCTTTACATTTTTCTTCTGAGGCCTCAGCTTCCCAGAAAAGGTAAAAAAATCCCAAAGAGAGGATTTTATGAAAAAATGTCTGTAACATCAAGAGAATGGCTGTGTGGCTGTGTAGGACTTAGTGTTTGCTGAGGTTGAACCATGACACCATAAGTAATAACAGTAACAATATAAACCAAATTAGTTCAAAATTTTCATCTTTAGATTCCCAAGCAGTGGATCTGTGACTTTATGGCACAGGTGGTTTACTATCATCAGTGTAATGCAATAATCAAACTAACTATCCACAAGTTGGCCATAAAGCTCCTCTTTAGATGAACTGCCATGAGATAGAAGTTCCAAAGAACTCTAAGGCAAAACTCTAAGGCAGCACTGAAAATGTTGGCTTCTCTGGAGCCATTAAGAATGGAGCACAAACAAGACAGAAATTCATGTCTATTTGTGCTTAAGAAGAAAAAGGAGTATAGCTGACTACCATTACTTACGTAAAAATGTCTTCCTTCCTCTCAAGCCAGTGCAATTTCTCATATTTTAAATTCAATATAAACCAGACAGCCCTTCTGTGCTGCCTTAGTAGCCAGCAATAAACTTCCAGCAGCTGTTATCCCTTTGAACTAGACTGAAAGGTACATGAGAACATCAGAAAAAAGGAAAAACCCCACAGACTCCCGACTGACATAATTTTCTAGTATCTCAATTAATTTTTCACTGTCTTTCATTAAGAAATGAATGTCAAGTTTAGATGCAACTAATCAGAGAGCAAGAGATCTGAAAGAGGAACGTTTCCAAAGCATTAAATTTCCAGCATGGTAGAGATGATTCATTACCAGAGACATGATTCTAAAACTTTTTTCCTTCTTTCTCACACACAAAAAAAATTGTCTCTTCAGAGAACAACCTACCATACTGATCACATATTTTGGGAGTCTGAGTAGATATTTTCATATGCAAGGGAAAGAAATACATTCTGTATTTTCTTAGTAGAAAAGAGGATGTCTTTGCTCAGTGTCTGGTTAAGCAAGGGCCATGAAACAATGGAATAGAAGTATTACCAGGTTTCTAATGCTGGGATTAAAATGATAAGCCATTGTGAGCGCACATTTTTTAAATATCTATTTAATAATCATAATTATTAATCACATTTGGAATAATTACTGTTGATTTTTATTTTATTTTACCAAGAATTTCATGATGAAAGATGAAAAGACAAGCAATTCTTAACTTGAAGGTGAAAAGTGGTAAAAAAAAAAATCAAAGAAGGATTTCTTCTTTCATTTTCAGTCAAACTAAGTTTTTGTTCTGGCTGTCCTTTGGTGTTTTTCCTCTTGCTTTGTCCTTCTTTCTTGCTCTTTGAAAAGATGTCTAAAATGTTCCATTTTATGTTCTTCATTTTTAAATGTAAAATAAAATTTTGTATATACGCATTTTGAAGGAAAATCTGTTTATCACTGCAAAGACTTTCTAGTAAAGTTCAGTGAATAAATAAACAAGCACTGTCTAAATACCATGTTTCCCAGAAATGATGCAAGAGCTTCAAAGACACAAGGTGCATCTACATCATGTTTTTATAATTGGCCTTCTCTCTAAACATTATCAAGTCTCTCAGATGAAAAACAACTGCTGTCAAGCCAGTAAAAGCCCCCAACTTATTATTCTATTTTAAAATTTGTCCGCCTAGGAAATTATATAGAAATTATAACAAAGAATTATTTTTTTTAGTCTTATTCTATGAAAAATGTTCCATGTGTTGGACCAAAGAGGCTAAAGATGCTCTGTTTCACCACTCTGTTCAATATATCCTGCACCTGCCCCTGATTATGAGGTAAGGTTTAGAGACTGAATTCCAATATAAAAGTGTTTCACAATTGTTATAATACCACTCAAAATTTAAAATAGTGACCAATCACTAATGCATACTATCTAGAAAGCCTTCAAAATTATTTTTAATTTTTAAGTGGATGCAAAGGGCATTCAAAAATGTTATTGAAGTTAAGGGAAAAGGTCATAACTTGCATAATGCTATTAGTAAGTAAAAACACAAGAAACATTAATAAAAAGTACAACTAAAAATGCAACAGAGAAGAATAACCAGCTTAATATGTAAAAAATAAAAAATGCAGGTATTTTGATGTTGTATTTTAGATCGAGGCAAAGTTATTGGCATTTAGACTTCTCATGCCTAATAATAGTGAAATTAGACAATTATCTAGCTGAGAAATAGGCAAGTTTTCAAATGTCCAGATGGTTCTACCACCCACCTCATTTAGCAATGCTTCCTTTATTCACACTGCTCTAACATGCTGCCCATTTCCTCAATTTGTACCCATTAACTGACAAGAAAAGGCCTGAGCTCAGAAATCAACAGGCTCTGACAGGAAACCAATTCCCAGAGGCCCTCTTAGAAGAAGTAGGATTTTAACTGATGTTGCCCAGGAGACAGCTGTAGCAACTAAGTCCATATCTAAAGCAATATTAGTGAAGCAGGCAAAAGGATTTACAGTATAAAGATCTCTTAATATTCTTGGTAAGCTGCATGGAATGATCTTTTGTCCACAGGAAGTGGAGTGTGGGCTCAGGATAAGACCCCTAACAGAACTTATTTCCCATTCACTACTGAATAAACCTTCCATGTCTCACTAAGTGATCCAGCTACAAAATGCCGTTTATACAGCTCGGCAGATGAAAGTGGCGAGGTCAGATTTATGGTGGAAGGCATCCTCATGGCTGTGCAAACAACTGAGAGTTCCCCAGTTCTGGAAGTCCTGAGTAGGAGTGGCAGCCTCACCACAGCCCCAGATGTGTTTCAGGGCTTGATTTGCTTTGGGCTACATTTGTCAGATACACAGCCTGCTGAGAGCAGTGGCACGCTTGGGAGGGCAGGGGAGGACAGGCAGGAATACACAAAGCTCATCTGACAGCCAAAATATCAAGATATGCTACTGTCTAATTAACTTTATGATTATGGACATTACATAATATATACATTACATAATAATTTGGATGCGTCAAATTTTGTTTTCTCTTATCAACCTGCTGATTCTAAAAGATATTTTAAAGCATTATAGCTTTAACTGCCTTTAAAACTTGATTATGGCAGAATGGCAAAGAGATCACTTCATTTAATTTTTCATATGTGGACAACAAAGAATAAATGAAATGAAAATAAAATGTTTGCTGTTTTGTTTTGCAACACTGAAAGCAGTCAGCAAATAATGAAAGCTTCATTTCAAGGTCTTTAGCAGTAACCGCCTAGGAGAGAAATGTAATTCACCTGACACTGAACAAAGCTGAGATGCTGTGACAACTGTATCTGTTACACAGCCTGGGAAACATATTAGTTAATTATCTGTAGGCATAATGATTCCCTGACAAAACCCAAATTAAAATGGAGCTGCTACTGAGAGTATATATTAGTAAAGGTAAATTACAAACCAGACCTTTTATAATTATACTTAAATCTTTCATTTTAGTCTAAGACATGCGGTGAAGGTTAAAAGAAGGCCATGCATGTTGTGAGGCAGAAACCCACTGGGGGGGAAAAAACCACCTTACTTCAGCACTGTCAAAGATGCCACAGATTACCAAAGAAATAGATTTTGCATTGAAATCTCGTCCCCATACAGCATCAGATAGCAAAAAATTCATTTTGCTTATAAGTGGATGTGTCAAACTATCAAACTTTTCTAATACAACATAAATAGGGGATGCTCTGGAACTGACAGTATATCAGTCAGTGCTAGGTGCAAATGATCAAATCTTTAATAACTACAAAACTAATATCTTAATCTAAAATCTTTAATAACAAATAATCTAAAATCTCTTAAGAAAACGAAAATTTACATTGGACACCCTTTAGAGAAGAAAGATGCATCTCTGAAGAAGAAATAAGGGGAAGACTACAGAAAGATTAAAATTTAGAAGCCTTAATAGTATCAGAGGAAGTTGATCTGACCTGCAAAATACAGTCAGTGTAGAGTACTGAGCCAATGGATGTTTTCAGTTACTTCTACCTTCTGCTATAAAATTAGGAAATAGTACATTACAAATATATATGCAATATCCTTAAACAGAAAAGGAAAGTAAGTGAGACAAGTCCATAGATCAAACCACGAAAGGGAAACAGTGTCTGAGGCTCTCTAATTTACCTGCTTATATTACCAGTTATCTGTTTATAAATAGTGGTGTATAAATATCATCATCCTTTTTGTCCTTCAGCTATATCTATTATCCAAGATAAGGGACATATGAGGACTCAAATTCAAAGACAACAACATTTTTCTTTAGCTGGCTTAATAAATGACTGTTTTTAAAATATCAGTATTTAAAAGAAATCTTTTGAAATATATACGCATACATACTTCTTCAAGAATTACATCCTTATTCCTTCATTAAAGCACATACATTAAGACATGTCACTACTTCTGAATATGAAAAAGCTTGAAAAAAGTTTTACAGTTCTTTCTCACCCATTTCAGACTCGATATCTCCCAAAAATTTTCAAAAGAATCAGGAGGCAAACAAAACCCTCCCATTACTTGTATTTTTTCCTTGTTGAACAGAATGGAAAAGGGAACACAATCAAGGTTTTGGATTATTACAATCTGCAATATTTTAATTTACCAAAGGATTGCACCACTAGATTTCATCATATTCTCTTAATTCTTTCCTTCAATGGCTGGAAATTTATTCAGGGAAGTGAAGCTTAATTTATTTTCCTGACAAATAATAGACGAGGCAACGATACAATTGCATTCCCTGACTCCTCAGTTACTAAATCCACTCCCTTGTCCTACCCAGGTATGATGGCAGCTGCATTTTTCCTCTGTATGGGTGAAACACCAGGATGGAAGAAGGACAGAAAAAAATATATGTTTTCCTTGGTAGACATTGTTTAACAGTAAAGTGTATCTATTGGAAGCCTTTGTGCATTTCTGGTGAAAAACTACCATAAACTTCAATCTCCATGATTTCCTGTATCTCCTTGACTTAGTAATATTAATTTTAGAGTGGCCAGGGCTCAGCATCAAGCTGCTTTGCCACAGCAAATACAAACTGCTATTGTTGTTTAGTAGCACTATTTCACTCAATTATGCTAACGAAAGACATTCCTTTCTCCTTTTCTTTAGATTCAAAATTTGCCATCTAAAGTAAAGGAAAATGTCCTTCCATTAAAATAGCTATTAATTTCATTTTAGATGATGATACATTCTCTGTAAAATAATCTTCTAGTATGCTGCCCAATAGCATTTTCGCTCATAACTTAGTTTATGATTTTCAGCTACTAGGCACTTTGGTTAATATACAACTAATATCAGAAAATCATACATATATGACAGTACAATTTATTTTTTTACCCTTGAGGCTAATCTACACATAACTTTTGCACCAGTTTAATTTTTCTATGAGGAGTCTACTTTTACCAAATTAATGAAGGAAATAAACCTTCAATTTTGATTTTAACAAGCTGGTGTTGGGTTGTCACAACACAAAAAGCATTTCCTTCTATTATCAAAATTATGTGTCCTGATATAACATATGTTTCTTTGTGTTGCATTAATAATTTAATGTCTTGTAGAGTATAAAAAGCACTATGATTAATGATATATACATAGCTACTAGGATAACTAAAATCATTGCTTAAAAGAAAGCTCTAAAAAGCACAGATTTCAGGAAAATGAAGATGTGCTGCTACAAATAAAAGCAACCAGGCATAGGTAAATGAGACTCTGTTATGTAATGGAATAACTGTAGGTCAATAATTCCACCTAAAAAAGTTAAAACAAAAACCAAACCAAACAGCTGTGTTTAAAAGTATGGTATGGAAGGGGGGCTTCTGAGTCTGTGTCTACATCACACAGATTTCCTGGGATACTGTCTGGAGGTGAATTCTGATTTTCTCAGAGAGAAACATTCTCAGAAGCGTGTCTCTTCCCAAGTGTTTGTTCATCCAGAAGGGCTTTCAGAGGTATCTGGCTCTAAAATGCTCGGTAGCCTACTCCAGTACATGAATACAGATAGCCTCAAAAGGTTACAAAGTCTTGGAAATAATGTATGCCTGAGTCTGATTCTTGGCATTCTTGTGCATAGTGCTTGCAAACAAAAAGAGTTTTCTATAATATACAAAACTAATAGCATCTATTCATTTATCAGCTCATACATTCAAGCACACATTCATTTATTCATGACTAAATCAATAACCACATTTCCCACTTCCACCCAAGCCGAAGAGCTCTTTGTTCACAACTTGAAGGAGAAATTCAAGGACAAAAGGTTAATGCAGTTAGAAGGGAGGACAGAGAAGGGCTGATCTAGCTAATGCTGTGCTACACTGAAAAGTATTGGAGTGATTTCTGAGTAAATCACTGACAGTAAAAAACTATATGGCTTTATATGCACAACAAGTCAAGTAAAAACTGTTCCATTATTTTCTTTCCTGCTTCTCTTTCTCTTAAAGAACAAAAGTGGCTAAAACACAACAATTTACCTTTACGTATAAAGGGTTTTCTGCCTTTGATACTCATGAAAACAGTGTTATTCTCAGGCTTTTCATAGTTGAGAAGCTTCACTGTAGAGGAACTGAACAAGTACAGAAATGCACTTTATTAAAATGCAGGTAATTATAACAGGGAGTTACAGAGAAGTGTGGACTGGGATTTAGACAACAATGAAGTATGGTCTTCACTTTTAAAACCCATTATCTTTATGCTATCTTATTTATTTCTTAATATTTCCCCAAAAGCAACAGAAATATCTAATATATTATTAACATGTACACAATCTAAGGGACACATTTCAGTACAACACTCAAGACTCTTAAAGCTCAGTTCAGGTCACTCTTAATGAATGTCCAGCTAACACACCCTGTCAAAGTGCTGCACAACCTCTTTAAACTGAAACCTCTGTGAATACATTTCATATAAAACACTGCACTGTTAAACCTTCATAGAATCTGCTATGCTTTCTTTCTCAGGTGAAAAAAATTGGACCATGTTTAAGAATAAATACTATCATAAAAGGAAATCCTTTATTTGCTTGCAAAATTTGAAGCTATCACAAATAAGCAGAAAAAAAAATTGTGAGCAAACATCACAACGTACATCATAGGGAAATTTTGGAGGATGAAAGGAGGTATAAGCAGGTTCAGTACCACATGTTTAGGAATGCATCCTAAACATGGCAAAACGAAGGACCTAGCTGTTGGCTTCATTTAACAGTACAGTGCAATCCTGAATACAAATTAAATTCATAAACTTTTGCTGAAAACTTGACAAGGAATTTGTTTTCTGCCAGCAAATGGTTATATTTGAGTAGAGGATTGTAGCAGAGGGAGAACTGGCTAGTTACTGTGCCAGTCAATACATACGTTGGCACTAACAATAAAAGAAGCTTTAAGTAGCAGGACACTCATGATGAAGATGATGAATGTACTTCCTCAATGATGAAGAAGGTGTCAGAGCTTAACAAAGCAATCTAACCTAGGAGAGACCATACACATAGAGAATGTCTGGCAAACATGTAAGGTCCTGATTAGGAGGACTGTGCTCTTGCTCAGAGAACTGCAAATCAAGACAGCTTAGGGAGTTTAAAAAGTAGTTTTTCACAGCAGTGAAAATGCACACTTCTTATTCCCTGCCTGGGATAAAAGCTCCTTCTCAAACAGACAGAAAAAAACACAGAACTCAGAAAATTTCTAGCAATTTTTTTCCCTTTATCTTTATTAGACAAACTACAAAACAGCAGACCCTGGAGGCTTGTCTGGGCTCATTTTCCATCAGTTCACTAAGCCTGATCTGGTGTGAACACAAAGAGCTCCTGGGCTGCTCAGCTTATCCTAGCCTGTCATTGTTAGCCATCTCTTGACAAGCACTCTGAGGTTTGTGGCATGTAGCCTGTTAAGAACAATTCATGTTAAATCAGACCACCTCATTAAATGCTAGCCTCCCACAAAAAAAGATGTGACAAGAAAAGTTGGCCCCGTGGAAACCACAGCAAGTTCTTGCACAAAATTTCTGTGTTAACATTTCATTAGAATGTGGGCTCATGACAAGGGCATGAATGAGAGAAACCAAGGAGCAAAACCCAGCCTCCAAATCAGAATTCCCATTTTATTGCTATTCCAGCAGCCTCAGCTCAGCTCTAAAGACTTCAAAATGCTGCTTGGCCCTTAGTTCCTTTCCTGTTTGAAAGCACTTGGGCACTACTAGGAAAATTATTTGAAAATAAATACTCAAGTTCTCTTTTAATTAAGATGCACTCAGAGTTTCTTTAACAGTAACTTTAACAAAAGGCAGAAAACATCTGTTTTCATTTCACCTTCTATCAGTAAATATATCTGACTTCATTCAGAACACTCCAAACACTTCCAATTAAAGAAAGAAGCTTTTTCCAAAGAAAAGGGTTGCCCAGAGAGATGGTGGATGCCCCATCTCTGGAAACATGCAAGGTCAAGATGAATGGGGCTCTGAGCAACCTGATCTAGTTGAAGATAGAGATGTCCCTGTTAATTGCAAGGGGAGGTGTCTAGATGACCTTTAAAGGTCACTTCCAAAATGAAGTATTATAGGAGTCTCTGATACCACATCATATATACATATATATATATTCAATACCGGAAAATATACATTTTACATTATGCAATGTTACATACGGGATGTTTTAAAAATGAATGCTTGAACTATTAAAAAGGAATTTAAGATTTTCTTATTATTTCATTGTTTGTTATCTCTATATATATGAACACTGTACAAAATGTTTCACTTCAAGCAATTCTTTAAAGCCTGAAAACTTCCGTCAAAATTTCATTGAATACTCTATTTATGATAGAAAGCATGAAGTTTTGGAAAGAAAATTACTGAGTCCTTTGGATCTCTAACCCATTTTTACAAGAAGCCTTCTCCATAAAAAACATCATTGCCAACTGTGTTCCATTAATGGATCCATGGTGGCATCCGGTGTAAAACTATTTAAATTAATATTTAAACTTCAAAGGAGAATTAATCTAGAGTAGATAGGGGGAAAAAAAGAACGAGAGACAAGAGGAATGATGCTACAAAACAACCTAGCATGGAAAAGGATGCAAAAATTCCTTCCAATGGTCATTACTGTGGAAGCTGCTGAAGAGTCAAACCTGCAATTTGTAAACTGTGTATTCTGGGATCCCAAATTTCTGGGGTTGTGCAGACAAATCCATCTTATCTGTGGTCTTTAGTCAGTTTAGTACAACTCACTCATTAACCCCTCAAATTTTATTGAAAAAAAGCCTGTGAAATTACTTATCTTAACCATGTCCACCACTTCACCTCGGACTCCAAAGAGTTTTCTAGCAATGTTTTTATTATTTGATCTTGCACAAGGATTTACACAATGAGGTTTTATTTATTTTAGTGTCTTGTGCTCACTCTTATAGTATCTGAATGATTTGCGCTTATTTTTAACAATGCAGGAAATATTTCCAAACCACAGATTTTCACCTAAAATGCAGAGCCAACTGCCTTTGTTGTGGTAGATTGCTCTGTGTTGCCTAAAAGTGAGAAAAGTGTAGGGTCTTCCTAACCAGATCCTCAAGACTCAAAATCTTAGTTTTAAAAAAAAAGTAGGGTTTTTGCTAGCTGGAAAGGAACAGTGAGTGATCATTTTATATGCCTGCTAAATCAATCCTTAGATTTCCAATTGAAAAAAAAAACCCCAACATTTTAGATGTATAGAAGTAGGGAAAACTGCTTCAATATCTGATTGCTCATCTGCACAAGTGCAAGTATCTGTGGGGTCAGAGATTATTCTGGGTCTGATTCAACAAAATATTTATGTTAGCCTCTTCTAAAAGTCATTCTTTTTCTTTTCTGAAGGAAGTTATCTAATGCAAGATGAGATTACTACAAACATTCTATTTATTAGCCCCAGTTATTTATAACTAACAGAAATTAGTTGCATTGCTGATTTTTCATTAGCATCTTATCTAAGGTCAGTAGAATTTCTCCCAGCATCCAAAAACTGGGTTTTTTTTAATAGGTTATCATTCAGTTCATCCCAACAATAACCATTGTACTGTCCTTCCGCACTAAACTTTAAAGTCCTAATTTAAAACCTGGTGAAAAATAGATGCAATTCCTGTCTGCAAGACTAGCTTGTCAACAAAACTAATTTTAGTTTTGTTTGGGGTTTTTTTTTTCTTCCATACTATATTAAATCCTGTCCGGGAACTTCTTATTCTTTCGTTGTTTCTTACGCCACTTCAAATGTCTTTTCAAATCTTAAGATAAATAAGTTTCAAGGTTTCTTGAATTTTGATATAGCCACTGCTTCCCCAGAATTACATTACAAACAGTGCAGAGGTACACTCAGTACAAAACTTCTCCAAACACAGGAAACATTTAGACATGAAGAAGTGCCTTCCTTATAGGGCTGAAAATGGCCTGAATTATCTGCATTGTTAAATGACTGGTCAGCTAGCATTGTCTGGTAACATAAACTGAAAATTGCATCTGCTTTACAAGAGGCATTTGTAATCATATTTTTTTATGTATATATATGCACATACTTAAAATACAAGTATATATATATTTTAAATATAAGAACACATACTTTTTTAAACATTACAATATATTGAAATATCCTCTGATGCTGGCAGACTGGAAGACTTTTATTTTCCCTCCTTCTGGCATATGCTCTGAACACACATCCTCTGTCCATTTCTTCTCTACAAAATAAATTAGCTAGCTCTCTGAACCAGGGCTGATACTTGGCACTCTGCAGCAAATAGTGTAAGCACATTCTCTTCTCCACAGCTTCAACCTTGAGAAGAACGCTGGATTTACAACTGACCTCCTCAGCGGCATGTGGCAACTGAAGCACATAGATGTGAAAATGCCACAAGAGCACTGTGGTCCACTCCTTCCTCAGTTACTATGAGGAAAGAAGACGAATTTACATGTCTATTTGTGCTCCCCTTACTTTTTAAATCATATTTTGACTTTTTTTCTTTCTTTTTTTCTTTCCCCTTTATGATTCTATCTAGTATGAGGAGAATGTCACCCTGTAGATCTAAGGAGAACTTCAGTTTAAATGGACTGGACTCCTGTCAGGTCTATGTAATTCCTCATTAATAACAGTGGGTTCATTTAAGTGTAAAAATTCAGTTTGTTCTGTATGATAGCTGTCCATTTATTCATAAGATCTCTGTTTGACTGAATGAAAAACTGTACTTAATGATATTCCATTATGAGTCGTGTGACAGGTGCAATGCTTTTTCATGCCACTTCCTATTGACTTTGCAGCGAAATATAGATATGCAGTACAGAAGTGAAGGCACCCAAACCCTAATTTCAGAGCAGAATTTTCTGTCTGACAGATAGGTGTGGCAATTCCCCAATACCAAACAGAATAAGCAATGCATCGTAGAGGCTCATCATATCATTGCAACAGATTAAACGTATTGTCAGCCTGATTCTGCCAATTACTTCCTGCACAGATTTTCCAAGTCAAATGCACACAGAAAGATTTGTAAAGTATACATTTGCTTAAGGAATCCACATAATAACCACAGACACTCTAATGAGCTATGAAACCTATTTTTAGTCACCAAGGTATTGGTTTTCTCTTAGGATTTTTACATGCTTTACATCTCTGCAGAAAAATTCAGGTATTAACTGTCTGTCAGGATTTCTATTTCTGTAGATTTCTACTTTTTTTTCTCCTAGTTTTACTTCTAGACAAATCAAGGCATGAATTATGCTACATATTTCTGGATTATCCTGTGTTGCACTTAAAATTCTTATTAAAGTTAATGATTAGCTACACTTAACAGAAATGCAAAATATCTCCATGTCAGTGTCTAGAGTATGTACAGTATCTTGCATAACGCCTATTGTCTGCATATGCATGATGATTCAGTTTAGTAATATTTAACTCAGTTTCTTAGGCATAAATTATTTAAAGATAATAATGAAGCAAAATTTGCTCTCTTCTGGTGTGTGTTATGCTGTCCAAACTAGTAGACTGACAGCTGATGTTATTATCAATAATGTACTATAAATTCTTTTTCACATAGCAAAAGACCTTTCAAGTACATGGCAACAAAATACACCTAATTTTTATTCTATCAGCAGTTAAAAAACATTTAAAGCCCAAAAGTTGTCTATTATGTCTTTCTGAAATTGAAGGAGATTTTGAATTTAATTTTTCCATTATTTTACTCCTAATACAGAGAAAAGTGAAAAATAGTAGCAGCACAGAAAATTTCTTCCTCCCATCTGACAAATAGGTAAAAGCAATATTCGGATCATTTCATTTGGTCCATAATCTATTTTCTATTCATGTGAAAGGCTAATATTTTTCAGCTCCATCATTTTATACCAACAAAACACTGTAATTTCCCATGCTTCCCTCTCTCCCCACCCCATCCATATTAATTTTAAAAAGACTGTGTGAAATTCACCCATCTGCTACTTCTGTTTAACTTGTATGCTGCTGATTTTACATAGTGGTGGCTGATATTCATGTGAGAAACAAAGACAGGGGCTGGAAGCCTGAATTTATCTATCTGCCAACGAGCTGCCTGCAAAGTCAATATTTTATAGATTGTAACAGAGAAAGAAATATATAGAGTATTCCAAACAGGATAATGTACTCTGTTAAAAGGGATTTTTAATATTTATCTTGCACACAACAAATCAGGAATAAGGAAAGATCATTTAGCCTTAAATGTTTTACTTCACTAAATCACTATGAATGGATGTTTTAGAGTTTTGTGCATGTTGATAAAAAAGTGGTCAAAATTATTTAACATTAATTTGGCTTAATTTTTTTTTGATAACATGACAAACACGGGTTTTTTACATGCATAAAAGTAATTAGATTGATTTTTTTTTAATACAGAAGATGCAATGAAACTAACTATATAGTATAAATTACAAATGCCATTTGGGCTGTATAAATCAGTATAAGTGCACACACACATTTATAAGTATAGCATGTACTTACGTGCACAGATATTTGCTGTGTCTTTTTTTTTAGATTAATTTTGATCTGGCTACCAATGTTACATTGTAGTTCTTCAACTGGTACAACTCATGCACTTATTGCACATTTTTCCTCTTTTTAGCCAGATAAATCACTACATTTAAATTCTAATCTAATTCAGATTAGATTAGAGCAAACAAGAACAACGAAAACATCCATTATAGCTGATCTGGGGAATCCAGCTCATTTGTTTCTATTATCAGTAACAGTGATTCATACATCCAAATAAAAAGTTATTTGTTGATAAAACAAAAATGAATAGAGTATGAGAATGTAATAGAGTTGTGTAGCTTCTCCAGTCCTGAAAGACTTTATGGTACTGATTTCAACACCACAATTTTTTTTTACCTGGCTAGATATTCTTCTGCTTTCTGAAGCTGAATCTTGGAATGGCTGGGGCAGGAGTGCAGCACTGCATAAGAAAGTAAAACACTGATTTAAAAAAAAAAAATACACTTGAGGGTTGTGAGCACTTTGGTGCAGTCAAAGCTTAAGTTTTATCTTTTGAAATCAAAGCAACTTCAGTTAAAGCATTCTGTGTGACAGATGTGATAGTTAACAAGTATTTCTGACTAAAAAACAAGGTTGCACTGTGCAGACCAGCTCACCATTATAGAACTTAGAATGAACATTTGATGTCTTTCTTCTCCCTGTTTAGCTATATAACAACTATATCATGTTTTATGAGACTTAGTGAGTTCACCTTTGTGCCTCACTTACATTCACATCAGTTGCTATCACAGTTTTGCTCCACATCCTAAGTACACTTAATTTTCAAAAGAATTTCTTTTTCATTCAATCAATATTTGAAAATTATTTCATTTTCATGTAGTTTCTGTGTTGAAGACAATTATCTTAAAATATAGAATTTAATTAAACCCAGTTTCTGGATGCAAATACATTCACCTGGTCCATTACTTAGAAATCACTCACAGACTGTACTCACAATCAGGGATTTTCCAGGTTATGGAGCAATTTTCTGTCAACAGGCTGACTTGAAAAATGACATAATGGCATTTCATAATGACTGTCTTAAACAACTCTATTCCCTATTTTTGGGTGACAATATAGATTACAACAAATATTACAATCTGAAGTTCATTTTATTTTTGTTCTATTGAATGATCAGATTTATGTCTGAGTTAAGGACATCCTCAAAAATACTGCTGTTTTTCAATTTTTTGTTCTTCACAATCATCCCTTAGAAAATATATTTCCCTTGTGTGTATTTGTGAGTTGTTTTTACAGCTATGTGACATTACACACAATAAGAAAGTGACACCTGTGTATTGCAGCTCCTGCTTGGAACTCATTTTGCTAGAAAAGAGGTCTAGCCCTGATCAACCGCTCACGTAATAAAGTCCTACATTGAAATTAATTGGGAATTTAGAAAACGGTGACAGATTTACCACACCAAAATTTCATCCAGGCAGAAACAAGGAGTAAGAGAGAGGAAACAATTCAGATTGCCAAGGCTCCCTCCAGAATATACTTCTCTGTAAGAGGGCTTCCTTCCCTTTGGCAGCCTCCCTGCAGCCTGTATGTAGCAGAGGGCCTGTTGAGGGTGTTTTAATGGCTAAGGGGACAAGGCTGACCCTGATCTGCTTGACCAGCACAGCACAAAGACGCCTACAGCCAGCTCACAGGAGCAGCAGTGCCGAGCTGGAGTAATCCTGTGACCCTGCGCAGTGCCTCCAAGCCACAGCAGCCACCACTGTCCTTTCCCGGTCAGCAGCACCGTCAACACTGCTGAGTTGTGCAAAGACAACTGAGTTATTGAAAAAAGATTTTTGAGACTACCTCCCTGAGTTTTGCAGAAATAATTTCAATAAAGTCTGAAACACTCTTTATGATAGCGTAACTTCTTCAATTCTTCCTTATTTCAAATTGTAAGTGAAAATAGTAGTCATGTAAAAGTGTTTCCAGGTCACTGCACGGGTGCCAGAGCAGGGTAGTATCTGAAGAAAAAAATTATAATACCTTTTAAAGCATTTTCTTCCCTTTCAGATAGCTTTCTGACTGCTCTTTTTTTGAACAGAAGTGAATTTATGGAATACATGTCACTGATATGAATTAAATCGCACCAGAGGAATTTTTTTTTCACAGGATCTCTCACAATCAATTAAGCATTAGTCTGAACAATACCCCAAATCAAACTTCTGCATTTACCTAATATGTCACAATTATTTCTCTAATTTATCTCTGATACAGAATCACAAAATCAATTAGGCTGGAAAAAACCTCTGAGATCATCAAGTCCTTTGACTGAACAGATGAAAAAGGATTCAAGAATTGGACTGTCAGCAAAAAAAATTGGTAAAGCATTTTTTCTACTTGAAGAAATACTTTTGAAATTAAGAAGTAGTAAAGGTTTCCATGTATAATGCATTAAATAGAATTAGGTATTCCTACCTAATTAAGGATCTTACTAGAGAAATAATTTTTAAAATTATTATAATATCAATCAGATTTTTAACTTCTATTTGCAGAAATGCACCATCAATTGGAAATACGAGTTGCGAATTTAATTACTGAACAAGAATAGCCAAGAATGAAAATGACATTATGAATTTAAAAACTGACTGGCAAGTTTCCATTTTTACTTAGACTATGAAATCCAGCTCAGAATTAACCTAATCTGCCCCATTTTTTGTTTTTACTTTTCCTACTCTTTTGAACTAGAGGGAAATAGTTTTGCATTTGTTGCAATTGAATACCAAGCTTTCAGACAACTGATGTTAATTTTGCCTTTTGCAACCCATCCTCAAATACTTTCTGCTGCATTTATGAAATATAAATAGCGGTTGCAAGACTGGTCTCAGCTGCAGCCTGAAGTGTGACTGTCTCTTCCTCCCAGCTTGGAGGTGAAGTGGGAATTGCTTGCAGCACAGCTGCTGCACTGTGGCCTGTGCCACAGACCTCCTCATACCCTGAGGCAGCCCAGTATGCCACAACTGCAGCTTGCACTGAGCTGTTTCTCCAGCCACTCCACCAGTGAGGAAGAACTGAACTGCAGATGAAATCTAAAGCCTGGCCAAAAGGGATGTTCTTGATTTAGCCATAGGTTGAAATATCATGATTTCATGCTGTGGTTTGGGAGAAGTGCAGGATTCTCTGGACAGCACCAAGCACATAAGCAAACACAACTCTGGTGAAAGATGACGGCCTAGAACCTGTCAGTGCTGGAGCTCCTACACAACATGTCACTTCTATGGGGAGTCAAGTAGTTAAGTCCTCACAAAGACAATGAAACTGCTGTCAGCTCAGCAGACCTTGCCTGACAGTCCTTATTGCTCTGTGGAGCCAAGCAGAGCAAAATTAAATGGATGTGATGGAATTATTTCTGAAGTTCTTTCTCACACAGTATATATGAAGCTGATGGGTATGATAAAAAGCATGATAAAGAAGTCTCATGTAATTTTTTGGTTTTTATTTACTAATAGAAAATAGGGTTCACAGAGTAGCAAGAATGCCATCACTGTGAGGAGGAATTTCTAGCTGTAGTCTCTGGGATTAATCACTGTATATGACACCACCATTTCATAGCACCTGGAATGTAACTTCTCTGACCAAACTCTTCCTGGCAGCAGAAGTGAAAACGTAGAAGTGCAGGATCTCATCTCAATTCAAAGCGGATAAATGCAACTGACAAATCACCTTGAGCATAAAGTAATCCATGAGTGGGTTAGTGCAAGTCCCATGTGCAAAATCCTGCTAGACATTAGAATTAAGGAAAAGAGAGGACAAGGATATACTACCTGTTTCCTAAATAACTACAGCAGATGTCCACATGATTCATGGAGATTTTTCAGGAATATAAAATCAAATCCAGCCTTCTCGGTAGTTTAGCTAGTTTATTCTACAATTAATGCAGACTTCAAAGAAATGGCAATCAACTGGGAAACACACTGTCAGCTCTGAGGGATGTCACAACCCACGCAGAGACAGCATTTTGGATGTGGGGAAAGCTCCTTCCAACCACGGGTGGTATATTTATCCTCTGCATCACCTCTCCCTGTGCACCTACTCCATGGGAAGGAATGAAAACCATGGGAAGGAGGCAGGAGAGGAGGGTCCACTAGAGTGGGAGGCAAGGCAGGATTGTGCCACCTATCTTGTTCTCCAAGAGGTAGATGTGGAGGCCTGAATTAATCATTCATCCTCCCTGTACTTGTCTTTTCATTGACTCATTGCAATTCAACTTCGTGTCTTGCCATTTACTGTGACTGGACAAATTCCACCACTAGTTTCAGAATCTTGGTTAGGAGACACAAGAAATGGAGATTAGAACAGTCAGGTGTCCAGTTATGCCCAGGACATGAGTCCCCTTAGAAGATTCAAGGTTAACATTTGAGGGACTGGTGGGAAGGAAGGATTTCAAAGTAAAGCTCTGGGAAGAAGGTTCCCATGAAGGGGGAAGGAACTTCTGAAAATCTCACTCCTTCTTTAGCTCAAATTTTGAAAGCAAGCATTTTGTGGAGGATACCCTGAATATCCTAGTTTGTTTGTCTTATTAGTTCTTTTATAAAAATTACTAAGGTTATCAGAAAAGATTTTTCAACATAGATTTACAATAAGAAGAATACTCAGGCTACATATTTATGATTTTTTCCTCAGATCAGCTATCACATTGATAAAACAGATACAATACCTTCACAGCATAATTGGCAAAAACTGTGCCCGCCACATTAACACAGGAGTGTGGACCCGCCATAGATTAATTTGGATTTATCAGTAACTGCATTTAAAACCAAAAAATTTGGTCTAAAAAACTCACATTAACCATCAGGTGTCTCAGTTTGAAAGTGTGGTGAACCAGTCCACTATTACATAGGACACTGTTGTCATCTTATTGCATACCTTCTTAGTGATTTCTCATGGGCACATCCTCACAGCACTGACTCCTTCTTCACAGCACAGCCAACAAACTCCAACTCCCTTCTCACTCAGGTAACCCACTCTTTTATAGCACTCATCCTCATTGGACACAGCTGTGGCCTCTTAAGGGCAGGCCTGTTCCTAATCTTTAGTAATTAGCACAGCTGCAACTCCTCAGGGATGAGATTCCCTTCTGCACTGTCTTTATTTTCTTACATTCTATCCCCCCACAGGATGTGGCCATAATATGCTGTCTATAATAAATTTAAATTTAATAATTTAAGTTGAATATATGAAAATATTCTAAAAAATATACTCAGCAAGATTAGAAAGCCTTTCCTAAGAGGCTTGAAGTAAGACTTGGCTAATAGCTGCACTTGAGCAAAACCAGCTGTAAAGTGATGCTTTTCCCATTTTGTCATTTTTACACCCAGCCTGTGTATGATATATGCAAGGTAAAAGGTGAAGTAGAATTGTGTATGGAAAGTGTGTAGGCTGATAGTTAAATGCTGGGTAAGTACAAATCTAAACTCTAACAGCAGAAGAAAAGGTTAATCTTGATCCATCAGAGGCTGCCTATAAGCCCATTGAACTTCAAACAGCAAAAAATAACTTTATCATCCATACTAAACAGGAAGCCTTATATCATGGTTCCAGGAACTTAAAGCAGGAATGTGAATGTCACAAGCATGAAAAAAATATATAGATAGCATGGTTTACTTTTTGAATGTGAAAGTTACTAAAACAAAGTTAGTTGCTCAGTCTATACAAAAATCATATATGAACCCCTAGAAGAAACAGGATCTGTCCATAAACAGTTTAACTATGCCTCACTAATATTGATTGGAATGGAATCAACAAATCCTAAAAAAATATTTTTTCTTCTTCTGTTCAGCAACCTCTTTCTTCATCAGCTCTTTCAAGTTTGGCTGCCTCTTTTTCCCAGAAAACTCATATATTAAATATATTTCAATTTTAACAGTTTTGGACTTTTTGGCAATATATGATGGGAAGATGCATAGGGTTTTAAAACTGAATTACATAAAAAGAATGGTAAGCTAAACTAGTTTCCGAAAGCAATTCATTTTTGTGATTTTAGTGCTATTTCTGGCTATGCAGTCTGTTATGCAGACTTTTTTTTTCCTCCTTAGTGCAGCTTGATGACTGGAAATAACCCTGTGGGAATTGCAAGTAGAGCAGGGAACAAAGAACAGGAGAGAATATAAATATGAAGGTATTTTCACTTCATGAGAATTAATTATGGGGCCCATGAATAAATATTTGAATAGCATTGTTAGTACAATGCAATAAGAGCTCTCTGGTGGCAAAAATTATCATTACATTGCATCTCATTTTTATTACAGACAATAATGGGGCTTTGACCAGAACATTTCTTTCTTTTTGTTTTACTTGAAAGTATAAGAAAACTCTGTTTAAAAGAATATATATTTTAACTGTGGTTTGTTCTTGTTTTTTCGTTTTTGTTTTGTTTTGTTTTTTTTTTTTTTACTGTTAAGAATTTTAACTTAATAGATTTGATACTAATAATCTTCTATATTTGCACTGGTTTCCTAAGAGAGCAGGAATTTCTCACCCAAGAAGGCCTGTTTCACAACATAAGTTCTGAAATTTTTTATTCATCTTATCAGGCGTTCATAATGGCTGAATTTGCTATTTTGTTATTTAAAATCAATTGTGATTTTCATTACCTTTAGTGGAAACATAGAAGACATCTACTAGACAGTGTAAGACAAGCTGCTTCTTAACAGTATGCATGAAAATGTATGAAAAAGCTCCACTCATTCCTTTCTGACAGAAGCTGAAATCACTCCAGCTTTTGTGTTGGTATTTTTACAATGCAGGCAGGGTGTCAATACTAATTGCACACGCAGTGAGAAACAAATATCAAAATATCTATAATGCAATTTAATAAAATGCAATGTAAGTACTGGCTCAATGTGTAAGTTGTGAATATATGCCTTGCTACATCAGCAAATTAGCAGAGAAACAGTCTGCTTGACAGAAGTATTTTACTTCCTAAATTTTGCATCCCTGGTGCAGTAGCTCTCCCAAAGTGATTCTCTACACAGCTGGTTAGGAAAAAGTTAGAGCTACGTTGTAGGAAGATCCTGCTCACATAGTTAATGCACAAAAAGCTACAAATAACATCTTATTTCAAGGTCATCATGTGAAAAAGGGAGATTTCCCCAAACCTTTAGTGCTTGTTTTGTCTGTCAGTGCCCCAGGAAAGCCGAGAGCCCTGTGCCCGAGCAGTCTGTCAGCGTGCCCTGGTGGGGGCTCTGCAGGGAGCTGCCGCCTGGGCTGGCCGCAGCTCGGCCTGGCCGACAGCTGCTCTGCGCTTTACCAGCTACAGGGTACCGTGGGTGCCCCTCACTTTGGGTATCCAAGGGGGTGGTAGAGTCACCATCCCTCGAAGAGTTTAAAAAAAGACTGGATGTGGCACTTGGTGCCATGATCTAGTTGAGGTGTTAGAACATGGGTTGGACTTGATGATCTTAAAGGTCTCTTCCAACCTAGAATTTCTGTGATTCTGTGATAACCAAGGATTTCAACAGAGCTTGACCAGGTGTCCCTGCTCTGCTCCACCCACCAGGCTATCCCCCTCAGCATATGCTTAAGGTTGCAGGCTGCAGGGAATCATTGTGGAACAGGTTTTGAGCTGCCAACCACCTTCCATCACGTGAGTAGCAACGATGTTTCACCCTATAATGTCAATATCACTACAATCTCTGTTAGAGTGTCTGTATAACTTCCCAGTTTTCTCTCACTTAACTTCAGCCACCTTTTCCCAAGAGCCTTGGATATAAGTGCATTGTTAACAAAGTTAATATAAGAAATATGAAAGCTAAGAGACACTTTTGCTGACATTAGTATATATTAAGACTTAATGTACAATCAGTGCTTCTCATCTATATTTTGCAAAGCTCTCCGATTTATGTTTCATGCAAGGAATATGGTTCGCAATGCCACCAGCAGAATGCAGGAGAGCAGAGACCACAGTCTGAGTTTGTCAGTCCATCCCAAACTCTTCAGGTCACTTGAAACAGGCCCACACCTAGGAACTGAGCCAGACCAAGAGAAGAGGAAGCATTTTCTAAAGGCAGGAATGATGCCATGTTCTCAGAAGGCTAATTTATTATTTTATACTATATTATATTAAAGAATACCATACAATACTAAAGAATACAGAAAGGATACTGACTGAAAGTTAAGAAGATAATAATGAAAACTCATTACTCTTTCCAGAGTCTCCACACTGGCTATCACTGTGGGTAAACAATCTCCAAACACATTCCACATATAAGCACAACACAGGAGAAGCAAATCAGATAAGAATCATTTTCTTTTTCTCTGAAGTTTCTCAGCTTCCCAGGAGAAAAATCCCAGGCAGAGGGATTTTTTTCAGAGAATATGAATGCTACAATTTTCTGAATTAGATCTGTGCATTTAGTAGGCAATGTCTCATAGGACAGTTCTTCAAGTGCAGAACAACTAAGATAGATAGATAGATAGATAGATAGATAATGAAGTCTTCTTGTGACTTTCCTCTCACCCCTTTTGTCACATTTTTGTGGTAATAGGTAGTAAATCTGTTTAAAAAGTACTAGGGGAAAAAAGTACTAGGAAAAAAAGTAGAAATGACATTGAAATGTCTGAATTGTACTGAAGTCTCATCATTGTAATAAATCAGTTGAAACTTTTTGAAACATGAGCTGTAAAAATGCAAACAGGTTGAACAGCTCTGCACACCAATGGCAGCACATTTGTGTCAAGAACAGAAAGCTTATATATGCTTAAATATGCCAAATTACTTGCTTGCAAAGTGCTCAGTGTTGAAAGCCTGTCATGCACGCTCCTGAGGAGATGCAAAACCTCAATAGATGTAGGCTCTGAGTGCCTACTTGTAATTAAGAATTTCCTTCCAAAATACAGGTTTTGCATCCTAGAAGCCACAGCAGTGTTAGTATGTAGAAGCTTCATTAACATTTATAGAATATCATCAGTGAAGTTGCCATATCCAGATTTACTCTTTCGCCCTTATCCAAAAAAATCCAAATATAATCAGACAGACCAATAGTTCTCCCATGTATGTAATTGCAGAAGAGTTCAGATTTTGCCTAATCCAACCAACTCTATCCTGTCTTGTTGCGACTCTTTAGCTCTTCCATTCACACATCTCCCAAGATTTCTCTGCCTTTTGTTATCCAAAAGAAAACAAAATAGAAGTGTGGTAAGTAGCAACAAATATACTGCTGTCAGTGAAACATCTGCCTTGACTGTGGGTTCAAACAAAAATATAGCAATGAAACTGGCTGCTGTTTCACAGATGGCAAAGGCATATGCTCCACATAGAGACTTCAAAAAATAAAAATAAAACCTTAAAAATTCAAGTTTCTCTCATTGTCTAAAATTCCTTCCATCCACTTCCTTTCTGCCCTTGCCTACACATTTCATTAATTTCACAGTGGCCTCCCTAATAATGCCCTCCGTTTGCCATTATCATTGTTATCATAAGCTATGTGGATGCAAACATGAAAAAATGGAGACAGTCAAATGTGTCAGAAATCCAGATCAAAAAAGAAACAAACACACAAATAAACAGAAACGCCTCTTGTTTTACTGAGATTTATGGTCTTTGCATGAGACTAAAAATTCAATCCAAATCTTACTTTTTTCACTGCCTATTTTTTATTAGGCATGAAAATCACTTTGACAATCTAACTACTCTCCTCAATTTCAGAATAAATGAAATTGTAATTCATACATTGAAATCCATTATTTTTCATATATCAATGGAAAATAATCAATAGTTAAAATACTTTTGTGTTACTACTTGTGGAGTTAAAGTTCATAACCTGTGAAAAAAGCCTGATAAAAATGTCTGATTTAGGACACAGAATGTCCTTGGTCAGCATCTTTGCCTCCTTCTGAAGGAAGGAAAATTAAGTGAGACAGTTGAGGTGGATGTTTTTCATTTTGGTCACCCCTAAAGAGCATAACAGAGCTTGTTTTTAGGAAAAGCTGTAAGATTTCTCTTTGGCAGCAATTCGAGAAAAGGAGCAGGAAGAGTGTCCATGGCATGCGATACACTACTGGGGGAAAGCAAGCTCAAAATTTGATCTCATGCAAACTAATATTTTATAATAGCCAGTCAGCCTGTCCTGTGGTGGCAGCTGGGGAACCCCAGTACTCCCCAAGAACCTCCAGCACAGCTCTCCAAGGATTCACTGCTCCCTGCCTCTCCAGCACACATAAAGCCAGTCCTGAGAAAGCATATTTTAATGCAGAATAGAGTGTGAAAAACAACATTATTACACAAGGTCACAAGAATTATAGCAAAAGCAAGCTTCCAGGAATGAATGTGAATGGCTGCATCTTGGACTGAAACATGCAGAGTGTTTTTCAATTAGCAGCATCCTTTGCAGCAAATTCCATTCATTACTTAGGAAGCAGATTAAAATGAAGATAAAGACCTGCCTGTTGATAACATAATTTAAACCTGGGAATATAAGGCAATTTTTGTTTTCAAAGTATTTTAAAGTGTATTTGTGACTCCCCACTGACATTTCACAGAAACTTAACATGACATTTAATTGTGGTTGATTTGTTTTTCTGTGTACAATCAACAGCATAGTTCTTAGAATGTGTTTTCCTCATAAAATACAATTCACTCTTGGAATATTAATATCCAAGAAGGGAAATTTTCACCAAACATAAGGACCCAGAACATGACTCATTAATCTAATATTTGTTCTGATAGAGAATTCAGGCAAAACGACCAAAAGTGTACTGAGATGCACTTGTAAAGAAGAAAAATAACTATTAAAATTTTTAAGAAAGCACTTTTGAGTTCTCCTAGCTGAAACACTTAAATACCAATTTATAATGAGCTCAAGTTAGATAAGGAAAACAACAGGCCCTCATTAGCAATGTGGCAAAGATTTGACATCACTCATGAAGAGGAAAAAAAGGAATAATTTGCAATTATAGTACTTTTAAAAGAAAAAAAAAAAATTTTCACTTATCAGTAAGAAAAAGCTAGTTAAAAAAGTGGGCTCCTTTAATTGCAACTTAGTAATGCTTTTTGGAGGAGTCCTGTGGTATTCACCACGTTGTTGGGCTTTTCTAAAAAAACCTGAAATACTTACAAACTTGCATGAGTATAGCATCTGTAGATTTCTGATAAATTATCTATCATGAAAAAAATCACAAGAACTGGCAACAAAACTACTAAAACTTACTGAATTTTATTAGGTACTGAATGCCACATAGAAAGTGGTTACATTTTTCCTTTGTATATTTGTTGCAGTTCCAGAGAGAAAAAAAAATTGATAACATTTCTTTTACATGAAAAACTATAAAACCAATACAGAATCATTACAGTTAAAATATTAACACTGGGACAAAACACCCACAGCTGCTTTCTTGAACTTACACATGCAAATATGTAGTTCTTTGAAGTGGCAGTTCTATAGCCTGAAATCATATTACCTATTTCCCCAAAGTGAAAGTACAAGTGATACTGGGAGGCAAGATTCACATGTCTCTGCTTTTTTAGCTGCAAAATAAGAATTAATAGGTATCACATATGCTAAAAGACTCAAAATTCATATAGTATCTTTTCAAGATTTAAGTTATTAAATTTGAGTGTGTGTTTAGCACATTTATTATAATCCAAAATAATTATTTTGCAATTTTGTAGTACACATTCGAACACGGTCAACTTATTGAAATTTCTTTTACAAGTAATCTATTACATATATTTATTTCCAAGATGAAGTGGAAATAAATATATGTAATAGATTACTTGTAAAATTTCTTAAAGATATTGAATTCAAAAACTCAATTCAATTTTACACTTATGGTCTTTATTGGTTGAGAAGCCTCTCATTTATATTTTCTCTTACTGTCTTTGCTACACTGAATTATTCTCTCAAAAGCAATAACACAAAAAAATAACCCAACTAGAATCTGAGTCTCTGTGATACTTGCACTGACTTTAGGAATCTGTCAGGTCAAAACATACTCATATTTTGAAATAAAGGCACATATTTCTGCACATAAAAGTTGTCATAAAACTGAGTTCCCAACCAGAAACTCTGAAAGTCTTCTTAATCACTGTTTGAGATACGGCTGGTATAAAAAGGATTCATGGTTTCTAGTGGTCTCCAAGGGACCTATTATGATAGCCTTATATCTGAAGAATGATGATGCATTTTGGTTTTTTCCCTCTTGGTTTGGTATTTGGTATTCCTGTTTTCTAAAAGCAATACTACCTCTACTCTAGATAGGTACCTGGATATGTGTATCACCAGATCAGATTGCTGTTTTATTCTTTAGGACCCTTTTCCTGGCACAAAATTTTGATAAATTTCTCTCCTGACAATAGTACCGATGCCTAAAGGAGCCTTTGGTACCCACACACAGAATGAAAGATTCCAATAAAACCCTGGATGCCCTTGGATGCCATGACTCACAAGGAACAGCCTTTTAAGAGTCCACAGTTGTTTACATCAACCACAAAGTCTGTTGACATCACAGAAAAGAGCAATGACGTTCATCACAAACGAGGATTAAAATAGAAAAGGCAGATGGACAGTGAGAGAAAGTCAAATGCAGTCAACAGCAGGTGGATAGCAAGAGCATTGTACACAGCAGCTACCAAGGTCTTATTAAACATTCTTCCTCTCACGACATGTTAGCATAGCAATGACTGATTTTACAGGGCATGGCCAATCTCCTCAGACTGCTTGTGGACTGCTTTACAGTTTTACAGACCACAAGGAACATTCTGAATTCTCTTCCCCACATCATGCTGTTTAAGGCTTGCTACCTGTGTGCAGAAGTCCACACAGTTGCTTCTGTGTGAAACAGCTACAGGACTGCAATTTGTATTGCAGCACTCTCAGTTCTTTGAATTTCATCAATCTCTCTCTATACACTACTTCCCAGAAAAACATATAAAATTATTATTCCCCAGTAGTGTAAAACCACTCTTGTCCTGCCTGCATAGGTTAGAAACCTGCATTACCTCTCTGTAAGTTTCTGATCGTGACTGAGAAACCACAAATTATTGTATTTGCAATATATGATACTGTTGCAATGTCTTTGTGATTAATATACGCCCTAGCGGTACTCTTTTTTTACATAAAGAAACTGTTGGCTCATGCAGATGCACTCAGAAAAGGAAGTAAAATAAAAGTGTCTCAACAAATTTAATTTTACCAATTAGAGCAGCAGCAACCAATTATACCAGTTACAATATACAGGCCTTCGTGTATAGAATCATCATCAGGGCTGACAGTAAATATATGTCCAATAAATCAGCTGGTTATTCAAGACTCTTTTGGTGTCTAAAATGATATTTAAGCAGAATACAAAAAGTAAATTAAAAAAAACCCAACAAAAACACCCTTCCACTGGCTCCAAGTTCTGGTGGCCACTGTGTGTTAAGGTACCTATACTGGCCTGGCATCACCCCTCTTGGCATGAGGTTTTCCTCATGTTCCACCCTCCATGAAGTTTCTCTGTGTTTTGTGGTTTACATGATTTGAAAGGAAAGGCTCTGACACACTTTGAAGACACATTAGAAAGTGTTGGCTGATTGTCACAGACATCTTTTGTGAAAAATCCTTTCTTTAGCATTTTTCCCCTTTCTGAGAAGCTGTGGCCTCAGCAACAAAATTTAAACAATGGTTATCTGCTGCTGTGGAATGCAACAGGTGGATCCGTGATTGGTCTCCTGTGGATGTTTGGATTTACTGACCACTCACGGCAGAGCCGTTCTTGCTTTCTGCCGGAACACAGACCTTTGTTATTAATTCCTTTTCAATTCTTAGCTTAGCTAGCTTCTCAGAACTTTTCCCTCTATTCTTTGTAGTATAGTCATAATGTAATGTAAATATCATAAACTAATAAATCAAGCCTTCTGAACATGAGGTCAGCATTCTCGTCTCTGTCTTCATCCTGAAAACCCTTGCAAGCCCTGTGAAAGCTGATTGTGTCTCTGCACAAAAGGATTTCTAGTGCATACTTAAAATCATATTGAACAAGGAGTTACCACAAAAATGCACTAAAAACCTGTCCAGGAAGGTAGGCAAAATGCCTCAGAAGCAGTGCAAGAATGAAAGGTGGTGATAGCTTCACCCATTCACTTCACTGCACCACCTGTGACAGTCCTTAGTGTTCCTAAGGAACAACAACTTTATTAAAGATTTTGTGACAGAAGATAAATCTCGTTGAAGCTATCATGATTTAATTCCCATTTGAAATAATTTAAATCAAATAATAAATTAAAAAAAATTATTAATCAATATGTTTGATTTCAAAAGGGAACCGGGAGGAAGAGGGATTACTCAGCAAAACTAAAAGAATTATAGTACACAGGAACATGCATAGATTGCCTAAAAATTCTGAAATCAAAGCTTAAAATCATTGTGGGAAGTGCATTCCATCTGAGAAGTAGGTAAACTAGGCAGTGAGGATGCACCTGAAAGAAAAGTTAATACAGATGTTGTTGGAAAGATTAACAAATATTACTCCAGATTTCAACAGAAATCAAGTTTTTTATGATAGCTCCTTGGAAAAGTTGTTTTCATACATATCCATCATGTACATCCTGTGTATTTAGCTTCACCAGTTTTCTTATTAAATTACAGTCATTTTATAAACACTGATATACAATATGCCACTGTGAAAATTATTATATTCTCAATGGTCCTTATGTGTTTCATCCATTTGAGAAATGACATATTTACTGCGGCTTCCCATATAAAATAGGAAATTTCAGAGATTCATTGTTGATAATTGTTACCTAGATGCTGAGTGGAGTGGCTGTCACTTCAGGATTCCATTTCCCACACAATAATATCCAGCAAAATGCAATTAGGATAAGAAGTATTTTAGATCTAAAAGGTCTCTTATTTTCCTTAGGTCTTATTTTAGCAATGAGTCTGTGGTTAAGTATTGTAAATGTTAGAATTTTTTATTGCCTCTTAAAATATTTTTACTTAAAAAATATATTTTGCATGTAATCATCCCATAAGTCTGATGTGACATTTCATGGAGTATTCACTAAAAATTCTGTCTTCAACCATTAATATTTGAAAGAGTGTTATAATTAAAGGTAAAATGAGCACGTGAACACAGTCTACTTTCTACAATATTATAAAATTAGTACTGTATTTAAATATAAATTAAAAATATCCACTGTTAATCTAAATTTAAAGTTTTTATTTAGTCTTCATTATTTATTTCTACTTCTAATCATCAAAACTTTTCCTTTTTTTTCCAGTAGTTTTTAGACAGTTTGTTCATTATTAAAGAAACAAATGGGATCTATATTCAAATCTTTAATCTCCTCTTAATATTATTTTAGAAACATAAAATTGAATATATTTGAGTATTTTCCAGGATAAATGGCACATAATTTTTAGTTTCTGAAAGAAGAAGTATCGGTAACTGCACTTTGTGGGGGATATAGCAGAATTTATAGTGCAGGTGTCTCCAGGCAGCATGGGGCACAGCTGCTAGCTCGTAGGGGTCGTAAGATTAGGTGAGATGGTTGCACTGTTTTTTGCTTTCCCAGTCTGAGACGAGGTTCCTGTAGTTAGGATTAAAGTACATTTGAAATGCTGTCTAGACAAAGTCATGTCATAGGCTTCCCGAGTAGATGGCAGCATTATTAAGAATTTCTGCAATGCTGCATCCCCCTTCTCTGCACGCCACTGGTCTCCCTGCATTTTCGGTATGCAACTAACATTAAAGAATTTATTGGAAAGCAGCTCTTCTACCTTCATACCTCATTGCTAGAGGCCTTTCACTACATTTTGAGCTTTTGGAGTTCTTTCATGCATCTTGGACCTTTATTTCATTGTAACTGCATCCAAAAGAGCCTGAGATTTTCATCATGTACCCAGGTAGTTACTCAGGTACACAGATGCTCATGAGCTATTAAAAGTTAGCCAGAATCTATGAACTGCTTAACATATGAGCTGCTGAGGCTCTTGAGTTCTTCACAAAAGCATTTTGAATTGTGAGCACTCCACTTAAGATCAGTCCCTCAATATTCTCAGGTTATTTTTGAAAAGCATCTAGGCATCCAATAAAGATAATCACAGAATGCCAGGAAATTCATAGCAAAGATTAAATTATATTTAAATTAAAATTTTGGACTGGAAAATGCAAACTTAGAAGTAAGTTTACCATGATGTGCAATTATGTCTCTGCAAGAAAATTCTCCCAATGTCATCCCACTTTAATGCCTTGCAGTTTGTGTATATGGGTGAATCTGTGCGTGTGCGTGTGTGTTGGGAACTCAAAAATGAAATTGCTTACTCTTTAAGTCTACGACATAATTAGGTAAACCCTTGCCCTAATGTGAATGTTAAAATCATCATTTAAGGCACTAGTCTAAGAGAAATGTCTTCTTTTAAATTTTACTTTACAGAGTTTTTTTTTAAATTCTTAGTCATCCATTTATAAAATGCCACCAGAATGATATTTCCAAATATTTTATCATATCACATGTGTTTTAAACATTCTCCTTTCCTTCACCCAAGTCATGTCTGTATGACTGCTGTATTCTAGATAGTTATGAGTAATGTTCAAGACAGGATACTGAGCTAAATCAAAGAAATAGCTGTCCAGATAAAAAACCAGATGTAAATGGAGGTGCAGCTTGTTTATATTTACATAAATGTGATATATTGTGTTAGCACCCATAAAATTAATGATTTACTTAGTAAAGCACACAAATCCTAGTTGGAGCAAGACACCATCTTTATAATCACTAAGGGTAACTATTAGACCAACTGTTAAACAGACAACACAGACCTGTTTTAGGTACCTCAGCTTCTAAAAGAAGGCATTTCCTTACACATTCTGGGAAAAATGAATACATTTTTAATACAAAATTATTGAAACAATAAATCATGAAGATCATAGATCAAGAAGTTATAAAATTATCTCTTTGATATTTTCCTCTCTCTCTAGACTGGAATTGATTTTTAAATCCAAACCAAAATTAAAAACTTTAAAGAAAAATTTCTACACAAGTCTAGATACCTACCAACATTATATAGAGATTTTGAAAAAAATTACCATTAAGAAAGAAATCTAACCCCCTTCACCAAAAATATCTCTAACCATTTATCAGTGGTGTTTTGGTAAAACTCTACACAAAATAAGCCATCATCAAATTGCCCACCTCAGATTTGAACAATCAAGAGGATAAATTGTTCTAGCATGAGCTTTTCTGTCTTCTTCAATAACACAGCTACCTACAGTGCCTCACAAAATTATGGAGATCACTGAAAATTATCATCCTGAAAAATTAACACCAAGAAAAAAATATTCCCTTCAAAGGAAGAAAAAAGACAAAGCAGTAAGAGCTTCTGAGCACACACGTTTGCTTTTCATTTCTTGAAAAACAAACAGAAAAGCCAAAGTCTTTATTCAACAAGTATAGTTTCCAAGGTAGCATTAAAATCATGATCAAACAACTTCACATGAGTTTCTGAATAAAAGCCTGATAAGTTACAAGCCTAATTTAGGCTATAGCCTGACTGATAAAATACACCTGAGATAGATTAATCATTGGGAGCTATACTGCTCAGCTGACTGTGTTTTCAAAGTCTGAGGTGCTAACTCCATCTTCTATCAATGGAAAAACCACCCTCCACTCCAGAAGCCAGTTAGGAATATTTCTTGTCTTTTTTGACTGTTTTTCAAAACTTACATTTTTTCATTACACAGTGGTCTGTTCGACCTAAGAGTTTCTTTGACTTTTTAAACAGGAAAGTAATAATTAAAGGCAGGATTTTCCCCCTTGTTTATCTTTAAGATGTTCATATGAATGAGGACATTGACATGCAATGTGCAAGATTACATTAAATATTATCCAAATATTTCTGTTAGGTAAGACCATTGTTATGCCTTGGGTTAATCAATTCCCCTTCCTGTCACGTTTTCTAATATATTTTTTCAATTAGGTTATTTTCTCTCTTTCATATATTTTCATACAGAACTTCTACATGATTTAAAGCAAAATGCACTTCCTGAAAACATTTATTTCTATCATCCATTTAATTTTTCACCACTGATGCTCAAAGCACAATCAGTGAAGTACCTGTCAGAATAAACTGATATTACACCAAGGAACTAGGATGCCTCTGTTCCAGTTTCATCTAGTGGCCACATCACTCAGAGCAAGCAGATTAAACTCATTTCCTCATTTCCAGATTTCTCACTGCCAAGATATACAAAATTGTGACAAGACATAGAAAAATTTCAGGATCTATAGATTAAACATGCCAAGAAAAATGCAAGGCATTGTTGTCATGTAATGGACTGTCTTCCAGCTGCTGTCAATTCCAAATAAAATCATGGGAGCTGAATTCTCTGCAAAGTCATTTTCCTGGACCATTAATTCTGAATTGCCATTTACAGAATAATTGCACTTTTGTTTCCCTGGGGATCTTGCTGCTATACTTTAACCTATGCTATCCTTCTTAACCCTCACATCAAAATATATACAGCTGAAATGGAAGTCATGAGCTATAGGTCATTAATGCAGAGCTAGGCCTAAGGGTATCTTTAATAGTTCTGTCGAGGACATCCTTACAGTGACTGCATTTTTAGGGGAGTGGAAAGATTTTGTCCAAAAGGACACAGCTGGATCTATTCTGGGAAAGGTTAGCTGGGACAGCTGAATGTCCCTGAGGAGATAATAAATTGCACTGGCCAATTTGATAGAGCTGATTCTGAACTGGAGGAAATCCAAACAGCAAAAGCCTTTTGAATGGTAAATACTTCCCCCATTAATTGCTGAAAATACAGGTAGGCTTGAGGGAGTTTCATTTCGACTACACTTGAAAATGACTCTCATGACTTTGATGAGGCTCAAGTTGAGAAGAATTTCTCTTTCTTTCCTTTAGGAAACTCCAAGGGAGGAGCAAGGCTGACAAAGTTAATGACTTGATGTCAGAAGTCAGCAGTGGAAGCTCTGAGGCAGGAAGGAAGCACGGCGGCCTCCTGCTACTGTGCAGGATAACTGGGAAGGCGCTGCATTAGCAAGAGCATCATTTCGACCACACTTTTGTCAGGCTCTGAATAGAAGGTCACCATCTCCCTCATTTTTCCCTTCCAATCAATATTTAGTCTGCTCAGCAGCTGCTAGAGCTGACTGCCTCTGAACTTCATTGCTGCAAGTTACTGGGAAACTGGCTCATTATGACAACACAGATTTCCCAGCAGATCTGACCTGCAGCGGCTGCCCTGTCTCTTTCAATCTACTCCAAAATACAGAGATGACTCCAGCGCACAGCATTTACTGTACAAACCACTGTGGAGAAAGGCTTGATCAATAGGAAAAATAACAGGCTATGAGGGCATTTGGGGCCAAATATGTTACATAATAATTGGCTCTTATAAGGTTAAGGTAGCTAATTAAAAAATGCCCCTACGAGAACTCATTTGTTAAAAACATGAAGTTTTATTTTATCATCTTTCACCAAACAAAGTTCCAGCACAAATGTAGTTTATGAAGGTTGTTTTCACTTTTCAGAAGACCTTGGGCAAGACACAAGGTATCTGTAATGCCACAAACCAGACAGAAGTTGTTTTAGAGATATGTTAGATAAACTCTCAGTAACAGAGTGATTTTAGTGAAAATTATTGTACAGACTCAGGAATTTACAGGTGCAAATGACTGATAACAGTATACACAATTTTTAGAGCCTTGGTTATTAGCTGGGTGGTAAGAAGGTTCTAAACCCACCACTGCAGTAGTTTCAGGAGGTACTACATACTGAGAGAGCAAGGCAAAAAAAGTCACTTTCCATGCTGTTTTTAGGTAGCCCACAAAAAGTTATCCTTACTAGTTTTACAGTGCATTTATTAATAATTTCACACATTAGAATACTTGCAGTCATTTATTCTTGCTTGATTTTAACAAGTGAGAATTTTTAATCACAAATTTCAGATTGTCTGTTTAGAAACCAGATTATTGTTATAGTGTTATGTCAACAACCTTCAGCCACTGCAAAGGGGCCCTCAGTGTGGCTGCATGCATTCAATCCAGCTATTCCCTGATAATGAAATTGTTTCAGACATTAGACACTGTTGAAAAGCAATCTGATACCTTTATAGTATCCCCATCTCTTTTACTTCAGTGTAAAACTATGGGATTTAGCTAACGCACAAAACATAACTAGTTTTAAAGAAAAACTAATGAAAAACTTTTATTTTCCTATGATAATCTGCTTCGAGTTCTTTTGGCTTTTCAGAGACCAAATACAAATCTGCTTGTAAATTTTCAGTGGGATAAACATTATTTTAGATAGCATATCTAAACACTGAAGCAAGATAGAACAACTGGTTCAGGAAGACAAAATAAGACTTGAGGCTAAATCTTTGAACAGAGCATACCATTTTATTGATAAAAATGGTAATAAAAATATAGCAATGATCTAAAGTCCTAAAGGAAACCCCCAAAAAACCACCACCACCAAAAAAAACCCTCTATGATTGCATTTGTTTCTGGTAGAAATTTCAAAATATTCCTAAAGAACATTTCTAGAATATCTTGTTTATTTAGGAAGTAGTGTTAGTCCTACTGGAACTAAACCTTTCAGGTTTTGCTTGCTATTTGTGGAGGAGTTTTGATTCACCAAGAACTGTGTTGTGACTACCTTTGCATAGATACCTCAGGGGGAGGGAAGTGATATATTAGTTAAGGCACAATTTTTGAGCTAGGCTCTATTCCAAGTTCTGTCCCAACTTCCTCTGTGACCTTGAACAAAGCACCTAATTCCTCTGTATTTCAGTTCCATTTCTAGAAAATGAGGACAAGGAAACTGTGCTATCTCAAGAGTCCTGTGAAAAGAAATTAATTAGCAGTTGTGAAGCACTCATATGCTGTGGCCATGGCAATCTTCAGTCTGACAAAAATGGGGCAATGTAGTAATGGTTTTTCTGTGATCTGCACACCTAGAGAAGAGTCAGCACTACCAGCTTTATTCTTGAGCACTTGGTACTGATGAAATCAATCACAGTCTGTTTCCATCCCGTTTGCCTCTGAAGGAGCAGAACTATATAAAATAATGGATTAGAAACCCCCACATTTACTACACAAGCATATATTTTTCATTTTTCTGCCAATCCAAAAAAAAAGACAAAAAAAAAAAGACAAAAATATCACTTAAAATTCTTATTCCTCCACTAAAACAAGCTTCTCCAAAAATTGTTTCTTAGAAAATGTATTTTCTGGAACACTAAAACCTGGCAAACTAACTAGCAAAGAAAATGAAAAAAGAGAAGAAGAAAATGGAGCATCAGATTCAGAAAATACCTAGCAGAGGAGATTCCCTTTTACAAACTATTTTAGTAGCTAGCATGCACAGTGCTCTCTCCTACAGGAGGCAGTTTTCAATCTCATGGCTATCTCACACCTCCCATAGCTCAGTTTTCTCACCTCTTCCCATTATTTCCATTTGATGCCTTCCTACAAATTCATCACAGATTCATAAATAGTTTGGGGATGACTTATACTGGGGGTGGGATTGGCATATTTAGTATTCATGCAAAAGTTTTAGTGATTTTTATGAAAAAGGCAAGATTTTTAAAATACGTCAATAAATCTTGAGTGATAGAGCATATGCATGTATTGTTATTATTGATATATTTATATATTGCTTATTTTTCTGACCTGCAAGTTAAGTACTCAGCTTAATACCTTGGTCTGTTTTGATTTTTTAAATAGACAGTTCTCTGTAGTATGAGTATTTTCACCTCCAGAATACTCAATATGTCTGGAGAGGTTTCACTATTCTAAATAATTCCTGTGAGGTATATACTATGAATATCAATTTCCCAAATAAAACATGAGTCTGTTAATGTCTGAAAGAGCAACAGAAAATAATGAAAATCAATAGAAGAAATTTTTAACCCTTAGGCTAAATCAGCAATTTTACTACTGTTCTCTGGAAATGTATGCTAGATCCCTGTAAAAATAACTATTCACTCAAATTTAGTTTTAAGGACCTGCTTTTAGGAATATTTTGAATAATTTGAAAAAATACTGTTATATAATTTCAAAGCAGTTTGCTATTGTTTTTCCCCTGCCAATACTTGCTGTCAAATGCTATTGCCAAAAGCCTTAGTTTCACAGAGATGATTTTATGGTTCAAGATCTCCCTGATGTTTTTAAAAAAAAAGAATTCTAAAAGACTGTTTAATGCACACACTCTGTAAAGGCTCAAAAAAAAAAAAAAAAGAAAGCTTCATTACTATTGTATCTACATGTCTAAAAACCTTCAACAAATGGTCCTAATTCAGAAGGTAATTTACATACTTCCACAACTTCTGGGATTCCCATAGAACAAGAGTTTTTTCCCACGATGTGTGCGCTCAGCAGCTGGCACAACACCTGACTAATTCCACAGAGAAAGCTGCAGCAAAGATGATTGATAACCCAGAATGTAATGGTGGAAGTACAGAAGTTATAGACATTGTAGACTGAAGAATGCTCAAGTGTGGCTGAAGTTATTCTTCCCTGACACTTAATTAACGCTCACCTGTCGTATTTTCCTTGAAAAAGAAAGGTTATTACTCTCTAAATTTTACGGCAGTAATTTCAGATACTGACAGCCTGGTAGTAGGGAGCCTCACTATGAAGGCAAGTATTTATAAGTGAACTTTTGCAGGCAGCACAGACAGGCTGACACTCTAGGTTAAACATATTTTAACATATACGCACAACCAGATTTGTAAAGTAAAATATGCAGACTGCATTTTATGTAGAAATTGCCTTAAGTTTTTCTTTGGGATGCTGGAATAATCAGCGATCTTAATACTGGCGTTACTCTTGTTTAGCACATATTGGCAGGGCTTGCAGCAGCAGCTGGGTAACAGACAAGGTTACAATTGCGCCAGCTCATGAAGTGCCACTGCAAAATCAAGCTCCTTTACTTTTTTTTTTTTCAAAACATACATCACTACAGATAAAAAAAGAAGTCTTGAAATGGTAATTTCAAGTATATTACTTCTTTTATTAAACTGGATGTCACTTCAGTTCTGAAATTGTTATGAGTATATATAGGACAACTAGACTTTTTAGGGATGTAATTTCTCTTATTAGAGAAAAAACATCGTGAAAACCTATTGTTTTTTTATTTTCTAAGTGAATAAGTTTGCATGGAAAAATATTTTAATTAAGGCAAGCATAAAAACCACAAAACAATACAAAACGGTATCTTATAATTAGGCAAAAAAAAAAGGATTTTTAATTTTATGTTTGATAGCTTAACTTTTAAATTGTAACCTGAGAAGGAGAGAAACATTGCTTTATTGCTTGAGGACCTTTATTGCTTGAATCCTCAGTCCTTAATTTTAAGTACTGACTGTGGATTCTTGGGGAAAATAAATGGTTTAGGCTTTTCTCTCACTTCTTCCTAATTCTGTAATAACACAACAAGAAAAACAATTTGGGACATGGCAAGGACATACCTGTAAACAAGCCCTTTCATCAGAACAGATTAGAATGTTTTTGTTTCAATGGGATCCTAAAAATATTGAGTTTCCAGCAACTTGGTTGCTGAAAGATGCACTCTGAGCTTTGAAAGGTCAGATCCTTTCTATATATATTAGAGCAATCAAATTATTATGCTGCTCAGATAAGTGAGATTTAGATATCCATTAACACTGTAGAAACACTCAGGAGTTGTTGTCCTTCCCAAATCACAAAGCCAGATGTGCAGTGTGAGGTCTAGTTCTGCTCTGCTGATTACTCCCCATGAAAAGGTTTCCAGAACCACAACTTCTCCCCAGCCAAAGAAACTAACCAGAATTAATAAGACATCCACATAAAACACCATATAATTGCCTTCCCATATCACAAGCCCATCCACAGACAGCAGGCTACCTGGCTCTGTTCCTTCTGCAGCCTTCCATCTCCCTTTGAGTCAGAGCAAGGAGGAAGCCCTGGCATTTCTGTGGGCAACACATGAATTTCTTGCCATGTCCTTTTGTGGTTGTAAGGTCTGATGCTACACAGAAATCCATGAGTGCAGGACCTTCTAGAAAAGAGGACTTTGCAAGACAGAACTGATTTCCCAAGTGGAGTTTCTTAGTTTTTTGGGGTATTTATAGGCTTCTTTATTTTTAAGTAGAGCTTGTTTGGGGACAAGAAGCCACCTGAATGTCCGAGGAAGTGGAATGTATATTTTACTTAGTGTTCGATTACATTTTTATAGTGGTTGCAATAATTCAGAGCTATGAATAAAAGAGCAACACCAATAACATTTAAAACCGTGCATTTCACCCTATCCTACCTGCCAAGGTCAATAAAAATATCTGGTTTTCATGCTGACTTTGTTGTACAAGGTGATACGAATGGAAAGGTTGAATTCTTCCCTAAACCACAGTGTCAGAAATTTAGAAAGGAAATTCTTGGCATTATGATTACATTGGACTTATATCTAGTTGTAATTTCAGTGAAAACTACTAGCAGGAACTATTTAGATGAAGAGGTGTTGGAGGACTGTGAGAGATCTCTAGGAAATCCATGGAGAGTAAAAAAGGTTTTGTATCTTCTGCAACAGGAAAGTAGGCAGTGACAGATGGTGCAGAATGCAAAGTTCACAGCAAAACCTCCTCTGTTAAATTATAGATACTTATGTGGAACAGCATATACATACCTCTAGCCTTAAATCTGAAACCTGAAAAAGGGTAGATTATCCAGCTACTCTGGCTGCTATATATGATTGTACTGTTGAAGACAGACAAGATGCCTCAAATGACATAAGAAAACACCATCCTGGCTCTCCAACAAAATTTAATCTTAATTTTGGGGTAAAAAAAGATTGTAAACATTGTTTGAAATATCCATATTCTTCCAATTATTCTTTGCTTGTATGTTTGTTGAAAACAGGCCCAGAAAAATATTGTCATGTAACTTAAGCTCACACAACTTCTATAATTTCAATAAATATATATAGATCTGAAAAACTTTATTGTAATTCTATTGTTTTAGGTATTTATTTCTATGTCAACTTCCATAACTTCATCTTATTACTAAAAATTGTGTGGTTATAATATATTGTAGTCTTCAAAATTATTATATAATTACACCCTATATCTAAACCCAATTTAATTACACTGCCCAAATAGTGAGCAGTATATTTAGCTAAGATAAATAGCTTTAAATAGGCTGTGAGGCAGAGTTGAAGGCCTACTTATTTAGAAATATTTGGAAACTGTGTTTAAACAGACAAATCAGGAGTAATACCTCACCCCAACCTCATGTGAGATCAATAATTCAAATCAATGTTCTGATTATTCCTGAGGTTGATCTTGAAAGAATTGTGTGTAAACAAGATTGAAGCTGAACACTTTCCCCTAAAACCATGAAGGAGCATGCTTCAGTTTCCCAACTACCTTTTTATAATCTTTGTTCCCTGTTTTATTCTCTGTTTCATTACTAAGGAACTCCTTTTTACACCGCAGGCACCTAAGGTCAGGTAGCAATTGTTCCCAGTTTTTAGCAGGCTGCCCCAAATGTGTTGTATGCTAGTACAGCTACACTACCAGGTGTAAAGCTACCAGTCATTCCCAATGCAGCTCATGACTGGAATATTGATGGGATATGGCTGGAATACTGGAATCTAGGCTGTAACTACTCCTCCTGCAATGTCACTGTGGAGGGTTGTAAAGGATCCACCACCAGTGGGCCATTCTCAAACAAACAAATTTGTTAGGCAACAAACACCATCAGCCGAGAAATACAACTGCCACACAGCAGGCAGACATATGTGTTTGTTTTCTTTGTCCTTCTGAGAATGACAGCCTCTAAATGCATTGGGAGGTTCTCATTATCTGCAACTATACATCTGAATCTACGGTGCTGTAACATGTATTCTTTTATCTATCTTTCTACTGTCTGGATTTGCAGTTTCTCTGAAAGTATTCCTCAAATTTGATCCCACGAGTTTCTCCACTGAAGTCTTATATTAGAAGAAACCACTCACACTCACTTGCTTTGTAGACTCAAACTTTTTTCTTTGGTTTCCATACAAGTCACTCACCTAAATGTCATTCAACTATTCTTTAAATGGCACGAATGATTTTTTTTGCCACAATCATTGTCTTTCATAATCTAAAAAACTTTTGTCAATGGCTTCATCTTCAAGCTAAAAGAGTTCAAAGAGTCACTCCAGGTGCAGGTAGTGGAAGGAGATTGGAATTTCTGCAAGCTGCACTTGACATTTTTGTCTTTACTGAATGTTATCTTCACCTTGCTTCTGAAATTTGATTTAGCTACTCCTGTTCCAAATGCTTTGTGCTACTCCACTGTCAGTCTCCCAGCTGCTGATATCAATTTCACAGGTGTCTGTGCCTCTATTCTCCTAAACAACATACTCATTCTTTCATGCAACAAGCTGCATTAGCTTTTCAGTGATTTCCAACCTTGATATATAGCCCCCAGAAAAAAATCACAATTTCAGGGAAAAGTTCAAGATAACAGTAAAGTCCCTTGGGCTCTAAAACTTTCATGCCTTTAGCTAGGTCTACCCACAGTGCTGGGTGTTTTTGTCAACATGTTGCCTACTTTTTTTTGTTGCTGCTGACAAGATACCAAATAACACTTGACATGCTGGTTCTTCACTGGTTCTGAAGTCACAGAATGTACATCAGGCAGAACATAATAGATGACATGGCATGCAGAGCAGTCAATAAGAAATCTGGCCAAGATTTTGTCAGGAACTGTCAACAAAAACAGTACACTGTAGTTTCTGCAGTTTGATTTTATCTTTTCTTCTTTCAGATGGTGACAACGATCCCTTTTTGACGTGCTCCAATATCTCTTGGCTTTCTATATTGAGAAATTAATCATCAAAAGCACCAGACTTTTCCTGGATACTATAAGTGACCATTATCATCATTTTGCCATCATCTTTATAATTATTTACAACTTCTGATTAAGTTCTGGGAAGATCACATTTAAATAACTGTTCCTTAATTAATACATTTTTTTAAATTTCCTTTTCCAATTCTCCCCTTGTCTGTACACCGTCTGTTCTACCATGATGGGCTTCTGTTTCTTTTCTTCTAGCAAGTAATTTCCTGCCTCTCATTTCCTTCAGAAAAGTTCACTCTCTTCTCTGGGGCTGGATGACAGTTTTCTCACTTCTGCATGACAAAATACAAATGGTGTGCTGAGAAATTTTGGGAAAGCCCTTCTACCAAGAATTACATTACCATTCTTCAAAAGCAAATTTAAAACTAAATGCTTCAACTACAGGCATTTAAGGTTATTTAAGCATTACTAAAGGGTTTTTTTTACAGTGTTCTCTATAAATGGCATAATACAGTTGTGTTCAGGTTTTCTACCTTAAACCAAATGGAGAATGACAGAATTGCAGTCTTTCTCTACCTGCTTGCATCGCAGACAATGACAATCCGCTGTAAACAGCAGTATTTTACTACAAGATAGCAATTTCAGCATTACTGAAATAGTCTCCCAAATGTGTTTTATGTGCCATCCACTTTTAAAGTATTGTGTTAAGATAGAAAACCCCAATATTCTCAACACAATCTTTTAACTGAATCCACAGTATTTAATTGATTTTGGTCAAATGTTCCACAGGGGTAGTCATACTAGAAAGTCTAGTATTTTCCAGTTAAAATCAATAGGAAAATGTTCACCACATTCAATGGGGAAAAGCCAAGTTTGAACAGAGTATCATCAATCCACTGCAAAAAACCCAGAAAACATGTAAAGCCATTTAAACTGCAAATACATTTTTACAAAGTGCTTTGACCCAGAGTTAGGTGATAGGTTTTACATGTATTCAAAATAATTTTTAAGTCTAAAAACATGACTCTTAAATATTTTTTGCCTTATTTTTACCATACAATACAGTCAAATTAATAAGCAATAGCAATGCAATCTAGATGCTCAGCCAGCTCTCTCAGGCAGCTCACACCATGTTATTAAAGACTCTTCCTGGCACATGATTAATTATATTGCAACAGACATGTTCCCAAACTGTTTTTATTTTCTTCTTTTTTTAAGCGTGTGTTCTGCTTACTTCAAGGAAACACCAAATAAGGTGTTAATGATCATCTTTTCCCCAGATAATTACAGAATTTTCCTGAGAAATATCATGCTGCTGTTCAGGCTTTTATACAATGATTACCAGCAGATATCAAGTGTTTACACTGAATATGACACAAATTAACCTAGCAGGAAACTCATTACTGCTGTGTACTTAAATGGTTATGAATTAACATATGTACCCATCTAAATTTGAAGGTGGGGATTGTTTAGTGTTCTGAAAATGAAATGGTGTTGCTAGTTCTCATAAAAGACATAGATCCCATTTTGGGAACCATAAGCAACCTGTAAAAATCTAAACAGCTGTCATAAAATTCAGGTAAATCAAGCAGCTTTTTCAATACCATGTTTCTCCTACAGCTTCCTTTCTCCTCTCTATCTTTTCTTTCACAAGGCCTATGGGCCTAGTACCTCTGCTTAAGAAAATGCACTCATTTTCCATATTTTTTATCTTGTATTATTTTACAGTAATACAAGAACTTCTTTACAGTAGTTCTGTAGCCCGATTTATCACCTTCTACTTCAAGACTGATGTAGCTACAAATCTTAGAATTATTCATACATATAAAATTATTTACTATATGCAAAATAAACTTTAAAATATTCCAATCCTGTACTATGAATACTTTTGCTATCTATTTGTATTTCAAAAAGTTTGATAGGCAATGTACACAATTACGAAATATGAGGTTGATACTCCACAAAAACTGACAATATTTTAGCAGTTGGTAAGCTGATAGTATTTCAAGAATTTACTTCCTCCAGGGTTGGAATGGCTGTAGTGTTCCAGGTAAAAGAGTAAGTTTGAATACTACTCTGAATTTTCTACAGAATGACAATACTAAAAAGAGAAACTATAATATACAGCAGCACTTAGCTCCATGGCTTCCAAATCTGTGAACAGGGCCATTAAGGAACATAAGAAAAATAATGCAAAATAATATATTTCTTGATGATAAATCTAAAATTCTGGGATGAAGGAAGCTTAAGTTCTAATGTTCTATTAGTTATCATTATAGCCTAATCTTTGTATTAAAATTTTGCTTTCCTTGAGGAGACATTTGGCTAGTAAGAAATGTAGTAAATGAGTATGCTAGAGCTCAGTGAAATTGAAAAAGTATTAAGAATTTGGTGTTAAACAGCACTGGTCCCAGTGCTGATCCCTGAGGAACACAACTCTTCATGGTGTCCACTCGGACATGGAGGCATTTACTGCAACTCTTTGAGTGCCACCATCCAGCCAATTCCTTATATATCAACAAGTCCAGCCATCAAACCCATGCCCCCAAACTTAGAGACAAGGCCCCCGCTCAGAACAGTACAAAATGCTTTGAACAAGTCCAAGTGGATGAAATATGTTTCTTTTCCTTCATCTACCAACACTGCTACCCTGTCATAGAAGGCTACCAAATTTTTCAGGCATGGCTTGCCTTTAGTGAAGCCATGAGTGCTGGCTTCACCTCATTTTCTATGTGCCTTTACAAAGTTTTTTCCTAGAAAAGATTGGGACAAGCAGCTTGTGTAGATTACATCTGCCACAGCCTGTTTCAGAGAATGGTGTCCTCACTGTTAATGGGAGAGATGATGACATATGAGCTCATTCAAAATCAATCCAGCTCGCTGGAGGCAGATGAGAGATAATTCTGAGAAATAGATTAGTGCATAGGCAAGAGTGGAAAGAAATGCAGGGGGTAACAGGGATACCAAAAGCTTCATCAGGCTCCTGCAGTTTTCAGCTGGACAGCTCTCTCTTACCTAGCAGGTACCTGCTTTAAGAGTGCATGCAGCATTTGCTGCATGTGGATGCCTGCCCACACTGTGTCCTGGAACTGAAAATAAACTGTTAGCTACCTGATACAAAAGCGAGACTGCTACAGGTGTCACATCATGGAAAAAGAAAGTATTTTTATTAGGAGTCTAAGAGCCATGAGATCAAATAGTACATGTTATCAAAAAATCTTAAACTAGCTATGTCTAAACTGTCTTATCCAGTGACATGAATACCATTTTAAATCAGTAAAAAATCTGGGCTTCAGATTATTTTAGAACATGAGAATGTCAACTCCAGTCTCCTTTAAAAATGTATGAATACATTTTCTAGTTTGGCATGTAATTAGGAGATATATTCCCAAATGTTGAAGGCATCAAGTGATTCAGTGGAAACTATGAAAGAACTAGGGCTGCTTGTAGTCAAGGAACTAATTTAGATGCTTTCCTAATGATTTAAAGCTTACTTAAGGCAATACATTATACATTGCCAAGTCTACTGACAGAGCACCTCAACAGAAGTGCTTTTCTTCTGTTCTAGCATGCTGCACAAAATCAAAGTTTTCACTGTCAATTATGTTTATTTGTTTCCTGACAATCCTAGTCCTGATCAATAATCTCTGTGTTTATATGGTCTACCTGTTCATCAAAAATCACTAACAGTACATCAAAAAAATAGTATAAAAGAAAGAGCCTAACCAATGAAATTAATGTGAAACATTCTGTTGAGCATTTTATCTGCTGACTGGGTTTCATATAATCACAGAATATGCTGAGATAAAGGACACCCATCAGAATCATTGAGTCAACTCCTGGCTCTGCTCTGGACACCCCAAGGGTCACACCATGTACCCAAGAGTTGTCCAAACGCTTCTTGAGCTCCTTCAGGCTGGTGCTGTGACCACTTTCCTGGCGAGTCTGTTCCAGTGCCCAACCACCCTCTGGGTGAAAAACTTTTCTCCTGGTTTGATTTTGTTGTCTTAACTTCATGGAGGCATCAGGTAACTGGGCTTCCATCCAGTTCTAACTCACTTCTCAGTTAATCCTCCCTAGCATTCACAACATTTACATATGGATGAGAAGAACAGAGCAATCACAAAAATATGCAAACATGGAAAAGCTGTCATTTTTACCACAATAGCATTTGCTGCATGGTTAGAAACCTAAACCCCAAACTTCATATCACAGTTATGCAAGTATTTGCTCACACTTTAACACTGAATAATATTGCAGCAGGCATACTAGACCTCTACTGGTAATACTGCCAGCATCATATAAAAATAGTCTGTAGTCCATTTTAAGATCAACTCAATATGCCAACCATTAACTTATAAGAAACTCACTAGCTGAAAAAACCAAAACTAAACAGAGTTCTATTCTCAAATCTTTCACCTTTTATTACTTTTGCATTAATTGAATTTGCACATTGAATTCACCACATCACAAAACTTAGACACTCCAAAAATACCACTGAAAGGGCACACTTTTTAAAAAATAACCACAATAAAAGTATTTTCAAGCTTTAGTGTTCTCCTGTATTTTTTTTTCACTTCCAGTAGATCAGGTTATTTGTGGTACTGCAATTAATGCAGAACATATATACAATGGTTGAGGCAGAAGGATAAAGGACTTGTATGAACAGATGTTGCAATACACTCAAATCACCAAGTCATTACAAAAATATGGTGGAACTTAAGGTGTCAAAGGAAAGATAATTCTGTTAAATTAAGTTTTTTGCACATGTATTTTTAAAAGTAGTAACACAAAAGTAAGTGAGAGCAAAAACTCTACATTTTTCACTTATGTATTAATAATAAATAATAAGAAAAGATAATGTTTCTCTTTGCCTCTTAGAACCAGTGGTGAGTGTCTTGACTACATTGTTTACAACTCAGTAATACTGAATTTATTTTGAAATACTGTTTTAGTTTATTTAGTTCTACCAACCTAGTAAATACCACAAACTATTTACAAAGTTTACATGGTGAGAACCTGGTAGGTCTCCAAGTCCTGTGCAGCTACTGTCTTACTCCCTGCAGTGGGATGGAGAAGGGAATCAGTAAGTAAAAGAAATCTCTTGTGATGAGATAAAGACAGTTGAATGCATAAAGTAAAGCTTTACAATGTGTTATCAACACCATCTTACTCACCAGTTCAAAACATAACACCCTACAAGCTACTATAAAGAAGATTTCATCCCAGTAAAAACCTATACAGAAGTATTTTTAAAAGACTGAAATGTTTGAAAACTGCTTAAAATTAAGCCTATGTAACTATAGTGCCAAAGCACTATGAATAACAAATTCCTTTCCTTAGCTTCAAGCCAATCAGCTGGCTTGGATTCCTATTTGCATATCAGTGTATATCCATTTCAAATTCATACTAGTATGTAAATAATTTCTGTAATTTTTTAATATATTGCCTCACATAGCAATACATGAATCCACATGGTTGCTTCATGACCAGATCCTTTGACAAAATCATTTTTACTCTATCTCTATGTATATATGTAAGTCTTTAATACCATGTGGTTGCACCTTTGCACTTCCTTTAGATTTCTAATTCACCCTGAAAACTAAAACAAAAAGCCAACAAAAACAAAAACAAACCACAAAAATCTGAAAATATACTAGCCTGGGAAGACTTCTTGTGGACCCTTTTATTTAGAGAGAAACCTTGACAGAGGAAAATCAAACAGAAAATCAAATCAAATCAAATTGAAGGCTAAAACAGTATGCCACAAGGATTTTCTAAAAGACTTCATAAAAATCTTTGCCAAAAATTAGTGCATGCTTAAGAGGGAAGAATTAACTTTGGGAGGCTAGCGGGAAAAATAATCTTTTCTTCCCTTATTCCCCAATTCAGGATAATTGACTTTCACTTATAGTGGTATATACTCATTTTCTTTTCTATTACCCAAGAGTCTAGTCTGAATAACAGTTTTCCCAGGGCTACACCATTAGGAGGCATAAAATTGTGTGTGTGTTCCTCTGTCCGTGCTCATGTCTGAACAAGGAAACAAATATCAAAATCCCATTCTTCAGAACACCTTAAAATTTCATTATATATCCTAGTTTTTAGTTCTAAGAGAATTTTTCCATACTTTGAATGGTATGCCTCTTCCCTTACTAGATCAGGAAGGAACAAACAAACAAACAAACAGAAGCTCCTAAAACTGTTATAAGCAACATCATGCCTATGTGTCATGTTTTCTGTCTTTAACTTAAAGAATGTTTTATTAAATGTTCTTCAGCTGAATACTTCCTGTAAATTAATTTTAATATTGTATCATACCTGCCTAGCTATTGAATTATTTCAGATTAGCTTCAGCTTTAGTTCTCTTCTTGCTCTCTTAACAGTTCTGACATGTCTCCTGCAGGCAGCTCTCACCAGCTGTATGAGAAAAAAAAAATGAGAGTGATCCTGAGGTGCGCTTCAGCCAGGGACATCACTGAAGAATAAACAAATGTAGACCCTGATTCATAACAAATCATAGCCAACACAAAAGAATAAGTCAAAAATTCTGCAAAGTAATTTTATTTGACCCTGCAGAGAATTACGGTTTTTCAAAAATCACATTCCCATCTAAATTACTTCCAACAGTCTTGGCTAATAGTTCCTCCTTAAAGCAAACAATGTAGCAAATGTGACTGCTGGGAAAAAGCCTTTCTCACAAAATTTCTTTGCTTTGAAAATGTGGCTCAGACCCCAAGCATAAGTGTGGATCTATAACCTTGCCAGACAAGGCTGAGCTTTCTTTGTGGTTACAGGCTGCTGGACCAGCAGGAGGAAGGCTGCCCTGCCCAGCAGCCCCTCCAAGCACCCCAATGTCAGTGCAGCCATCTGCTGCAGCCACCTCCCTGCGCCTCCTCTGCCCCCTACACGGGCAGGGGCTCAGCCCACTCGGGGCCTTCGCTGCTCCCCGAATTCCAGGGTGCACAGAGGCTGCACCCATCCCGTGAGCCACACCTGCAGCAAACATGGGTAAAATGTGCCCTGGCTCTGCTCTCATATTTGTTGCATAGGGGATGATGATTAATTTGATCAATAACCAAATTTTAAAGTTGGGAGTTCTTTGATAAATCTGTTTTTCCTTTCATTAGGACTATCATTCAGTTAAGTACTTCAGAACATAATGTTTCATCTTTTTGTTAATATTTTCATTTTTTTTCATTTGTATTAACATTCTACAATCTCATCATTGTTTTTGACATTTATTTTTCTATTTCTTCCCTGTGCTCTTCTTCATTTCTCTTGTCAATTATCATTTTATACACATTATGAATCACTTCAGCATCTGCCCATTCCAAAACATTAATCATTCACATTTTTAATAAACAAGCATTTTTAAAGAACCATAATGCCGGGATTTTTTAATGTTGGGGTGCTTGCAAAAGATTTCTGCCAGAAACTCCAATATTACCCTCCCATAGAAATATACAGGAATGATACAGACCTGAAGTGTGGGGGATTTCAAGGGTCTTGTGCAGGCAATGCAAAACCTGCAATGCAAAAAATTCTGCAGGAGCAGCTATCACATGGGAAAGTTACCACACAGTTGTCACGTATCACATCATCTCTGAGTCTGTTCATCGTACAGGAAAACAAGGAATGTCTTGCCCTATCTCTTTTTGTCCTACTTTCACTGAGCTGTGATGATGGAATCTGTATCTGGTTTACGTTTTTAGCTTCCCAAATCACAACAGAATGACATCTAGTGTCTAATTAAATGCTGATTTGTCTCATACCTATAAAGTTGTTTCAGTTCCTAACTGGGTAAAGGTTAGACATCTGCACTTCATGGTGATCTGAGACCATATTTTCTCAGTAACAAAGTCAAATCCATCCTGCCACTAAAACATGCTGCTCTTTTTATTATGTTTGCTTGCTTCTTTGTGTGAGGCAGGAAAGTTGCTTCTGGTTTTGTTTTTTTGGTTGGAGCACTTCTCCTATGCAAAGAGAGAGAGAGCTGGGACTCTTCAGCCTGGAGAAGATAAGGCTTCAGGGAGATCTTACAGCAGCCTTCTAGTACCTAAAAGGGGCCTACAAGACAGATGGAACAGGACTTTCTACATATCTTCAAATTGAGAGAGAGCAGGTTTAAAGTAAACACTAAGAATTTTTTACTTTGAGGCATTGGAACAGTTTGCCTAGAAAAGCTGTAGAGGCCCTGTCCCTGGAATTGTTCAAGGCCAGGTTTGATGGGGCTCTGAGCAACCTGGTCTAATGAAAAGTGTGCCTGCCCATGGCAGAGGGTATGGAACCAGCATGTCTTTAAGGTCCCTTCAACTCAAACCACTCTGTGATTCTATGATTACCAGTGAACTATGGTTTTGCTTTTGTTCAGGTTGCTACTTCTGCTTATATAAGCAGCCTGGCTGCCAAACACGTATCAAAGGTAACTGATTTAATACAGAATCAGTCTGCAAGTGTTGACTTGGTGTTATTAGTCATTGGCAGATCTTTACTGATTCCAGTGATGCCAGTAACACTATTGCTTTTATAAATTGCACACAGAGCCTTAGCTACTATCACTGCTGTTATCAGATACTGATACTAAAAGTTCAATGTTAACAGGTTTTTCATTTCAGAGTTTTACCTGTTATTATTTATATATTAATTTCTCTAGGACTCTGTATCTGCCAGATATATATATACATGTGTGTGATATCCATGGAAGCATTCTTTTCAACTTGAACTGTAGCGTAACATTATTTGTACCCCTCTTTTACTTGTAGACAGTTCTGGATCTATCTTTGCCATTCCTTTTGCCTTTGAGAGTGTTCCTCCATACCTTCCAACCACCAAATTAGTATCTCAACTTCTGGTGTCTCAACTGGTTTTCATCTGACACTGTCATTTATTGATTGCATTATTTATGATGTTACTGATGCTCAGCTATAGCATTTATTCTCATTATTCTTCCCAACTGCTTTCCTCCTAATCTAGTCAATAAGAGAAGCCTTGCCTTAATTTCAGCAATATATGAACTCTGGACAGCTTGTTTCAGATGACAAATCAATTGCACTACTCAATACCAATCACAGGGCTCTCCTTGCAGGCAGTACAGCAGAAATCCTTATTGCTGTGTTGCACACTTAGATGCAATCTGTTCAATGATGTCAGCTATCTTTCACTATTCATTACTCTGTGTGAAGATTCTCAAAATTATTTTTATAGTGACAGTGCACATAATATTTCCCATTTTTCCCAAAATGTCGTATCTTAAGTTCATAAATTTTCCAGTAAATCTGGCCACAGCCCTGCTTTCCCCTCATAGACAAATTAATATGATTATGTAATTTATGTTCAATCACCTCACTGACAAATCTAAGCGCATTAATTAGTAATTAATTGTTGAATTATGGCTCTTCAAACAGCACAAGTACTAACAGTCAAATATTTAAATGTAAAAGCATTGTGTAGAGAAGAAAAGAAAAAATCTTCTCAAGAAAGGATTTGAGAACCATGCTGTATTCTCAAGAAAATTTTGCATAGCATAAAACACTGTGCAACATTTTACAGTCATATTGGCCCAAAGTTGTCCACGAGTAGGCAGGAATATCACCAATAAATTAATCCTTACTGAGGAAAGAGAAACGATTGTGTTCTCAAAATTCAAAATGCTCATAGGCAAACTAAAAGCACATGAGTTTATTTGATTCATAATATCATGGATAGTTTTGTGTCAGTAGATCTGAGAAGCTTTTAAAATATTCTGAAAGGTCTTAGGTGTAATCAGCAAGGATTTTGTACATCTGATTGAATATCAGAAACATGCTACCCTCTAAAATATTTGCATGGCTAGTTATGAATATGATGTTTATAAAAGTAGAGAATGAACCCATGTAAAAATTTATATTTCCCTAAAAAATTTTTCATATGTGCAAAAGGCTGAATTCAAGTTAGGTTTGATATAACTCTCAAGGAAATCAGATTTGATTTTACACTGCCACATACCACAGCCCCAAGCACACACACTTTTTTGGATAGACTTGATTTGTGCTGCGCTAGACCCAGTCCTGTGGGTCCCATCTGTTTCTGGAATGAAATTACCTAATCTTAAAGCCTTTCTATGTAAGACTATGACATTACTTTCCAGAAGGTAATGATAAATAGAATTTATAAGATTTATAGGCCAGTTCAGTTTAGCCTGCTAAAGAACAACACAGAGCTGCCATTTTCACAGAAGATAAGCATAGATGAGCCAGGGAGCATTCTCTTATCAATGAAGAGCCCATACTGATCATTAGACTAATTAAAGTCATTTTCTGTGCCTATTTACAGAGGATATAGAAAAGAGTTTCCCTCTCTGCCCTTTCTTTTCACAAACAAGTACATTTCTTTTCTGGAATCACAAGCACTTTATGTTATGAAGCTTTTATTTTAGAGTGTGTGTGTCACCGCTGAGTCAGGAACAGAAAGGATAGGCAACACACACTCCATACATGTTCAGAGGCTAATAATCCAATTTATTAGAAATCCATTCCTTTTTATACACTATTCCAATACAGGTGGACCTGATTGGTCCTTTGATCAACACCCTGTCACCACTGGGTAATTACGAAACCACCCTTTGGTAAACCATCTTATGAGAAAACAACTGTTCAAAACACCAACTGCAAAGCCTTAAGATAAGAATTGCTTTACTTCTTTTCTCTGAGCTTCTCACAGCTTTTCCCAGAATGATGCCTTGGAAAGTTTATCTGGCTTTCTCGCTCTGACCAGGCTGTCACAACCACATGTGTGTGCATATATATGTGTATGCATGTACACATGCATACAAACCTCTCTTTTTCAAAGGAATGTTGAAAGGGAAGGGTTTTTTATATTTGCAGAAAGCATCCTGATATACAAGACAAATGGCATGGAAAAATATATGCTTCAAGACTGTGGTAAAGAATTTGGGCTTTCTTTTCAGAGCTCTTGCATAGCTCCAGAACTAATAGGAATCATAAATGTGCATCAGTTCAGGAAACATCTATTTTATTCCACAATGGAGAGAGGTAGAGATATACTTGGAGCTGCCTTCCAATGTTCGGAGAAGCAAATTAAAATCTTTATTTTGGCAAAGGCCAATTAAGATGTATCACCTAAGAAAGCCCCTGCATTTACCTGCCCTAGTCACTATATGGCATATTTTTTCTGGAGGTATATTTTAAGATTTTATTGAATAGATATTAAGGATAAAATCTTTCTAAAATACTGAAAAAAATATTGTATATACTTCCACTATGTCTTCTTTTTTTCAAGATTTCATAAAAATACTCCAGTTATAAGTAAGAAAACAGAATTCATATTCTGTAATTAAGACATGTGGAAAAATATACTAATACAGAGAAGACCAAACTCTTCAAAATATAAAAGACATAAAATTTCTAGCAAATTAACAACTGACTTTAAAACCAGTTACTTCAGACATGCTTAGGAAATATAAAGCCATATTTAGTGAAAAACTGTATGCAATTTTTAATGGATATATTTTAAATTCAGAGCTAAACAGTCATCGTGGAGACCGTTGCGGTGACCTATAAATATGATAATTTCAAATCATACTGTCTTAACCAAGCTAACATCCAAAACAGAACAGTTTCCTGAAAACTATAAAATGTGAAATAAGTAGAGTTCTAAGTTGCTTCTATCAATACTAATTACATGCCTGCAACAAGGTTAAATTAGTTAACTCTATAGTCAATATTCTCGGAGTAGTCTGGGGCTTATGTCTTAATAATTGTGTCTTTTTTAACAGAATAAATTAAAGTTTCAGTGCTAAGCTGGAGGCCTTCCCCTTATCCCTCTACTCTTTCAATGCTTTTACTAGTTAAAAAGGTTTTTCTGAGTAGCAAGATATCTGAGGCACGTATAGTTAATCTGAATTAATTTCTAGTAGAGCTACAGTTCAAATCAGTCATACCTAAAGAAGTGTATTATAAATTCAGATTTCCAGATACAAATTGGAAAATTGGAAGAGCCCTCTCAGTGAACTTCTCAGTTATAGCATGCATTTATTTCACTGCAGGAAGATTTGTTTTCATTGCAAATTTTAAAAATGGAAACAAGTTAAGAAAATGTCTAAGTGCATTTTAACAGTCTCATAGGTAAACTAACATTTGTAAAAATGAGGCAATTATACAAATTATAGATATGATTTTCAACAATGGATGGTTTCTTGATCAGAGTTCTGTTGTCTCAGGAGCAATTATGGAAAAGTGAAAAATTCATTCTACATTTATCAACAATTGAATGAAATCAAATAATTCTGCGTATTGCAAAAGACAGGCCCTTCTAGAGCTGCATTAACGTCACTAGAACAGGTTTTCTAGCAGAATGGCCCAAAAATAAATTCAAACACAAATATATTGAACAAAATGATGAATCTTTTAGAAGAAATGCTACATTATTATAAATTGGCTAAAATCAATTTTTATTAATGAAAATTGGCCTCAATTTTTAGGGCAGAAATCATCATGTAGATATCCATATAAGTTATTAGTTCTCTATCCACTTGGTCCTATAGTAGAACAGCCTCAAATCTACATAAACTTTTTCATGAAATTATCCATTAAAAACTGCTGATGAAATACTAATTAATAACTACTGCAATTTTGAAAATGATAGCAGTAAATATTAACCAGTGGCAGCCAAAACCATACTGACAAAGGAAGAGTTAAGAAGAAGAATAAAACACAGGATACAAAAATCTCATGTCAGTTTTAAGCATAATAGCTGAAATATTCACATTGGTACCATCATCAGTACAGTAATTTTTGTGCAGGTCTAAGGCTAAATGCAGTAGGCAGATATTTCTTGTTTTCAAAAATTAAATACGATGTTACAAAATTTATATTGACTCTCAGAATGGCAAAGACATATTGGGAAATCTGTATGCTTTGATGTGTAAGCAAAAAAAGAAGGGATGTTGCTGCTATGTGATACACCACTATGCTTTTGGAAACACTTCAAAATTTCCTTGAGTTTCTTGATATTTTGCCCTCAGATGATAGAACTGATGGGAGAAAATGGCCATAGTCCTGACATATAGTACATTTCCTTCACTATTTTCTTAGGCCATGAAAGAAGAAATTTTTTCATAGAAGACAATAAAGCGGTTATAAACACAATGGGAATCTTCATGAGGAAAACAAAGTCAAAGCAAAATAAAACAAAAACAAACAAAAAATCACTGTGAAGAAAAACTTTAATTTTTACAGCCTTGACAATATGCCGTTAGCTCAGAAGACAAAACTGCAAGCTAGTCATCCAAGGCCTTTATTGTCAGGGTATGAAGTGGAGCAGGGAAATATTAAATTTCAAACTGCATTCACTTGCAAATCAAGATTTGGCAGAAAATGCTTTTTTAAATAGTGGTTATCCTTAACTGTCAAAATGCTGCTTACGTGCTGTCTGGAAAAGTTATCATTCATATTCATTTGTCAGTACTTCTCCCGCTCTTCACAATCAGGCAATGTTAAAATTCATGTCAAATTCGGTTTTTTGTCAATGATATTTATTGCTCCTAAATACTAATATGTAGACAAACATTTCCTGCTTCTTAACACTCCTGGCACACGTTGCTGCACTGCGTTTCAGGCTAGGGCTTTATAGTTTCTGTGTGAAGGGTTACATTTGGGAGAGGAACAGGATCAGAAGATCCTGTTAGGAAGAAGACAGTAGATGTCTTTTTGGTCTTTCAATTTAGTGATTTACGTTATTTTTATGACATGCTACAACATCAAAGAAAGCCATTATACAAAAGCCTTACCATAGCATTCCAGAGCGTTTGCTTTGCATAATGTATCTCCATTAGGGCTTCCACATAAGTTGACAGTATGACAGTTAAATCTCTTCATGCATTTCTATCACTTCACATAATAAAATGTCAAGCTTCCTGTGCACACTGAAGTAAAATATGTACAATAGGTAACACAAAATCAAGACATGCACAACCAGAGCACAACAATATTCTATAAACAGGGGTAGTTGGTATCAGACTGAAATCTAGAAATTACAGTCTCCTAGGTATAATGGTTTCATTAAAATGTTCAAACAGTGTCTCCAAAGCTAATTTTCTTTCCAAAGTACCCATGCATAGAAAGTACAGCAATAAGACATCCCCCTGCTATGCCTCTCTGAATAGCAGATTAACTGCAGAACTAGAATGATGTCAATTTGTTTCAAAATATTGCAGCAAAGCTTTTGAATGGATGAGCAATTACTAACAGAGGGTGCAATTATAACCGAGTCACAGGGAATGCTTTAATATGGTTCTTCTCCCATGTACAAGGAAAAAGGAGAAAACGTAATGACAGAGGAATAATGAGACAGCTGGCTTTGACAGCACCTTGGCAGCCGTCACTAAGAAACTAAGTGCATTAGTTCAGTGGTGTCCATTCTTCAAGACATCTAAAGAAGGATGAGGAAAAAGCATCTTGTCAGAGAGTAGCCAAAAGCTACCACCAACAGTGACGGCATAAGATTTACTTTAATCAAAACAAAATTTAGTTTTTTACACTAATTAACACCAAAAAGACAGTAATTTGGGCAGTTTTTACTAGGCGATCTTTGCGCTTTTTTTCACTTCTTATCCCAGATCCCCAACTTGATTTTTAACTCTTTGGAGATGAAATAAAAATGTACTTGTGACCTATCTATTCCACAAGTTCACTCAACAATTCACTCTTTTGTTTCTGAATGAAATTTTTACAAAGTGCTTTTTGCCATTTGTCACATTAAGGTGGCTTAACACTATTTCTGCACTTAAATAGGTCCTGCCTGGAGCCAGCTGGTCTGCCTAGGCAGGCTTGGGAGGAAGAAAATTAAGTTTCAGAAGCAATGGGCTAAATTCTCCTTTCAATTATCCATTATAACCTTATTACATACAAAATCAATGATACAATGTGCTCCCATGTTTTGCTAGCAGAATCAATATAATTGTCCTTATGGTATTCAAATGCTACAAACATGGCAAATGTTTTTATTAAAGATAGATAACTGCAACAAACCCCCAAACATAAAGAAGCTTTATCTTGACTACTGCCAAAGTTCCTTTTTTTTTTTTAACAATGTCCTTAAATTACCAAAAGCTGCAAGAAACAAAACACTGAGATCAAAGTGTGCTATGCTCAGTTTTGGTGTTCTCAGTACAAGAAGAGTACAGCAAAGGGTCACTAAGATGACTGAAGGACTGGAGCATCTCCTCTGTGAGGCACAGCTGAGATACCTGGGACAGTTTGGTCAGGAGAAGAGAGGGTGACATTTTCACTGTATGAATTCCTGGAGTAAAGGTGCAAAGGGGACAGAGTCAGGCCCTTTTTGATGGTGAAAAACCAGAAACAATGAGCTCAAAGTGAAACATTGGAGGTTCCCTTTGAACACTAGGAAAGGCTTTTTACTGTGATATTGACTGATCACAGGCTGTCCAGGGAAGTTGTGGTGTTTCCATCCTTGAATATGTCCAAAAGCCCTCTGGACATGTTCCTGGGCAACTGAATCTAGAAACCCTGCTCAAGAAGGGGCACTGGTGCAGGTGATCTGACAACATGCCTTCCAACCATGACCATTCTGTGATTTGGTAATTCTCTGAAAGTCACATACTTGCTATAAAACCTTGTGGGGAAAAAAAACTATGAACAAAGGTGCACAACAGCACAAGCTTTTCTTCAGCACACTACTTCTTCACCTACTAAGTAATATATTGTCTCCAGAGTGCTCCTTTCTAAATAACTCACTCAGGAGAAGGAAGGTATTAGCATACCTAATCTGGTAGTACATTTTAGATTTGAAGGGTCTTCTTGTTTGTGGGGGTTTTTAACAAGATTGCAGTGATCTACAAACATGAAATAAATCCATCAAAAGCTATTCCATCTTTATTTATGATTTTTTTTCCCTAAGGCACAGATAATTGAATTGGAATCGTTGATCAGTATCACTGTTCATAAAAGTGCTAATCCCTGTCCACTCAGCTATAATAAATTAGAATCATCAGGTTTCAGAGCTCCAACATAGCATTCAGCTGTTCTTTGTCTTGTAAAAAATGTCAAATAGACCTTTACCATCCAAACATTGAATATCAAAGTTTATTTGGGCAGAAGCTACAGCATCAGTGCTATTGGCATGTATGTACATAATGGAAATTGCCCTCTTTATTACCATCTGCAAGTATGCCTTTTGACTTTCTCACATATATGTGTTTCTGGGCTCTTTATTACTACTTGGCATTGCTTCTAGTACTATCAGTGTAAGCAAGAAATATTATTTACTATTAAACCTCTAGTTCTTAATACTATAATGAAATTTAGGAGTACATGAGAGACAGACCATGACTATTGTGCTACAGGTTCCAGAACTATAGGACTAAAATAGGGTCACTCCCCTAAAAACTTTAAGAAGTCTCTGTTTCTTTCTGCTTTCCTGTTGTTGTTCACACTTACTTTTCACTTCATAGAATAAGAAATATATTCTCAAAGTATGCATAACAATTGAAGAAATCTAGAGGCAGAACTAAAGCACAAAGACATTTTCTTTCAAATCTCATCAGCAACCACTTACATTTCCCCATTGTTATAGTACATACAACCCAGAGCAATCCAAACAGGAAATTAGGTCTTCTGGCTTCCTCCACCATTTTTCAGAAGAGTCTGTGCATGAGAAGATAGCCTACTTCCTAGACTATATTAACACATGATAATTATATTTTCAAAGCAAAAAGGAGCACATGTTCTTTGTAGTCTTTGATGGAAACTTTAAATTGCACTCATTGCTTTACAGCAAGTATTTCACTCTAATGAAAAATAAAGTTATAATGCCGAATAATTGTTCACTGCCTTCCAACTTCAAAGTGTTTTGTAAATATGACCTAATTCATCAAAATTTTCTGTACTCAAGGGAATTGTGTGCACAACAAGCAGAGATAGGAAAAGCAGGGCAGACAGGGCTAATGGTCAAATTCTGTAATTTTTGCCCAACCATGTCCTTGCTCAGAATTTTCCTTAAACAACAAATGAATCTAAGAAAGTAGGTAAATTTTTTCTAAATTGAAGAATTGTAGCTAAATGTGCAGTGCAACTGTAATTGTTTTGTTTGGTGTTTGGCAATAATGTGTTCAGAAATCTCCACAACTCTGCACAAAACCTTAGGATAAGGACATTGTTCCAGGCCCCCAGAATCTGCATGTAGCAGATATGAATTCCTCCCTCCACATCATAAAGCAAGTAAGCTTCTTACAGACTTCTACTACCACTTTTGGCTTGCTTATGTCTTCCTATGTGGAGGTTTGCCTAGTTGGATCACACTGTATATGGGCCCCTTATGGAACCCATTCAACCCAAAATCTTCCTATCCTGCAAACACAGAACACTTTTCTCTTGCAATCACTGCAGCCTGTAAACACAGGACTACAGTGGATCTGTGGCTTTGAATCCATGCACATCCATCTAAAGGAAATAATATTATTCCTGATGGTATAACTACACCACAGAGGAAGCATAGTTTCCATTATTTGTTCATTTCCATCTATAACTTTATATGATCACTGAAAATATGAATGAAAATATCAAATGTTTCAATTGATGAATTCTGAAGTCAGCGATGAATCATATTTGGTGTCAGCAGTACTTTTTAGTCTCTTTTTTTAAAACTTAGTCAATGCATAACAACAAATTCATGGTTTTAAGCTGTTTTAATTGTGGAAGGATTTAATAAACTAATATGAAGAGATGTTTTATAATGGCCCATATAAATGTTAAGATATTTATACGTATACACTATACAAATATTTTCATACATGAAATATAAAAAATTAAGGAATCACTATTAAAAAACCATTAAGGAAAGAAATATTGCTGATATTGATATCTATATATATGCAGAACTGTTCAGATGAAGCATCTCCTTGTCCTTAGACAGTTATGTAACTACTTGGAAAATATTAGCTAGGCTTTCAAAATTGTTAGGATTATTAGGATAATGTCAAAAAAATAGGATAAACTCTGCACAGTTTACTTTTAAAACAGCCAAGAGAGATCTTATTTGAGGACACAATCTTGTTTATCTGCTTTTGATACTTTTTTTTTCTAGTATTCCTTTTAGTTATGGTTGCCACGGAAAGAAGTGAGTGTCGGAAGGAAGTGTCGGAAGGAAGTGTCGGAAGGAAGTGTCGGAAGGAAGGAAGGAAGTGTCGGAAGGAAGGAAGGAAGTGTCGGAAGGAAGGAAGGAAGGAAGGAAGGAAGGAAGGAAGGAAGGAAGGAAGGAAGGAAGTGTCGGAAGGAAGTGTCGGAAGGAAGGAAGTGTCAGAAGGAAGTGTCGGAAGGAAGTGTCGGAAGGAAGGAAGTGTCGGAAGGAAGTGTCGGAAGGAAGTGTCGGAAGGAAGGAAGGAAGGAAGGAAGGAAGGAAGGAAGGAAGGAAGGAAGGAAGGAAGGAAGGAAGGAAGTGTGGGAAGGAAGGAAGTGTCGGAAGGAAGTGTCGGAAGGAAGTGTCGGAAGGAAGGAAGTGTCGGAAGGAAGGAAGTGTCGGAAGGAAGTGTCGGAAGGAAGGAAGTGTCGGAAGGAAGGAAGGAAGGAAGGAAGGAAGGAAGGAAGGAAGGAAGGAAGGAAGTAAGTGTCGGAAGGAAGTGTCGGAAGGAAGGAAGTGTCAGAAGGAAGTGTCGGAAGGAAGTGTCGGAAGGAAGGAAGTGTCGGAAGGAAGTGTCGGAAGGAAGGAAGGAAGGAAGGAAGGAAGGAAGGAAGGAAGGAAGGAAGGAAGGAAGGAAGGAAGTGTGGGAAGGAAGGAAGTGTCGGAAGGAAGTGTCGGAAGGAAGTGTCGGAAGGAAGGAAGGAAGTGTCGGAAGGAAGGAAGTGTCGGAAGGAAGGAAGTGTCGGAAGGAAGGAAGGAAGTGTCGGAAGGAAGGAAGTGTCGGAAGGAAGGAAGGAAGTGTCGGAAGGAAGGAAGTGTCGGAAGGAAGGAAGGAAGGAAGTGTCGGAAGGAAGTGTCGGAAGGAAGTGTCGGAAGGAAGTGTCGGAAGGAAGTGTCGGAAGGAAGGAAGTGTCGGAAGGAAGGAAGGAAGGAAGGAAGGAAGGAAGGAAGGAAGGAAGGAAGGAAGTGTCGGAAGGAAGTGTGGGAAGGAAGGAAGGAAGGAATTGCCTCGTTCATCTCTTTTCAATGCTAAATGCTGAATGTCTTAAAACAGCTGGGGATAATATAGTGTCACCTGACTCAGAGGAATTATCCTACAGTTTGCCAGGAGTAGCTAAGCCAATAAATAGCTGGAAATATGAGGGGAAATGAATGGGGAAAAAATGCATCCAGCTTTGTATGGGAATTATCTAAACTAAACCATCCCTTGTGTGGGATGCTCCCACCTCTTAAATTGGATTAATGACTATGACCATAAACAAAGCCATTGTGTTTTATTCTAATCCAACAGGAAAGCATGCATTACTACTGTAAAACACTTTTTAAAATGAATAATTGGCCACTAGAGCCCTGGCATTTTTTGCATATAACACCACACATTCTGGACACTTCCACAAATGCTTTTCCCATTTCATGCTGGTACAGCACTTGAGCATTTCTGTGAGCATGTTCATTGGCTGAGAAGAAATGAAACTGTGTTTTCATTTATCAAAACTATGTGTGGGACAGGAGATAAAACGGTGCAGAAGATACTAGAATGAGTGCTAGAAGGCATCCAAAGTGCTTCGTCTTCTAGGGAACTAAATAAACCTAAGTATTAGGCTTATAACAATGTGATCTCTCTATTAGTTTTGATAATGCTGTATTTTCCTCTGCTTGTAGTTCATTTTATGTGTTTCATGAGCTCAGATGTAAGTAGATCAATAGAACATACTGTGTAAGTTAATCGGTAGTAGTTAAAGGGTCAAAGTTTGGATCTAATCAGGAAAAAAAGCCCACACCACTCTCTGAAATGGCCATATGGTAGTATATCTATCTACTGTATGTGTCTGACTATGCTGCCAGCTTCCCTGAAGCAGGAAAGACCCACATGTCCTGAATCATCCCATTAAACTGGCCATATTGTGCAGGGAAAGAAGCAGGTTTATAAAATTTGTAGGGTAATGTCACTGCTCTGCAATCCCCTTACAATGCAGAAATTATAAGAAAAAAATGTCATAGCTGCTAATTCGTATCAGTTGCAAGCACACCACATTTGGTAGCACAGACTCAACAGCAATTAGCCAGCAGGAGCTCGAAGTGCCATGGAAGAGCGACCACCAGCAGAAGTGAGACAAAGACTCCCCAGTTCTCTGTATCCCCAAAATGTGATCACCTCCTGGACCTGCTCCAGCTGGTAAGAGGGAGGAATGCAGTGAGGGCTCTGCAGTGGCTGGCTACGTGGATTGCTCACTGCAGGGCTCAGGCAGGAGAGGGGGAGAGCTGCTGCCATCGCAGTACCTGCACATTGGAGATGGAGCCTTAGTGCCCGAGCTGTGCGAGAGAGGAGGCACAGAGTTCCTGCCCTGCATGAGGCTGAGGAGCACACTGTCCTGAAACACCCCTTCCACAGGCAGTAAGTTTCTTGAACAAAGTTACTCCTAAATTAGTAGCCACCTATTTAGTAGCAATAGAGTTCAGAATGAGACAAGAAATCTCCCAAGTTTATTCTATAAAATAGAATATAAAGCTGTATCCACAAAAACCAAAAACAAAACTCAACAAAACCCCACAAAAAACAAAACCAAAAACGAAATAAAAGGCCTAACCAAAATAAAACCAATAAAAACCACATAATTGAGTCCTGCTATTTTTTTGGTGGTGGTTTGGGTTTGTCTGGAGGAAATGTTTTTATTTAATGCACAGATTTATCTCAGAGGTAATGTTGCCATGATGTTTTTTACAGAGGAAATCAATTGAAACAGCTTACTTATTTGGTTTTCTTGTTCCTGCTGAAATGGAAACCCAAGCATGCCAATGCTGTGCTAATATGTGTAAACCATAAAATTACCCTGGCTGGGGACTACAGCTTGAACTAACTGAAACAGACAGCAGGCTGCTTTCATTACCCTCCCTAAGTGAAACTAGAATATCGAGAAGCAAGAATAAAAAGTGAAAATAAATTAGGAATCTATTTTATAAATTCCTGTGAACAGCTTGCTAGTCATAGAAAAACAACAATCACATACAATATACTTTACCAAACAAAGGTTTGCAGAAGCAGCAGATTTCAAAGATAATAATTTATTATATTCACACAGGAGAAAAGATATTAATAAAGGAGAGAAATCTAAGGTGTATCTAATTACTGCAGTCTTGATCATGTTATTTAAATATTGCTGCTGTTTACCTTTTGGAGGTTTTTTTCTTTTTTCAATGCTTTTCCCGACATTTTTTACATTGAATACAAATTTTAGGGAAATTATCTATTACTCTTATGTGCATTATGCCAAGAACATACTAAATTCTATTTAATTGCTCTTAATAAAATCAAACAAGATCATCAGAAAGTATAGGAAAGAGGATAACAAGAGAAAAATCAATCCAAAATGATCCAATCAATTACTATTCATCAATCACACAGCTGTGAGTAAATTTGTACTATTTGACTCAGGGTAACATTTGCTTCAGCACTATTCACATGCTTAGTAGTGTTGAACCAATGTTTAGAGACACAAAACTGAACCAGGGTATTAGTCTTACATATTTCTATTCCTACAGAATTCCCCAAAATATTAACTAGTTGCCAAAAGCTATGCCTAATTATGGTATTTGATACTAATGCAAATCCAGCGTTGAAATACCTTGTTAGATCAAAACCATCATGGATTCATGATGCAAACCATTGATCATGTGGAAACGCCAGCTGCTGATTCAAAGGAGTGCAAAGCAGGGGTTTTTTGGTGAATTAGCTTTACACTGTTGAGCTTGAGACTGCTCAAATACTGTCTGTCCACTGCTGCCCAGCAAAAGCCAGCATAAAAGTAAGAGGTTAACATGAACTCTGTATATGTGTTCTGGCTAATTTTCCAGAAATAAAATTGTGTGTCCATTTCTCATTCAGATAAAATTAGCACTCCTGGGTCACCTAACAGCACACAGATCAGGTATTAACAATAGTGCAATGAAAGCCTAATTACATTTACAGTAAAATGAGTATATTAATAGTTCTCACCACAGCCAGAGTATAGAGAGAATTAATTCAAATCCCTGTAAATCCCAGAGGCCCTTTATCTCATTCTATTGTGTAAAATTCAAGAAAGTAGTAGTATTCCAAAACATTTTTTTTTTTTTTAGTTTGAAATTGTCTTGATGATATATATCAATAATTTTGTCCACACTACATGAGCAAAAGATAACAGTAGAAACTAAATTACAAAATCCTAAATAATGTACCTCATTTCGATATCGTCATTATCCAAACTACAATTCAAAATGTCTTCTTATCCAAATGATTTAATAGAGAGGGTTTCTTGGTGAAATTTCAAAACTTGCCTCAGCAGGAACAAAAAATTACCTACTAGACACTCCCTGAAACATCAGAAACTTTACTTAATTCATGAACTGATTGGAAAATTGTAACTAAGTTATTAATGTAAGCAAAGATGCTTTACTGCAAGTTATTGGCAGTATGTCTTTACTTGGAAGATAAATAAATTGACAGCAACAATTATCCTGTTTTGTCTAGGCACCTTGGCAGGAGGATGAGCTACCCAACGCAGCATCAGAAGCTGAAAGCTAATGACTTGATGCAAGTGCCATTTTCTCATTTCCCTTTCATCCATGAAACTACCTGGTTGCTATTACGCTAAGTAGATTCCTTATTCTTGTAAGTGCAAGATGCCAGAATCTCTTCAAGAACTGCCCTCCCTCTCTGCATCATAACAAGAACCACAACATCAAAGCTCCACCCCTCATTTCAAGTGTAGATCTTCTTGAAGTCAGACCTCCATTTGTTTCCAAGGTAACAAAGAAAAACTCAACTCTAGCCTGTTTCTGGCTTTACAAGTAAAAATTAACCAAGTGACGGATATATGTGCCTTGCTTTAACTGAATGTTTGTCAAAAGTTAATAATTGTATCAAGTAGAATGGAAAAAAAATATATTTAAAATAAAGAGAAAAATTTGGAATAAATAATTTAAACAGAGGACTAAAATGCTAAGACATATATATATTCACAGCCCTACCTCTGTAAAAAGTGTACATAATTTAATGAACCAATTTAGAAACTTCATTGTCTTTTTTAATCTTTAGGATAAATATCAGTTCTGCTTTAATGGCTTGTGTATATTGGACTCACTGGCTAACAGTATTTCAAAATACCTTACTATGCATTTTTGCAGTATTAAGGTTGGGTAATGTATATTTTTAGTTATTTTTCCTCATTTAAAAGCCCTTTCAAGAATAGAGGATATTGCAACTTACAGACAGTGATTTCAACTTGGAGGGAAGCAATAAACTAATCAGGGTCAGAATAGAAGCTTAGACCTTGCTGCAGCCCTTGGGACAGAAGCTTTTTCTGTGGAACTGAAAACTGCAAGTTACAGTCTTGGGAAATCAAAATATATGGCCAGACAGAAGTGAGAGGAATAAATATGATTGCAAATTTTTTATTACCATTTTTCTATAATTCTGATCTCCATCTTTAACCTTTCCCACCCAACACTACCCACCATTATCCTTAACAGATTTTATTTAAAGCTCAACCAGTGCCAGCAACTCACATGCAGTATGGTAAATTTCCCAATTAGCCTACTTCTAATGGTATTTTTGAAAATAACTTTCTCTGGTTACTGGGTCACATATTCCAAATCCATTTCAGCGTCTTTTCTCACACAGACTCAGGCAATTAGATTTTTTTTTAACAAGAGAAAGCACAAAGAAATGCAAGCCTACAAGTTACTTTTGACTTTGTCCTTGAACTTTTGCTTTCTACTTTCACTGTATTTTTTGTTTGAACCACCTCAGCCACAGAAGTGGAAAACAAGTAACTAAAAAAAATTTAATCAAATTAATCAGAATTAAAGTTCTAATATCACTCATCAGCAAACTACTTATTTATGCATAAAACCCATGAGCCTGTTTGTGTGTGAAGACTGAGCTATACAGATTTACTGATATTTAACGACACATAAAGAGAAAAATAGTCTGAACAGAAACTGACCATATAAATAAGATATAGATGCCAAGCTGCATCAAGAAGAATGGGCTTCTGAAGAGAAACATCAAAAGAAATTCCAATTATTCAACTACTACTTTTTCTCATTTAATTATCCTTCTCTCAAATCTTCTTTATCTTTAGCTGTTATTTCCTTTGCCTGTCCCCAGAATTAAAAGGCCTATTAAATTTCTTATGCTCAAGAGTACGTCTAAAACTGATTGTTTTGACTTTTGACAGGAATCTTTGGTCAAAGAAAACACCCTGAAAATTGACCCTAGAGGACTCTGCTTGAAAACTTCAGCTGCAGCCCAAAGAAAATTACTTCCTTCAAATTCCTGCTGCATCCTAAGTAAAGGCTGGCTTAGAAAAGAATACAACAAACAAATTTAACCAAAAATCTCCAACAGAGAAAAATTTTGCCTGGTAGGACTGCTTAGCCAAACAAACATGTCTACTAAACATTTCAGTGCCATTTCATCTCTCCTTCCAACATCAGATATGATCAGTCTCAATACCTGAAAATATTTTGTTAGAAAAACTGTTGCACACGAATAATAAGAAACAGAAATTTTCCTTTTTTTCCTTGCCTTTTTAAACTTGCATATTTACTCAGTTTTCTCAAAGTGCATATTAGCATCAGAATAAGAAGGCATTAAGCTGTGTCGCAGCAGTTTGTGTTAAACACTTAAGAGTGCAGAAAAAGGTGCACTCCTAGCAGCATGGCATGCAATTTCATTATTTGGGGTGAAAAAATCTGAACAGATCTTTATCAGCTTGTTTGGAAAGCCCACATCAGCTTGACTCCAAACAGACTCATCTGGAAGGATACTGTGCATGACTGCATGTCTTTGTTCCTAAATTATCAAGGCATAAGCTGTTTCCTTACCTGCAAAGTAAATTAAAGAAGTAGTTCCGAGCACCGTCACACTTGGGGAGCTTGCTGGCTCCCTGGGGGGCTCTGTGGGCTCTGGACTGTGACAGCACAAAATTCCTTTTCAGGCAAAAGCAGGGTGAGAAGCAGAGAGGTTCAACTGAGTCCACCAAGGATCCTGAAATTGCGAGGAGGGACCAGCACTCCCAGAAGCACGGCAGTTTCTTCTCTGCGTGCAGGTCGCAGTGTAAGAAACTAAACTCTTTGCTATCCATAAAAGGACACTCTGCTATCACATTCCTGCTTTCATTCACAGAATGCCAAGAAGGCTTTTTTTACAAGGTGATTTTATATATATATATATATATATATATATATATATATATATATATATATATATATATAATGCAGACAGAGGGGAAAATAAATGTAACACGTGTTTTTAAATATTTTACAAATTATCTTCCCCTGCTGTTCTTCTGTTTTATTTACCAGAACATTTCCTCCCTGTCCCATCTTGAGCTAAACAGGAGGTGGAACAAAAAAAAAGGAGGGAATGTTGGCCCACTGATCAAAATATCACTCTCTGTGGGCACAGGCGTTGCACATTTATTGTTTTTTGGTTTGGTTTTTTTTTTCTCTCTCTTTGGCTAGGCAGTGAAAACCAGTAATTTAACAACTGGCAATTTCAAATATAATTTTGTTTACTTGCTATTCCTGAGATGATTTATCTCTCGGCTCTCTATTTTGAATGGTTTTTATTACTGTATCTTCCAGAGCTGATGTATCTCCACAGGTATTTCCTACTTCCAAGAAAAGTCTGTTTAAATGGATTTTGTAAGCCTGTGTTATGTACAGCTTCAGTTGTCAAGAGAGGATGTATCTCAGAATGTGATTAGAATAATTTTTCAAACAGTTCTAAGTGAAAGCTCTGAATTTTTAACTTATAAAATAGTATCTCTCTAACAGAAAATAAGAATTTCTGTGGTCTTATGGAAGTGATGAGCACAGCTTTATAGGGAATTCTGAGTTCAACTTTCCAGGCTGGAAGGGAAATTGAAGTATTTTAGTTAAAGCATCTTGTCATAAATTAGAGAATTTAATTTTGGTATAGAATAAGCTTTCTGTCAATTCAAAAATCAGTCTTCTGCTTAACTGTCTGATTACAATTGTTTTAAAAGTGACATTCCAAATATTAGCAGGGTATATTAAAAATGTTCATGTCAAGAATTTCTCTCTGAGAAATTCAGCAGAAACCTATTTCATCATAACCACTGGGTTACTTCCTTTGAAATAAGCACAGGGTTAATTATGTAAATTTACCCGTGTAAAAAATGATAAGGGATCTGAACTAAGACCTTTATAATATACATATTGCTACTTTTGTTCCATAAACATTAAAACATTTTGGGCTGGCGTTAGTATAACTTTCACTCCATTCTCTATGAACCTTCAAACTGCAGTTTTCCTTAAAAATAGCAGTTGGAATGTGCAGAAAGTTAATGACATTCATGTTTAAACTGTATAACCAAAGTATCAACCATGCCAGCCCTGCAAAACAAGTGGGCACACAGATACTGCTTTCAGTACTCTACCCAGCACTACGGTATCCACAATGTGTATATACACCTCAAATGGGATATAAAGGTGAACTAAGCAAATATTTTTATTTTGACATACAGAATTCCTTGTGGGAAAAACTTTCACTAGACCAGATTGCTCTCAGGTCCATTAATATCAATATATAACATTAATATCAACTTATTAGATTTATACTAAGAGATGGAATTATATTGATATTAATTGTACACCTATTTCAGTACTCAGTGTATCCCTAGGATTGTGGCCTGATGCCCTAATTTAAGAAAGCACCTAGAGGGACCTGCTTCAAACTCCCCTGTGAGGTCATATCTTGCAAAATAGCAAGAGTTTTACATGAGTGTTGCAGCAGAGATAAGCTCAGTTCAGTCACATACTGTGTAAATGTCTCACAAGTACCCATCTGAAACTGTGAATTGGAAGGTG